>NC_083634.1:16383000-16703000 GCF_963584025.1 Labrus mixtus | reverse complement strand
TCAGTCAGTCTTCACCCATTAATATTTACAGTCTTTTTACTGTATGTAACCCACACATTGCTTCTGAAGAGTATTAATGATGCGGCGCTTTTGTCAAATCCAAACGGCTGAGATTGTTTTGTGGACAAAGTATACTGAAATGTTATTCAAACAGCAGATTAAAAGTGGTTTAGGGAGTTTAAGAACCTTTCTTTGACTTATTAGTATTGGACATGAGGGAAATAAATGCAATTCAATTTTAAAAAACTGTCCAGGGGGTAATTAAAAAATGTAAGATTTTCTTTTATAACAAATTATAAAAAGTTAAAATGTTGAGAAAAAGTTGAAGGTTCAGTTTTGTTTCTAGGTTCAGGCTCAAATCATTTGGGATCAATTCTTCTCTGATATTTAGCATTTTATTCTTATTTTTTATTTTTTTGTACTATCCTCCTTATTTGACAGGTGAAGTCTTGACTTGATTACAAACATTTAAAATGTATTTCCTCAATATGCTGAATGTGAGAAGATATCTCCTATAATTAGTTTAAGCCTGTTACTGCGCTGTAGGCTCTAATAGAACCCTAAAGTACTAGGTATGTGGGTTTTGGCGGCTGCTGTAGAAATACACTCTATGTGCTCCATCCTCGCCACCTGAGGCACAAAAACAGGAAAGTTTTATATATTCTGTTGGAATACAGAATGTGCGGATATTTAAGGTGTGAGGTGATACCCTCACCTGAATGGCAGATAAAGTTGAGGTGCTCCTCACACGGCCTGTCTTTCCACAGGAAGCTCTCTCCTCTGGCTACAGCTCCGCAGGCGTGACTCACACGTTGGGGGGCAGAATCGTCCTGCCATTTGGTAAAATCCATGGCTTCACCGGACATCCAGAACCAGCTGTCCCCCATTATCTGTCTGCCCAATCAAATGAACAGGTTTACACATTAAAGGTGCTGGCATGTTAAGGTCCCTTATGCTTTGTTCGGTCTCCAACACATCCTAGCATTTCAGAAGGTCTAACAAGCAAATGTGCTGAAAAAAAAAAAAAGGAAAACTGTGGCTTGTAATTTTCAGTTAGCGACAAATAGATTTCAGTTTGTTTCTAAGGTTATTTATTTATTTTTTAGGGTGTGGCTTCACTGAGAGCTGCTCCATGCAATTAGGGCACAAAAACAAAGGACACACAACATTTGACTTGAAGACCTGTGTACATTAGCAACATTTAAATGGATTAAGCCCTCTGATTTGGTTGAGGGAGAGAGCAGGAATCTGCCATTTGAGTCTTCATCAGGATGTAAATGACATTAAAATTGTTGTCCTCCATTTACCTGCCTGGTTCTGCTGTGGCATCGACTCACCAGCATCAAAATGGTGGTGAGAATTGTGGAGTGTCTTGTTGAATTCTGTGAGTTGGTTTTTGAGTGTGGCTGATTCCTATCTCTTTTAACCACCAAACGTTTCTTCACTTAGAATAATAGACTGTGTTGTTGCAAACTTAAAGGTCACATATTCTCCTCCTTTTCCAACCAGTTTAAATAAGTCTCAGAGGTCTCAAAAAACATGCCTGTGAAGTTTCTCAGAACAGGTTGTTTCAGTGTCTGTAGCTTTAAATGCAAATGAGCACTTTATCCAGGTTTGTTTTGAAACAAATCACAAAGCCTACCACCAGTACCACCAACCTGCTAAGGGACTACAGGTGGAATTAAGTCCATGGCTACAATCTGGTATACAGTATTTACATGTTAATGTTCATTAATGTGCACTGTCCCTATTTTGAAAGAAATAAATAAAACAGTGTTTGACCACGCCCCCTCTCTGTAAGGGCTCGATTGTCTTGGCCTCTCCTGCTCCATGCCCAGTTGTTTACGGTGAGAAGGCGGACTCAGAGGGCAGAACAAACACCTAGCTGTGGGTGTGTCACCCACCTGGGGGAGGGGTTACTGCCCTTTGTGATGTCATGAAGTCACAATATGTGACCTTTACATTATATCAGAGTACTATAAATGAACAAATATTTAAAAAAGGGACCTATGCAGATGGTAATACTTTAAAAACATTTTAAATTATGAGATTTAAACACTTGAAATTTTGAATATGAAAATCCAAGGGTCACATTTTATACAGCCGCCCGGAACAAGAGCACCAACTGTTTCCCCTAAACTGTCATCACGGACTGCCGTACCTGCGCAACCCCAGCCAGACATGATCTGTGAGCAGGAAAGAACCTCGGCTCAGAAGCTGCTCCACCTCGCTCTGCTCCTCTCGGCTCAGAATGCTCAGCAGGTCCCAGTAATGACGTCTGCAGTAGAGTAGAGCATCGGACCAGCAAAGCCGCTCACCCACCACCGTCACATTCCTGCCGTTCAACAGCATGCTCTCAGTCGCAGGAGGAGGAGGAGCGGTGTCTGCTGGCCAAATACATACTTGAAATACATTTTAAAACAGGCTTGTTTTGATGATTAATTTCCTCAGGAAGTTTTAGTCAATGATGAAATGCTGACAACTGACAACCAAAATTCGGGATTGGATCCAAAATGTCCCTGAAATGCTTTTACACTAACATTTTGTCTGATGCAACGAACCCTGGAGCCATTGAAAATAACCTTTAATTTGTGTATCTGGCCGACCCTTTTGGATAAAACACATCTTGTCTCTTTGCCAGGGGCGTGTCCAAAGAGATGGCATGGGCCCCCCCTAGAAATTTGATTGGCCACCCCAAAACAATTAATTGGCTATATGCCATATATAAAAAATAATATGCTGAACCGCCATGTTCACTTATGTGTGTGTTTATTCACTGCTGTGCTAGCTTAGTCTCAGTTAATTGCTTTCACAATCAGAAGGTAGCTAGAGAGAACTCCAATGATCCCCAACTAGCCTCGAAGTCATTGTTTGTTATTGTTGTATTGATTGAGAGGAATCTACATATTGAATCTTTAAATAATCAGGTCTTTTTTTATATTATGGACAAAAAGGGGAAGCAACATACCTGCCAAAGAAGCATACACTTCCACTTCACAGAGTGACAAAATCCTTGTCTGTCCCGGTAAGATCACAACCACGTAGCGACCTTCCATGTCTCCACAATGGAAAGTGTGTGTTAATGTACCTTCAACCGATGAGATAGTACCACATCTAATGGAGGAAGATGATGGAAATATTTGTCAGATTATATACAAAACTAAGAATTTCCATCACAAGTGGTGCTGCTAAGGCTTTCTAATGGCTGCTTGAGCGGAATTTAAGGAATGATAGTTCTATCGTGCTGCTAGACTGAAGCTGAAGAATGATTTCTTAAAGCGATAAGTCGCACTTACCTGGGGTTTTGGGCAACCTCGGTTGACGGAGAGTTCCCAATCAGGATCTCTGCCCCAATGAGCCTTTCAGGACAACAGTCTGGCCTGTTGAAGATAGTAACAGCACGAACCCTGTGCACAGCTAACAAGTCCAATTTCCACCAAGGAGAGGACTGGTTTGCAGTATGGGAACATAATCCAGTCATATCCCCATTTATAACATTGACTGCATGTACATTGTTAGCGTAAAGGGATGACTGCGTTGCTTTTCCGTTTGGGGCCACGTTTGCGAGAGGTTCCACTAAAGTGAGAAAAGTCAAGAAAAAGAGGAATGAACCCTTGTAGGAATTTTTGGAACAAACCAAAAAAAAAAAAGGCAAGTCAGTGACAGTTGTACCTGCAGGAGCGGCATACACCTCCACTTCACACAGAGTGAGAATCTTCATCGGTCCAGGGATAATCACGTTTACAAAGCGACCCATCACGCTGCCTCCCTCGCAGTAAAATGTGACTGTTTTACCCGCCCCGATGTGGGAGATGGAAGCACACCTGACAGTGGAAAGGAGTCAAAAGTCAGTAGGTTTTGGTCAACTTACAGGATTCTCAGTCAAACACAACATCAGAGTCATGAATGGCTCAAAGGAACTCCAGGAGAGTTACAGCTCATCTTGGAAAAGTACCAGCCAATGAATATGCTGCATTTTGTACACACTGCAAGTGTCCATTTTCAAAATCCCATGATGAAAATGCTGTCATTCAAAGCTATATGAGATGAAGAACAACACAAACGCTTGGTACAGAAAGTAGCACTGTTGCAACCTTCTTCAGTGTGGCAAATGCTGCTCAGGAGGGCACCTTGTGTGACCAGTGTAGGTCGATACATGTGGGTACGGTTCAATTAAAGTATCCTGATATGGAGGTTTCGACCATCACCCTAGCCATAGCAATAGTTATGCTAGATTGCTATCATGTTCCATATGATATGGCCTGGCTAACTGCATAACAGCAAAATGAATGAATAAATAAGTAGCATCAAGCTTTCCAAAAATATGAATTAAAGATACAGTAAACCCTTTTCCTTGATGTAACAAAGTGAAATGGATGAAAACATCAACGAAGTCAAACATGACCGCACGTGGTTTATTCTGCAAGTTTGCAGATGAATCCTGGCGTTTGGTTAAGACTTCAAAGTCATGTAAAGTGTGCAGGGATTGGTTGAATTTCGCGAGGTTGACAACATTACAACTCCCCTTGAGGGAGTTCATTCCTGTCTTAACGTTTCCCATGAGCACTGAAGAATGTTTAACATAATCGCTGGAGAGAAATATCTGAACTTTTACAGCTTCTCCTGAATAATACGCCTTGCTGGGCGATTAGCGATAGAGCAGCTTCTATTTTGGTTTCTGGCTATGCACAAAGAAAGTTATATATGCCAGATAAAAGAATATATTAGTCTGATAGTGATTAAAAAATTAAATTGACATTGATACTGAATGCTCCCTTATTATGGTCTTTACTTGGGGTTGTCATTTCCGTTGTTCTCTGCTGAGTTCCCGATTCGGATCTCGGCTCCATCCAGCCTCTGAGCGCAGCAGTCTCCTCTATTGGTTACTTTGACAGATGTGACTGCGTGTGTTTCTCGCAGGTCCAACCTCCACCATGGGTTTGTCTCTTCTTTAGTGTGGGTACAAAACCCGTCACGGTAGTTGGAATTGCGTCGCCCATCGATGGCCTTGGACGCATAACCATTATGACTTGTTGAGGACTGGAATGTGTTGCCTGCTAGAGCCAGATTGGGTACACGATTTACATGAAACAAAGAAAGACAGACATCCTTCTTTACAATGATTCATTAAGTGCATACAAGTTTAAACAAGTGCTAATTGCAACAGGCAATCACTAATTGGATGGACGGGCAGGTGGACTTAAAAAACGTAGAAAAAACAAACAAAATAAATTGCTCATAAGTGATTGGTTTATTGCCAAAAATGTGTTCACAGTGACATTGATCTCAGACGTATTCACAAATTCAGTCTTATCATACTCAAACTTTGAGTTGAAATCCACAAATTGGCCAAATTTGATGAAATGTCACCAAGGCGTCACTGAGATTCAAAGTTCAAGAGAATGGGACTGATGATGGACAATTTGTAAGGCAGAATGCCTCCTGGATCCTGTCAAAGGTCTCATTGTCCCAAAAGCAGAAGTCTCAAGACTGAAAAAAATGTGAACCAAAAACACTAGGCCCATACAGGTTGATTTTTGTCAACTCGGGTAAATAACAACTCTCAAATTTATTCAACATTAAAAACAATGGGATTTACGACGGAGGATTAGGGCCATGTTAAAAAATATATATATTTTTTTAATTTCAAGATTAAACTCGTAAATTTACGACTTTATTCTTGTAAATTTACGACTTTATTTTTGTAAATTTACGACTTTATTTTTGTAAATTTCAGGAGTTTAATCTCGTATATATATATCGATATTTTTTCACATGGCCCTAATCCTCCGTCGTAGGGATTACCATTAGTTAGAAAAATGTTTTCTGTTACTGACTGATTTGAATATTCTTGGCCCTAGACTGAAGAGTTCTTGCACTCCAAAACTTGTTTGAATCATATGTACGTACCATTAGCATAATCTACAGGGAAAACTTGGACATCGCAGAGAGTAAGAGTCTTCTCTGTTCCTGGAAGAAAAACTGTGACGTAGCGTCCCTCTGTAGAGCTACATGGGAAGTAGAAAGTGCGTCCTTTGGGAATGTGGGAGATGATTGCACATCTGAGTTTGAGAAAAGGATCAGAAAAGAAAACACAAAGTGAGGTAGGCAAAAGCTTTTCCTTGTCCCAATGGGGGATGTAATATAGAAGTCTGCGTCAAGCACCTGGATTTTTTGGCACCATTGTCCTCCAATGAGGTTCCGATCCAGATTTCAGCACCGTCTAGCCTGTTTTCAAATTCATTTCTGTTGGTTATCATCACGACAGTAACTGTGTACACATTCTGCAGGTCCACCCTCCACCAGGGATTGGACTCTTGTTGGGTATGTGAGCAGGATCCTTTAGCAAAATTTGGGTCTCGGTTTCCATCAACAGCATTTCTGGCAGGACCACCAGGGTACGATGAAGACTGGTCTGCAGTTTGACTCAGAGCCACATTTTGCATAAGAACACCTAGTTGAGTAAACAAATATTCACCAGTCAAAAGAAACAACAAATAAATAAGCATAAATCAGCACAAAGCTTTCCAAAAATATACATAAAAGATAAAGTAAACATAATCCTTGATGTCTATACAGTAGAGTGAAATGGATCAGTATTTTGAACATCAATGAAGTGAGTTTAAAAACAAAAAGTTTACCTGCCAGTGCTCCAGATGTCATCATGAGGCAAATGCCTGTAAGGCGATTCGACAACCGAGTTAGAGATTTAGACTTAGACAAGACCAACAAATAGGATCACATCAGTCCAGTTCTGGAGGTCTTTACACCGGCTCCCAGTCTGTCAGAGAATCGACTTTAAAATCCTTCTGCTGGTTTATAATGTGATGAATGGTTTAGGGCCAAAAATACATCAGTGACCTTCTGATTAACTGTGAACCATCCAGACCGCTCGGGTCGTCTGGTACAGGTCTGCTCTCTGTCCCCAGTGTCTGAACCAAACACTGAGAAGAAGTGTTCAGCTTCTACGCTCCGTATATCTGGAAAAAACTCCCAGAAACATGCATGTCAGCTGAAACTCTCAGCTCCTTTGATTCAAGGTTGAAAACTCTTACTGCCTTTCATTCAATTTCAATTTAAACTCTGCACTGTAACTTTTACACTTGTTATATTTTTATTCTTATTTTATTATTGCAATTAATTTTAGTTTAATGATTCAGATTTTATTTTAACATACAGTTGTTGGGCCACGCAGGCTTAGGACAGTCAAACCATGGACTTGGGCCTTTGAGTTATTTAATGAGATCACAAAGAGGCCTAAAATGACTCTTTATCCCAGAATCCCCTGCGGTACTTCACACCTACGTGTGACGTAAAGGGGGCACCGGAACCTGAGGGAGACCCCACAGGAAGTTGGCCAGGTGACAAAACTCCGAGACTCCCCTCGTTCTACCTCTTACTATGCGCTGACTTGAAGTGCTCGGAGACCAAAGCTCACCTCCTGTTTCCTGCAACAATCTTCCTTTGTTTTAAGTTTTGGCGCGCAGGTAATCCGCGGCCGGCAGTGTTCCAAATTCCGAGCTCGGATTGTCCAGTGAACGCATCTCAGTTTCTCGGAGAGCGTTAGGCTATAACAGATTATCAGAAAGATAACGGTCTTATTCCGTCCTGCAACGAAAGGACATCAACAGACATCTTTCCCCTCGACGGAGAACCAACAAAGCCGCTCTTGCCGTAAGGGACCCTCGCCGCCATCAGACGCCTCTACACCAGGACGGACAGAAGATCTGTTTTATCGCCGGACTCCTTTTTCCTTCACCAATCGCAGGCAAAGCGATTCACAAGTGAGGCTTAATTAGGTCTGGGCAGAATTAGCTTTAGAGAGTGTTTTTAACAATTGTTTGATTGACGCAGAAACTGTAATTTTTATCTTTGTTGGACCGCTGCGTCCTGAGTTTTACCTGTTTAAAACTCTTGTTGTTGTTTCGGACCGCTGCGTCCTGTATGTGTTCAGCGTAACAGCGTTATAACCGGGTATTATTCTTCCGATCAGAAAGGCCAGTGTAAGCCGTATTAACTTGAATTCGGCCATTGGTTTGTTTCTGTGAATGAAGGGAATTACTCCGAGTTGTGGCGCGGGAGTCAGACCGTGATCCGGCCTCTTCAGGCACACATTTCTCTCCTCCTCTACGCTCCTCTTTTATCCTCTTTTCCTCCCATTTTCTCCCATTTTCGTCCGTTTTTCTAACACACACATATTCTCGGGTAGACGTACATCTGGAGACTAACTCCACCACCGCGCCATTACGCACATAGGCCATACACACACACACACACACAAACACACGCACACACACAAATAGAGAGATCCATACACTCGAGGCCATCCAGACGCCTCAGAGACACAGATCGTGTAGGGCCGAACTCGGTCCCTTTCAGACATTAAGGCCACATTAGGTCTTTGTTAGGTGTGCGCCATCGGAAAGGCGACCACGTGGGATGGAGTAATTTCCCCCCCTCTCTCTCTCTTTCACACACACACGCACACGCACGCACACACCCAGGTCTTTGTTAGGTGCGCCATCGTGAGCGACCACGTGGGTACGAAGTCATCTCCCCCTTTTCTTCTTCCCCCCCCCCCTCTCTCTCTCTCTCACACACACACACACACACACACACACACACACACACACACACACACACACACACGCATTCACACCCCTTCCACAAGCCTTGCTTGATAATGTTTGTTGCTTAGATTAGTTTATAATAGTTATTTGTTTGATTAAGTTCATTGATTTTGGATTGATGTTGCTTTGTTTAAATATATTCTGTTATAATTTAAGAGAGCAGTTGTTTGTGATTACTGGTGTATTTGCATTGTGATATAAGCTGGGTGCGAAGGCTTTGTGTACGGATTTCACGCCTTCAATTTATTAAATATACTTATTAATTATTAATAATATTAGTAATTAAATAACTAATTTGAGTGATATTTTGGTTATATTTCCCTGAGTACAGGGTGGTGCCCCAAAACGAGATTAAACATAGTTTAATGATATTTTATTTATATTATTAATAATTAGAAATAATTATTAAAGAATATAACCAAAGTTGACTTGATACAACCCCAGCAAATGGTGCCCCGTGTGAGGCCTTCAATAAACCAGCTTTATTGCACTGTAAATGCACAGTAATCCGAACTTAAATCCTAAAAGGGATCTTTCTGAAGAAAATTATATTTTCTTTACATTTTTGTTGTTTAAGCAAAGCAGACATCAAGCTGTGGCTTAGTTGTGTTGTATGTTGTTGGTTAACGGTTAAAGCAATAACTGTTGTCCCCTTTGTGTCCATACAACAATTGGACATAATGATGCAGCTAGTGTGACGTTCTCAATGAACTTGATTTGTTGCATTAATCCAGATTTTGATCCTGAAGTATTCTACTAAAGGATTGTGGTGCTCCTTGTTGTTTGAGAGCCATTTGGCCAGATGAGAGTGTAACCTCATCATTGTCGCATAGCCAGCTGTCTGAGAGGTGTGAGTTCCTCCCTTCCTTTGAGGACTTGAGGTGTGAATCCCCTCTCCTAGCTTCCAGAATAGACTGCAGTGATCAGTTGGGAAACCTAGATAAGATTTGCTCTGGTGTTGATCTAGCTTTGTTTAGCTTAGCGGCTTTCTTAACAGTAGTCCACTGTGGTTCCATTTTATCACGTAAAATGTGTACCAAGACCCTAGGTGAGCCGGGAGCTGAGACTCCTTTTGGATCAGACAACGCAGCACTGCAAGAAACTGTTGCCGGTCTGACGCACCTCTCCTTAGAGGAGATTGCCAACCTATATAGCTATTCAATTAGCATTAGTGATAAGAAGTTAGAGGAGCTAGTTGATCGTGTCAACCACCGAGCCAGGATCACCCCTAATAAAGACAGAATGTATGCAGAAGACATACATCAACCATGGGCCAAGGTTCACTGTGAATCAGACGATCCACCCCTTCAACACGTAGTTGCTAACCTTATCCACCTCCCTATAGAGCAGCTTGACAGTCTGAACTCCTACACCCTCAGCACATGTGAAGAGAAACTAAAGGGCTTGGTTGAATATGCAAATTAACCAACTGGGAAACCAACACGCACAATTTCAGATGTTCTAGGCGAAATTCTCCTCCTTTATCAGCGCAAATCAAATGTGCAGAATGAGATACACCGGGAACAGCTAGCCCGGGTACAAGAAGAAGGACAGATCCTGCGGGACGACTTTGAAAGAATGCAGGATAAACTAAAGACCTTGCAGGAAAATTGCATGGCCTTGCAGGAGGAGAATAAAACACTGTATGAAAGCAGCAAACTGGCCGAACAGAAGAAACGAAGTGACACGGTACCCAGATTTCAGGATAGGCAGATAAGTACTGCAGCCCCCATGTCAGCTGAGGAAACCTCAGACGAAGGATGGGAGACTGAGCCAAGCCCATGGAGGAGGGAGACAGACATGTTGAAGGATCTGGAGGAGAGGGGAAGATACCGCCGGGTCGACCCAGGCACAAAAGCGCACACGTCCTCAGACTACCCGGTAAAGAGCTGGGTGAGTAAAGATGAAGGACGCCACGCCTCCCCAGACCATGAAGCACCGTCATGGGGAAATGCCCCATGGCCCCCACGTTCTGCAATACGCTTTGAGCCAAGGGAACCCTCACCCCGCAGGAAGAGGGACTTCACACCCCCTAGAGACAGGGAGGAGGCACGGGTCCAATCGGGCACCGAATATTACCTGTCCCATGATAGACGGCCACGTCTGAGCCGAACACAAACCCCGCCACGGTTGCAACCGTACTACCGTGACAACCACAGGGCTTACGATTCGTCAGACGACTCGGACGGCCCTCGCCAGCCTTCGGGTCAGGGTCTGCGAACCAGGCAGATAGAACCTCAGGCCAAAGATCTGAAGCGTTTTGACCCAGATAGCCCAGATTCAAGTATTAACGACTACCTTAGAGAAGTCGACCATTGTCTCCTTGACCTGCCTCATGCGTCCTCACAGGAAAAACTGAAACGGATCTGGAAGACTACGGCTAGGAGTGTCCGTGCTTTCATGGGGACACTCCCACCAAAGGTCCGATCCTTGCAGAAAGGAAACAAATCTGTTAGTCAGCACTTACAAACTGCCAAGCAGAAAGTGTTGGACGTGTTTGAATTAATTCAGGGAGTACAGGTAAGCATGGAGCAAGACATATCGTCAGGATATGACTCCGATCCTGGACCAAGCCCCTCAAGAGATCAAACAACCCTGCTGAAAAAGCTCAGTAAAGAACCGAGCAGCCAGGACAACCCAAGGACTGAGGAAATAAGTCTAGTTTTCCCTGATTTTGACTGTGGAGCCCCACTCCTTGGGGAAACGCCCCAGTTCCCTGACAGCTGTGACACCCTTTCACACCTTCACAGGTTGGAATCACCACATGGGGGTGATATTTTGGTTATATTTCCCTGAGTACAGGGTGGTGCCCCAAAACGAGATTAAACATAGTTTAATGATATTTTATTTATATTATTAATAATTAGAAATAATTATTAAAGAATATAACCAAAGTTGACTTGATACAACCCCAACACAGTATTTTAGTGATTTTTACATTTTCTATTTTAATGTTTCTTTTCTTTCCTCTGTCATGATGCATTTTGACGTCTTGTGTGAAGCACTTTGAATTTCCTTGCTGTTGAAATGTGCTTTATCAATAAACCTGCCTTGCCTTAATGAAAAATAATAATTAAGTGCATTGTTTAAATTAACACAAACTTACCAATAGTGGGCTTAGTTTAAAATACTCTGACTCACCATTTAGGATCCAGATGTACTGACTCCCATTCATAGCTTCGGAAGCCGGCAAAGAGTCAAGGTGAAAATAATTTTAATAAAAAGACGATCAAGAGGGATACACATCAGTCACTTTGTAGACGTTCCCTCTCCCTCTGTATTTCCAGTTTACCCGTGAGCATTACCAACTACCCTATTTAATGGATATTCCGTCTTGCTACACAAGAATATGAAAATTGGAAATCAAGGAAGTTTGCATGACAGGCAAAACATCCAGATGGATAAACAGCCCATGCCTATTTAACCAACTTGGATTCTTAAGTATTCCTTGAAACAATGATTTCATCTCCAAACAAATTTGCTCAACATTTCCTTGACAATGAAATGTAAAACAAGCCTTCGTTTTTGGACTTCTTGTCATGGTTAAGGGCCATTTTGTACATTTTGTGATATTCCCCCAATGGAAATTAATTTGAGAGTTAAATAAAACAAAACAAAAAAAATGAATAATGCTAAAAGTTCAGATTAAACAAATGATGGCAAATGGCACTGAGGGGATTCTTTACTTCCTGGTCCAACAGGTCCGGCTTTATCAGCTGCAACACCATCGAGTCAAGAGTAGCATGCTCTCCCTGAATGAAGAGACGAATCAGAGAAAAATGGGTGATGACATCCCTGAGCTCAGAAATGTAGCTTCTAGCATGATATTTATGATACAATCTTTTTCCATTTCCATCTGTAAACAACTATCCACCAGGAAGTTATCCATGTTAAGGAGGGTGTTCAGACTTTTTACCCTGGGGCACTGACTTATGCAAAAGGTGGCATGGCGTATATACTGTATGTATCACTCCTCTTTTTTTTCCGTTTTTTTTTTCTCGCTTTCACATCTTTTAAGGGCTCTAAAGCAGGTTCTAAGACTTATAGATTGTTTTTTTTTTGTAACTATAGGACTGCTGGATTTATGTCCAATGAGTTATTTAATGCAGAGAAAAATGTTTGAATAAAGCGTTATCCTTTATCCAGGCAGCTGTTTGTTTTGAAAAACTCTCTCTCTTCTTTGGAAATAGTTTGGGGACGCTGACGCTCCGAAAAAAAATCATAGGTGGACACAGGGCCTTAATCTTCGAACGGTTAGAATCTTGTAAAAACAACCATGAATGCTTATCAACCCTGAAAAAAAAATGGAAATCAAATGAACCAATACCTTGTTTTCACCAGCAGAGGTCAGCAAATACAAATTTGGGGACCAGGGTCTGGTTATTTTTGTTTCCCACATCACTACGGTTGAGAAAGAACCTCATGAGTTGGTGTGACCTCTGTATCAATCTAGTTCCTGTGATGCCAGTGACACTTTATTCGGTCAAATTCAACAGCAGGTAGGTGTTCCCTTATTAAGGACCAGAGTTATTTTTGCTTCATCCCATGCTCATCGATGTGTTCTTGTGACACATGCTGTACAAGACAAGAAAAGTATGAATGTTGTTCCTCTTTCACTGATTACGGTAAAAGAACAAACAGCACTTCTGAAATATGTTGATTTTGTTATTATGACTAATATAATATGTTATTTTATTTTTGAGATGTGAATGTGTATGCTTGAACAATGGTGATAATGAAGCCATCACTGGCTGATGTTTGATTGTGTGTGCGTGTGTGTGTGTGTGTGTGTGATTGTGTGTGTAAATATGAAGAAAATATACTGCAAATGAGTTGTCGCTCATTTAGAATGCTAATATTGGTGAAACTGACTTTGCATTATATTAGAGTTGAGTTTTATTTTGTACATAATTTTGAAATAAATATGTAATGTCAAAATGTCTGAATCATCATTTGTTTAATCTGAACTTTTAGCATTATTCATTTTTTTTGTTTTGTTTTATTTAACTCTCAAATTAATTTCCATTGGGGGAATATCGCAAAATGTACAAAATGGCGCTTAACCATGACAAGAAGTCCAAAAACGAAGGCTTGTTTTACATTTCATTGTCAAGGAAATGTTAAGCAAATTTGTTTGGAGATGAAATCATTGTTTCAAGGAATACTTAAGAATCCAAGTTGGTTAAATAGGCATGGGCTGTTTATCCATCTGGACGTTTTGCCTGTCATGCAAACTTCCTTGATTTCCAATTTTCATATTTGTTTAGCAAGACAAATTATCCATTAAATAGGGTAGTTGGTAATGCTCACGGGTAAACTGGAAATACAGAGGGAGAGGGAACGTCTACAAAGTGACTGATGTGTATCCCTCTTGATCGTCTTTTTATTAAAATTATTTCCACCTTGACTCTTTGCCGGCCTCCAAAGCTATGAATGGGAGTCAGTACATCTGGATCCTAAATGGTGAGTCAGAGTATTTTAAACTGCACCCATTATTGGTTAGTTTGTGTTAATTTAAACAATGCACTTAATTATTATTTTTCATTAAGGCAAGGCAATTCAAAGTGCTTCACACAAGACGTCAAAATGCATCATGACAGAGGAAAGAAAAGAAACATTAAAATAGAAAATGTAAAAATCACTAAAATACTGTATGTTAAAATAAAATCTGAATCATTAAACTAAAATTAATTGCAATAAATAAAATAAGAATAAAAAATATAACAAGTGTAAAAGTTTCAATTGGAATCGTTTAATGAAAGGCATTAAGAGTCGGCCGATCCGCTCTGTCGTAATTGGTCATACCATATTTAAGAATTCATTAATTAGTTTCCCCCTCCATTTTTTAACTTTCATTGACAAACTTTGGTTTTCACCGCAATAATACAAGGCTCAGCAGGGCAACGAGAGTGAGTGCTGTCAGATGGGGCCCCTGAAGGAGGTCTCCTACTGTCATTGCAAAATTTCAACATTTTGTTGCCACTGCTTTGGTTTAAAGTTTGTTAGCCCTCAGGGGCTAACAAACTTGAAATTTTGAGATTTGAAATTATGTTTCCCAAAAAAAACCCAATCTCTTCTTCTCTTGGGACAATGCTGTAAAAAGTGCACACACAAACACAGACACACCCACACACATCATAAAGAACCAGTACATGTATGACAAGAAGAACGAGGTAAATCCCCGTCCAGCCCTGTCTCTGGGTGTGTCCTGCATCTCTGTCTCACTCAATCCTGCTGGAAAGAGAAGGCGTGAGCAGGTAAATCAGAATCACAGACACTCCTGAGGCTGAGAAATTCTTTATTTGATCCCTCTTCTGCTCCACTAGCGACTGCAGGCGAAATAACAGAGAGGTTCAACTTCACTTACACAGCAAGACACACAAGACACTTCTTGCATATTTTAACATCTTAAGACCCACAAGCACTTTATGTATAAATAGATTTATTCTAAAGGCTAACAACAGGATACATGTACAGAACTGTTACATCGTCTATTTATTTCAAAGCAAAATGAACTATAGTGATGTGATGAATATTGATATCCTTAAATCAAGTCTGAATTTCTAAACTACGAGACATCTCACACATTATACACCAGCTGAAGTGAAAGTTAAACTTAGCATGGGATAATAATGATGTCAAATTTCACACCTTTGTATGTTAGAAATATTGTAGTGAGTATAAATAATGAGTTTACAATGATTTTCAAATAGGATTTGAACTCAGTTTAAATGGAATCAATGTTAACAGTGATATTATATTTGGTCCAACACATGAAAAATGCAGAAACAGTAAAAAAGAGTTTAAGCTATAAAGGACGGATGATTTTATGAGATCACAGTGACCCACCAACCGGCAACCTCCAGAAAAATAAAGCCAATGCTGAAGTGCAAAATCTCCTCGAGTGTCCGCTTGAGGCTGACTCCAGGAAGTCACATACACACAACAGGCAAAAAAGGCATTTTTACAGCAGAAATAAAAAAAAAGAAAAAAAAGAAACAGATGATTGTCATTACTGGCACACACAGTACAGGGGGTTATTTTTTTTAAATAACTGCTCCATTTTGATCTTGAAAACGAGACGTGTTATCCATAGTTAGGCATGGAGCTGACATGATTGACAGGTGGGCGTGGTTTAACGGTTTGTCAAGAGGCTTAAAACCCACCTCAGCTTCAGCTCTCAACCTGTCGTCAGGTTGACTGAAAGTTAGACTGTCTTCATGTCGTCAGTCAGTCTTCACCCATTAATATTTACAGTCTTTTTACTGTATGTAACCCACACATTGCTTCTGAAGAGTATTAATGATGCGGCGCTTTTGTCAAATCCAAACGGCTGAGATTGTTTTGTGGACAAAGTATACTGAAATGTTATTCAAACAGCAGATTAAAAGTGGTTTAGGGAGTTTAAGAACCTTTCTTTGACTTATTAGTATTGGACATGAGGGAAATAAATGCAATTCAATTTTAAAAAACTGTCCAGGGGGTAATTAAAAAATGTAAGATTTTCTTTTATAACAAATTATAAAAAGTTAAAATGTTGAGAAAAAGTTGAAGGTTCAGTTTTGTTTCTAGGTTCAGGCTCAAATCATTTGGGATCAATTCTTCTCTGATATTTAGCATTTTATTCTTATTTTTTATTTTTTTGTACTATCCTCCTTATTTGACAGGTGAAGTCTTGACTTGATTACAAACATTTAAAATGTATTTCCTCAATATGCTGAATGTGAGAAGATATCTCCTATAATTAGTTTAAGCCTGTTACTGCGCTGTAGGCTCTAATAGAACCCTAAAGTACTAGGTATGTGGGTTTTGGCGGCTGCTGTAGAAATACACTCTATGTGCTCCATCCTCGCCACCTGAGGCACAAAAACAGGAAAGTTTTATATATTCTGTTGGAATACAGAATGTGCGGATATTTAAGGTGTGAGGTGATACCCTCACCTGAATGGCAGATAAAGTTGAGGTGCTCCTCACACGGCCTGTCTTTCCACAGGAAGCTCTCTCCTCTGGCTACAGCTCCGCAGGCGTGACTCACACGTTGGGGGGCAGAATCGTCCTGCCATTTGGTAAAATCCATGGCTTCACCGGACATCCAGAACCAGCTGTCCCCCATTATCTGTCTGCCCAATCAAATGAACAGGTTTACACATTAAAGGTGCTGGCATGTTAAGGTCCCTTATGCTTTGTTCGGTCTCCAACACATCCTAGCATTTCAGAAGGTCTAACAAGCAAATGTGCTGAAAAAAAAAAAAAGGAAAACTGTGGCTTGTAATTTTCAGTTAGCGACAAATAGATTTCAGTTTGTTTCTAAGGTTATTTATTTATTTTTTAGGGTGTGGCTTCACTGAGAGCTGCTCCATGCAATTAGGGCACAAAAACAAAGGACACACAACATTTGACTTGAAGACCTGTGTACATTAGCAACATTTAAATGGATTAAGCCCTCTGATTTGGTTGAGGGAGAGAGCAGGAATCTGCCATTTGAGTCTTCATCAGGATGTAAATGACATTAAAATTGTTGTCCTCCATTTACCTGCCTGGTTCTGCTGTGGCATCGACTCACCAGCATCAAAATGGTGGTGAGAATTGTGGAGTGTCTTGTTGAATTCTGTGAGTTGGTTTTTGAGTGTGGCTGATTCCTATCTCTTTTAACCACCAAACGTTTCTTCACTTAGAATAATAGACTGTGTTGTTGCAAACTTAAAGGTCACATATTCTCCTCCTTTTCCGACCAGTTTAAATAAGTCTCAGAGGTCTCAAAAAACATGCCTGTGAAGTTTCTCAGAACAGGTTGTTTCAGTGTCTGTAGCTTTAAATGCAAATGAGCACTTTATCCAGGTTTGTTTTGAAACAAATCACAAAGCCTACCACCAGTACCACCAACCTGCCAAGGGACTACAGGTGGAATTAAGTCCATGGCTACAATCTGGTATACAGTATTTACATGTTAATGTTCATTAATGTGCACTGTCCCTATTTTGAAAGAAATAAATAAAACAGTGTTTGACCACGCCCCCTCTCTGTAAGGGCTCGATTGTCTTGGCCTCTCCTGCTCCATGCCCAGTTGTTTACGGTGAGAAGGCGGACTCAGAGGGCAGAACAAACACCTAGCTGTGGGTGTGTCACCCACCTGGGGGAGGGGTTACTGCCCTTTGTGATGTCATGAAGTCACAATATGTGACCTTTACATTATATCAGAGTACTATAAATGAACAAATATTTAAAAAAGGGACCTATGCAGATGGTAATACTTTAAAAACATTTTAAATTATGAGATTTAAACACTTGAAATTTTGAATATGAAAATCCAAGGGTCACATTTTATACAGCCGCCCGGAACAAGAGCACCAACTGTTTCCCCTAAACTGTCATCACGGACTGCCGTACCTGCGCAACCCCAGCCAGACATGATCTGTGAGCAGGAAAGAACCTCGGCTCAGAAGCTGCTCCACCTCGCTCTGCTCCTCTCGGCTCAGAATGCTCAGCAGGTCCCAGTAATGACGTCTGCAGTAGAGTAGAGCATCGGACCAGCAAAGCCGCTCACCCACCACCGTCACATTCCTGCCGTTCAACAGCATGCTCTCAGTCGCAGGAGGAGGAGGAGCGGTGTCTGCTGGCCAAATACATACTTGAAATACATTTTAAAACAGGCTTGTTTTGATGATTAATTTCCTCAGGAAGTTTTAGTCAATGATGAAATGCTGACAACTGACAACCAAAATTCGGGATTGGATCCAAAATGTCCCTGAAATGCTTTTACACTAACATTTTGTCTGATGCAACGAACCCTGGAGCCATTGAAAATAACCTTTAATTTGTGTATCTGGCCGACCCTTTTGGATAAAACACATCTTGTCTCTTTGCCAGGGGCGTGTCCAAAGAGATGGCATGGGCCCCCCCTAGAAATTTGATTGGCCACCCCAAAACAATTAATTGGCTATATGCCATATATAAAAAATAATATGCTGAACCGCCATGTTCACCTATGTGTGTGTTTATTCACTGCTGTGCTAGCTTAGTCTCAGTCAACTGCTTTCACAATCAGAAGGTAGCTAGAGAGAACTCCAATGATCCCCAACTAGCCTCGAAGTCATTGTTTGTTATTGTTGTATTGATTGAGAGGAATCTACATATTGAATCTTTAAATAATCAGGTCTTTTTTTATATTATGGACAAAAAGGGGAAGCAACATACCTGCCAAAGAACCATACACTTCCACTTCACACAGAGTGAGATACTTCATCGGTCCAGGGATAATCACGTTTACAAAGCGACCCATCACGCTGCCTCCCTCGCAGTAAAATGTGACCGCTTTACCCGCCACGATGTGGGAGATGGAAGCACACCTGACAGTGGAAAGGAGTCAAAAGTCAGTAGGTTTTGGTCAACTTACAGGATTCTCAGTCAAACACAACATCAGAGTCATGAATGGCTCAAAGGAACTCCAGGAGAGTTACAGCTCATCTTGGAAAAGTACCAGCCAATGAATATGCTGCATTTTGTACACACTGCAAGTGTCCATTTTCAAAATCCCATGATGAAAATGCTGTCATTCAAAGCTATATGAGATGAAGAACAACACAAACGCTTGGTACAGAAAGTAACACTGTTGCAACCTTCTTCAGTGCGGCAAATGCTGCTCAGGAGGGCACCTTGTGTGACCAGTGTAGGTCGATACATGTGGGTACGGTTCAATTAAAGTATCCTGATATGGAGGTTTCGACCATCACCCTAGCCATAGCAATAGTTATGCTAGATTGCTATCATGTTCCATATGATATGGCCTGGCTAACTGCATAACAGCAAAATGAATGAATAAATAAGTAGCATCAAGCTTTCCAAAAATATGAATTAAAGATACAGTAAACCCTTTTCCTTGATGTAACAAAGTGAAATGGATGAAAACATCAACGAAGTCAAACATGACCGCACATGGTTTATTCTGCAAGTTTGCAGATGAATCCTCGCGTTTGGTTAAGACTTCACAGTCATGTAAAGTGTGCAGGGATTGGTTGAATTTCGCGAGGTTGACAACATTACAACTCCCCTTGAGGGAGTTCATTCCTGTCTTAACGTTTCCCATGAGCACTGAAGAATGTTTAACATAATCGCTGGAGAGAAATATCTGAACTTTTACAGCTTCTCCTGAATAATACGCCTTGCTGGGCGATTAGCGATAGAGCAGCTTCTATTTTGGTTTCTGGCTATGCACAAAGAAAGTTATATATGCCAGATAAAAGAATATATTAGTCTGATAGTGATTAAAAAATTAAATTGACATTGATACTGAATGCTCCCTTATTATGGTCTTTACTTGGGGTTGTCATTTCCGTTGTTCTCTGCTGAGTTCCCGATTCGGATCTCGGCTCCATCCAGCCTCTGAGCGCAGCAGTCTCCTCTATTGGTTACTTTGACAGATGTGACTGCGTGTGTTTCTCGCAGGTCCAACCTCCACCATGGGTTTGTCTCGAGGCTAGTGTGGGTACAAAACCCGTCATAGAAGATGGGATTGCGTCGCCCATCGATGGCCTTGGATGGAGGAGGACTTAAAAAACTTTAAAAAGAACAAACAAAATAAAATGCTCATAAATGATTGTGTTGCTGATAAAAATGTTTTGTGAGAGTTCACAGTGACATTGATCTCAGACGTATTCACAAATTCAGTCTTATCAGACTCAAACTTTGAGTTGAAGTCCACAAATTGGCCAAATTTGATGAAATGTCACCAAGGCGTCACTGAGATTCAAAGTTCAAGAGAATGGGACTGATGATGGACAATTTGTAAGGCAGAATGCCTCCTGGCTCCTGTCAAAGGTCTCATTGTCCCAAAAGCAGAAGTCTGAACCAAAAACACTAGGCCCATACAGGTTGATTTTTGTCAACTCGGGTAAATAACAACTCTCAAATTTATTCAACCTTAAAAACAATGGGATTTACAACGGAGGATTAGGGCCATGTTAAAAAATACATATTTTTTTAATTTCAAGATTAAACTTGTAAATTTATGACTTTATTCTCGTAAATTTAGGAGTTTAATCTCGAAATTTAAAAAAATTATAATTTCTGGATAGAGCTGGAAATCGGGGAGAGAGAGAGTGGGGTATTACATGCGGGAAAGGAGCCACAGGTGTGATTCCAACCAGGGCCCCCCCCCCCCAGAGGACCGCAGCCTCCATACATGGGACGCGCGCACCAACCACTGCCCCACCAGCGCCCCCTGATTTTAATATTCTTGGCCCTAGACTGAAGAGTTCTTGCACTCCAAAACCTGTTTGAATCATATGTATGTGCCATTAGCATAATCTACAGGGAAAACTTCGACCTTGCAGAGAGTAAGAGTCTTCTCTGTTCCTGGAAGAAAAACTGTGACGTAGCGTCCCTCTGTGGAGCTACATGGGAAGTAGAAAGTGCGTCCTTTGGGAATGTGAGAGATGATTGCACAACTGAGTTTGAGAAAAGGATCAGAAAAGAAAACACAAAGTGAGGTAGGCAAAAGCTTTTCCTTGTCCCAATGGGGGATGTAATATAGAAGTCTGCGTCAAGCACCTGGATTTTTTGGCACCATTGTCCTCCAATGAGGTTCCGATCCAGATTTCAGCACCGTCTAGCCTGTTTTCAAATTCATTTCTGTTGGTTATCATCACAGCAGTAACTGTGTACACATTCTGCAGGTCCACCCTCCACCAGGGATTGGACTCTTGTTGGGTATGTGAGCAGGATCCTTTATAAAAATCTGGGTCTCGGTTTCCATCAACAGCATTTCTGGCAGGACCACCATCAGGGTACGATGAAGACTGGTCTGCAGTTTGACTCAGAGCCACATTTTGCATAAGAACACCTAGTTGAGTAAACAAATATTCACCAGTCAAAAGAAACAACAAATAAATAAGCATAAATCAGCACAAAGCTTTCCAAAAATATACATAAAAGATACAGTAAACATAATCCTTGATGTCTATACAGTAGAGTGAAATGGATCAGTATTTTGAACATCAATGAAGTGAGTTTAAAAACAAAAAGTTTACCTGCCAGTGCTCCAGATGTCATCATGAGGGAAATGCCTGTAAGGCGATTCGACAACCGAGTTAGAGATTTAGACTTAGACAAGACCAACAAAAAGGATCACATCAGTCCAGTTCTGGAGGTCTTTACACCGGCTCCCAGTCTGTCAGAGAATCGACTTTAAAATCCTTCTGCTGGTTTATAATGTGATGAATGGTTTAGGGCCAAAAATACATCAGTGACCTTCTGATTAACTGTGAACCATCCAGACCGCTCGGGTCGTCTGGTACAGGTCTGCTCTCTGTCCCCAGAGTCAGAACCAAACACTGAGAAGCAGTGTTCAGCTTCTACGCTCCGTATATCTGGAAAAATCTCCCAGAAACCTCCAGGTCAGCTGAAACTCTCAGCTCCTTTGATTCAAGGTTGAAAACTCTTACTGCCTTTCATTAAATTTCAATTTAAACTCTGCACTGTAACTTTTACACTTGTTATATTTTTATTCTTATTTTATTTATTGCAATTAATTTTAGTTTAATGATTCAGATTTTATTTTAACATACAGTATTTTAGTGATTTTTACATTTTCTATTTTAATGTTTCTTTTCTTTCCTCTGTCATGATGCATTTTGACGTCTTGTGTGAAGCACTTTGAATTTCCTTGCTGTTGAAATGTGCTTCATCAATAAACCTGCCTTGCCTTAATGAAAAATAATAATTACGTGCATTGTTTAAATTAACACAAACTTACCAATAGTGGGCTTAGTTTAAAATACTCTGACTCACCATTTAGGATCCAGATGTACTGACTCCCATTCATAGCTTCGGAGGCCGGCAAAGAGTCAAGGTGAAAATAATTTTAATAAAAAGACGATCAAGAGGGATACACATCAGTCACTTTGTAGACGTCCCCTCTCCCTCTGTATTTCCAGTTTACCCGTGAGCATTACCAACTACCCTATTTAATGGATATTCCGTCTTGCTACACAAGAATATGAAAATTGGAAATCAAGGAAGTTTGCATGACAGGCAAAACATCCAGATGGATAAACAGCCCATGCCTATTTAACCAACTTGGATTCTTAAGTATTCCTTGAAACAATGATTTCATCTCCAAACAAATTTGCTTAACATTTCCTTGACAATGAAATGTAAAACAAGCCTTCGTTTTTTGACTTCTTAAAGTTTACTCAATGCAAATCATGGGTAAGGGCCATACAAACAATGTTGAATACTTCCAAGAGTTTACATGATGCCACAATATTGTCATACAAAGAAACAAATAGAGGCATAAAGGGGCTGAAACTCAAGAACAAAAAGCAACACTAACCCCAGTATTTTTCACCAATAATAGGGTAAAGGTCATCCCCTCCATTAGTCACTTTAAGCACATGTTTTTTTCTGATTATTTGCATTAACTGTCTTCTGTAAAATTATTTGTCAATGTTTAAAATAATTTTGGCGTTAAAAAAACAACATAAATAAATGAATATTATAATAACGTAGCCCATCTCCACCTGTTCAGTTACTAAAAGAACATCGATCAATTTACTATGCAGTGTAGTATGAACTCACAAGAAATGAGAAAATACAACATGTCCACAGTTTTGCTACTACTGCAGCAACAAATATATCCATGTTTGTGTGATGAGCAACATTGCACAGAACTTTGAAAAATCAATGTAATATTTTGTATATTTGGCGATATTCCCCCAATTTCATCCAATTAGTGATATATGCAACGGGGTGGGGGGGGTCTTTTGTATATTTTGTGATATTCCCCCAATGGAAATTAATTTGAGAGTTAAACAAAACAAAACATAAAAATGCAATAATGCAAAAAGTTCAGATTAAACAAATGACGATTCAGACATTTTGACATTACATATTTATTTCAAAATTATGTACAAAATAAAACTCAACTGTAATATAATGCACTGTGCAAAGTCAGTTTCACCAATATTAGCATTCTAAATGAGCGACAACTCATTTGCAGTATATTTTCTTCATATTTACACACACGCACACACGCATGCACACACACACACACGCACACACAATCACATATCAGCCAGTGATGGCTTCATTATCACCATTGTTCAAGCATACACATTCACATCTCAAAAATAAAATATCAATAATATATTAGTCATAATAACAAAATCAACATATTTCAGAAGTGCTGTTTGTTCTTTTACCGTAATCAGTGAAAGAGGAACAACATTCATACTTTTCTTGTCTTTTACAGCATGTGTCACAAGAACACATCGATGAGCATGGGATGAAGCAAAAATAACTCTGGTCCTTAAAGAGCCCATATTCTGCCCTTTTTGGGGTTCGTATATTTAATCTATGTACCTACTTTTGTACGTTCACAACAGCTAAAGTTTGAAAAAAGTGTCTGTTTTCATGTACTGCTCCTCCTTGCTCCCTCTACGCTCTGAGTCCGTCAGCTACGCTCTGCTGAGCCCACACTGCAGAGCCCCATGTGGGCCAAGTCTGCTCTAATTGGTCTGCCGATCCGCTCTGTCGTTATTGGTCAGTTGCTCAGCACGGTTCTCGGAAATGTCCCGCCTCTTTTACCATATTGGGAATGCAGCCACTGGCTCCGTCCGAGGGGAGCAAAAACATTAGCACCTTAGCTCTACTGTACTACCGCAGGCTACGGCATATCGTGGGCGTGCTACAGAAGTTAACGGGCGTGCAACATGAGCTGCTGGGCTTGCCACAACGAGCCAATGGGCTTAGATCAGTGATCTCACACTGACAATGACGTCACACTGGCAAATTTTTATTGAGGGGGGCTAGAACCGAGCGTTACATGCAGCTAATGCTACAGCTAACAGGAGGACGTAGGAGAAGCCGCGTTTCCGCGGACTTTGAATTTCTTCACATAGATGTGCCTAAACATGCACAGGACACTTGGAAAACACACTAAAGGGCAGATAAAACCAGAAAAAGCATAATATGGGACCTTTAATAAGGGAACACCTACCTATTCTGAAGGTCAATATGTAATAACAGAATTGATATTTCCAAGGAAGAGAGAGCTTTTCAAAACAAACGGCCGCCTGAATAAAGGCGCAGTTTTTTTCAAACATTTTTCTCTGCAGTATATAACTCATTGGACATAAATCCAGCAGTCCTATAGTTACAAAAAAACGAAAACAATCTATAATCTTAGAACCTGTTTTAGAGCCCCTCAAAGATGTGAAAGCAGTCAGAAGGCTATCTAAGAGTGACCACCCTTCAACTTTTTCATCTTTCTCGTGCAGTGAGTTGACACAGAATGAAGCATAATGCAAATACATTTGGGATTCCAGGGAGATTTTTTTATTTATATGTAGAGTTTATATGTAGCAGTAGCATTTTTTATATGATTAGGTGGGTAGTTGTTGTCTTGACATGGCTTTCCTCAGAGCACGGCCAGACAGAGGACACTCACAGTGATCAGCAGAGCTGTTGAGGAAGATGGAAGAGCAGGGGGAAAAAACAGGATTAGGCATTGTTCACATCTTACTCCTGGAATATTTTGGATAACTTTGCTTTCTTACGGATGTTACCATATGGCCTATGCTTACCTTGCGTGAGTGATTGCTGGAGTGTAATGGCATGGCTAGCAGTGGAAATAGAATCCAGTGCACATTTGATGCCACTGTAGCAGCCACACAACAAAGAGCATCAACTTTTACACTTGGAATACTCACAGGATCTTTTAACAGCAGTAAGCTAACAAAAAATAGATGTCCACACATTTCATATGAACTTTCAACAATCACAAACAGAGTCACAGAGAACGTGACTTTTATGTCGTGGTAACAATGTGATTCGTTTGCTTGTGCTTTCAGCTTCTGGTGCTGTTGGA
Source organism: Labrus mixtus (assembly GCF_963584025.1). Taxonomy (NCBI): domain Eukaryota; kingdom Metazoa; phylum Chordata; class Actinopteri; order Labriformes; family Labridae; genus Labrus; species Labrus mixtus. Next base: position 16,677,506 of record NC_083634.1, on the reverse strand, counting down.
TCCGCAAGCACCCAATTGAGGAGCAATCCTGTTGACCTGGGAAATCCCAATGCCACAGTCACCAATGCGAATTCCCCCAACACCACCACCGCTACCATTACCACTGATGCTTCCTTTCACATTGTTTGCGTTGACCTACAGAGCATAGAAAGAAAACACATGTAAAACTGATATTGCTCAAGTCGTAGCATTTATGTGCACCCTGTTTGATTGAGTCAGTGTAACGATGTGATTTATAACCTAGAACTACAGAACATTAAAGGCTTTATATGCGTTTTTTTGATCCAGCGGATGTCGCCTTTGAGCACCAGCATGAAACCAAAACAACTCGCGGTGCATTGTTGTGTTAGCATGCTAATACTAGCGATCTTTATTATGCTCGTATCTTCACACTGCATGTAAATTTACCTGAAATGAGCGTGATCTAGAAACACAGTTAAGCAGTGAGTACAGTATGTTATTCTTCTTTTCTCTAGTCCCTCAATTAAACAACTTTTATACGCGAGGGGAGGAGTCAGCCGGCTGTCCCGGCGATGTAAACAAACTGAAGATATGACTTGGAAAACTCTGAAAACATCACAGACAGTGGGACTCGGGTGTTACACCCATTGTAGACAGTCATGACTCACAGAGTTATTTTCAGAGGATATACTTGATTTCTATTATATTTAAGTGTCAAAAATCGCATATAAAGCCTTTAAAACACTTTTGCTTAAGAGATCAATGTCATAAATTACATCATACTCTGAACAATTCTTTTGTCTAGATTAGTCTTAATAAAAGTAAAACTGACCGGAGTCTCTGTAAGCTGGCCATTGTTGAGGTTGGCGCCGAAGAATTTTACATTACCGTTGTTATTTGCACAAACATAGGTTGTGTCGTTTCCCCCCTGTAGAAAAAACAAACAGGAATGGTCAATACAATGTGTTCCACAAAGATGACTCTAAACAAACTGGTTTAAGGTATTTGCACAGTGAGTATTTTTTTCGGGTGTGCGTTTTTTGGATCAGTTATCTGATTAAAAAAATGCTACGCACAGAAACCTTGTAAACTGAGTCCGATGTGTTTATCGTTAAATGAATTGAGACATTTTGCATCAGTCATCGAGCAATGAAGATGATTGTCTGGTTCTTTCACTCCTTGAAAAAAAGAGAACACTGGGTCCGTCCAGTGATATCCTGCTAGCTATACTGGCACCTATGGAAGCCCATTTCTGCCAGTTAAAAAAATAAAAATGAAATTATGAGATAATAAAGTCTGACTTTATTATCTCATAATTTCATTTTTTTTAATGACTATTATTTTCATTTTTATTTTTTTAACTGGCGGAAATGGGCTTCCATAGGCACCACATAGTAAAAAGAACAACATTTTTTTTGCTAACATGACTGACACAATGTGAGATTGTAAATTTAAGAGGAAAATATCAGACTGGATGTGCAAAGGCCTTTAGACTTGAATGTAGACTAATGTATGAGTGAGTGACTGCACTTGACTCACCAGTGAGGTGTCAGGCGACAGGACTGCTGCAACATAGCCTGATGACTCTCCTGAGAGCTCAAGCTCAAAGTTTTGACCACTCTTCCTCCTCGCACCGAGAAAGAAACATGATACTGTAGCGGAGGGGTCGCACGTAGAGGGCTCGGCCGCACAGAGTTTTTCACTTCCACAGCCACTTCTGTTGAAAGATGTCTGCACAGGAGACGAGAAACATTTGGGTAATTAAAAATCGAAGGTCAACACTATAAAAGCAGCTTCTCTTGGTTCTACTCTGTTCTATTCTACTTTTTGTATCACTCACCGCAAGCATTGACACGTTATTGTTGGGCGTTAGTGGGGCTGCTACTGTTGTCATGGATGGCGCCATTGTCGTTGCACCTGGTGCGTTTGTCATGCCGTTTACTGTTGTCATGGATGGCGCCATTGTCGTTGCACCTGGTGCGTTTGTCATGCCGTTTCCTGTTGTCATGGATGGCGCCATTGTCGTTGCACCTGGTGCGTTTGTCATGCCGTTTACTGTTGTCATGGATGGCGCCATTGTCGTTGTACCTGGTGCGTTTGTCATGCCGTTTACTGTTGTCATGGATGGCGCCATTGTCGTTGTACCTGGTGCGTTTGTCATGCCGTTTACTGTTGTCATGGATGGCGCCATTGTCGTTGCACCTGGTGCGTTTGTCATGCCGTTTCCTGTTGTCATGGATGGCGCCATTGTCGTTGTACCTGGTGCGTTTGTCATGCCGTTTACTGTTGTCATGGATGGTGCCATTGTCGTTGCACCGGGTGCGTTTGTCATGCCGTTTACTGTTGTCATGGCTGGCGCCATTGTCGTTGCACCTGGTGCGTTTGTCATGCCGTTTACTGTTGTCATGGATGGCGCCATTGTCGTTGCACCTGGTGCGTTTGTCATGCCGTTTACTGTTGTCATGGATGGCGCCATTGTTGTGCCTGCTGCTGCTGTTGATGCTTGGGCAAAGGTGCCAACAGATATCCAGGACAGCGTCACAAACAGGACAGTAAAGAAGAGTCTGCCGTCCATACCTAAAGCAGAAAGGGTTGAAATTAGTTCAATAATAAAGTTGGACACTTGATCTTGAATCCATGCGGTAGCAGGTCTAGAAGTTCATGTTCTACAATACCAATGAGCAAAATATGAATGTGCTTTACACAACCAAACTCAGTGACCATAATCCATCAGTGACTGTATTCAGAAACCTTTTACAAACTCGTTGGGAGGCAGGATTTAACCTTTTAAAGGCTTTAATGTGTAATGTAGTATATATTTTTAAAACCATACCAAAACCCTTTTTTCACATAATTATGAACCATTAATGTATAGCCTTCATATAAAGGTATCCATTGAGTATTATAGTTACAGAAAATAAACAGCAACCAATTAATTTTTTTTTTTGCTGATTAAGAAATTTGTCAAACATTGGCTGTGTTATCCTCTGACATGAGTGGGTTTCTTTTTTCCCCCTCTGTTTATTATAGTTGGTCAGTGTTTCCCAGAGAATGAACCTGTACATATGGCGATGGAGGTTGCACCCAGGGAGTGGTTCATCAGCGTGAACAAATATTGAAATACAATACAACTGTCATTAGGCCAGTTAATAGATTAATAATGGGATGTTCCCAAACTATGTGGCACAAAGACTTTAATCTGCTCACTTTACTACCTCTCAGTTCTTTTTATCTACACACACACACACACACAGAGTTCCTAGCGTTTCTCTATACTTGTATGAGTCTGAACTTTTGACATCAGACATCTGCACCACATGTCTGTGAACGTTTCTAAAGACAGTCAAATAACGCAACCTCCTGTTTTGAATAAATGTCACTCGATGTTCTCTTATCACGACAGTTTAAACCTGTGTTGGTGAGACTTGTTCATTAAAAAAAGCAGTGGTATGGGACAGGGGTCATATTTTACGTCGCACCCCCATCGGTGCACTGACAGGAGAAGGCGTCTCTCTCTCTCTCTCTGATCACCTGCAGGGCAGGTATCAGGCTCTGCAGGTGATCAGACACAAGGCAGAGAGGCGAGTTTGTCAACTAGTTAACTGAACACCGATGGCGATCTTTATGGACAAAGTAAAGAATGACAAAAATTTGGGTTGTTGGTTGTACTAGAAGGAACTCAAATTGAAGATATGACTGAAGGAAAGCTTAGTACAATTTTAAATGACTACAATTGTTTCGTTTTTTTAACTGTATTAACTAAAGGAAAATAATCAACTGAGAAATCGGGAATGAAAAATACCCTTTAAAAGATCATAAAGTTCAGTATTAATTATAGGGAACAAAATTAAGATTTAAACCTGTAATTAAAGAATGATAAATATGAACACAGTACGTGTGTTTTTATTTATGAATGCTTTTAATTTGAAACTTTTCTCACAATGCAGGGTATACATTTTTTTTTAGAGAAATTACATGTTTCCTAAGTTATTAACTTGATGAAAACATGATTCCTATTTAAAGAAACAACCCTGATTTTGTTACAATGAAAATGTGATTTTTTAAAAAACGAATAACATATTAGTGAATTCACACCAACTATTTGTCTTTTATGAAACAATTTGCTTTCGGAAACTGCAAAAAAAAAAAAAAAAAAAAACCTTACAGGAATTATTTTTCCAACACAGTAAATGGTAAACCTTCAATGAGATATCTATGGAAACTCTGAATCCTAATCATGAAGAAATCCTCTTTAGGTCATTTACGCATAATGTATTAAAAATCTTACCTGTAGATCTTCTTGTCGTCTTAACTTCCAGAGATGGGTGAAATTTGTTTAGAAGCGAAATGTTGTGTGCAGTTCCTTGATGTAAAGATCCTTTGTAGGTTTTAATCAGGTGTGGCACTGCGGGTGTTTCTTAACAGGATGCCAGGTAAGGATGTGACACTTGTTTGCTTGGTGTCACTATTTAAACCTCGGGTAGAGTAAAGGCAAATGACCACTCTCTGACATCACGAGGGTGGGATCAGGTGGAAACTCAGGGTTTAAGGGCGTGTGTGTGATTGAAACCAAACGTGAAATTTTTGTCATGTCACTGCACTTTCAGGTACATTGTCTCTGACTGTTGGAGTTTAAGGAATGTCCTGCTCCCCTTACGGCAGGCCTACTCAAATAGCGGCATGCGGGCCACATGTGGCCCAGAAGCAATCCCCAAGTGGCCCGGCCAGTGGCCCAACCAGAGAAGACGAAAAAAAAGCGGGAAAAACGTGTTCGGCGAGCCTACAGAGATTTCTACAGAAATTCTTACAGTACTTCATGTCATGAATGCAACACTATAAGTAGCCTAGCAACACTCAACACAGAATGCAGCGCGTTGTTGTGAAAACGCGTCTACTAATGCTAACGTTAGAAGTAGTAGCCACATAATACAACCTGTAAAACATGTCTTTCTCGACCCTGAAACGCAAAATTGAGAATGAAAACCGTCGGTTTAACCCTGCCTGGACTGACAAATACCTGTTTATTTTGCCGCCAAATGCAAGCGCCAAACCGATGTGTTTCCTTTGCAATGAGTGCGTTGCAATGTAAAGATTATAATGTTCGGAGGCACCACTTTGAGAAACACCGGACATTCCAAACAAATTTTCCCGAGGGATCACAGGAGAGGGCTGCAAAAGTGCAAAGTTTGATTGCTTCTTACAACCGGAGCTGTACTACGATGGTGCGGTCATGCACAGCCCAAGAGAGAGCTACAGCAGCATCCCTCCGTGTGTCCTGGATCCTGGCAAAGAAAAAAAGACCATTCACAGACTCAGAAACCGTAAAAGACTGCATGTTGGCCGTCGTGAATGAGGTAATAAATGATGAAAAAATTAAAACAAGTGTGACATCTGCAATTAAAAACATACCCCTGTCAGACACTTCAAATATTCGCAAGATTGAAATTCTAGCTACAGATGTGTTTGAAACACTGATCTGAAGAAAGCTGATGTCATGTCTATAGCAGTTGATGAGTCCACAGACAGGACTGACACTGCACAGCTGTGCATATATGTCCGTTTTTTTGACGGCAAATGCTTCCGAGAGGAATTGCTGGGCTTATTGCCGTTAGAGGGACACACAACTGGCGAGATAGTCTTTGGGAAAATTTCAGCATTTTTTAAAGACAATGGTCTGGATATGGAGCGTGTGTTCATGCTTGTTACGGATGGGGCTCCATCCATGGCTGGAAAAGTGAATGGTCTGGCAGCACGTTGGTCCGCTGTTGCACCTCAGATGATGTCCTTGCACTGCATTGTGCATCAAACGGTGCTGTGCACAAAACTAAGTGGTGAGCTTAAAACGACAATGGACAGCGTGATGGCTACAATTAACTTCATTCACTCCACATCAAGCCTCCAACATCGCTTATTCCGCAAGCTACTGTCAAACATGTCTGCTGAGCACCGCGACCTTCTTTTGCACAATGACGTCAGGTGGCTGTCCAAAGGCAAAGCACTGGAGCGTTTCTGTGATCTCAATGAGGAGATCGCAACTTTCCTCCGCGGCACTAAGCTAAAAAAGGCAGAAACACACCTGAATCGCATTCTGGACAACAACTTCATGGCTGATGTCTGCTTTCTGAGTGACATATTCGAACGCCTGAATGACCTAAATGAGGGACTACAAGGCAGAGACAAAACTGTCACTGATCTTCTGGAACAGATGCGTGCATTCCAAGTGAAATTGGACTTTTTCCAATTTGACAATTTGACTTGAGCACAGGCAGAATACTGCATTTTCCGACGCTCCGCAAACGTATCTCATCCCCGGCATAGATCACAGTTGTGATGACAGACTTCATTGAGAGACTTGCTCTTCCCACAGGGGTGATGGGCTTTGTCAGCGACCCGTTCACTGTTGCTACAGAAGGAGACTTGTCCGCCAGAGCAAAGGAAGTGGTCCCTTCCATCGACGAGGGGGAATTCATACTCGAAGTTGTCGACATGCAGTCATCCATAACCAAGGCACAGGAGCTTCACACTAACGGGCCTGCAAAGTTTTGGAGTGATGTCAACGTTCATCAGTTCCCTAACGTGAAGAAACTAGCAATCATTGTGCTCAGCATGTTTGGATCAACATATACATGTGAATCAAGCTTTTTGCACATGAACTCAATAAAAAGCAGCTCTCATTGCTCCCTGACTGACAATACTCTTCACCAATGTCTTCGGATTGCATTGACATCTTACGAGCCAAAAGTCACTGCTCTAGTTCAGAAATAAAAAAGTCACTTCTCCCACTAAGAAAGTCATCAGGGTAACTGTGGCCCACATATCAACATAATGTGGGATGCATAATAAAGCCATGCCTATCACACATGTAGTGATTTAAAACAAACGTATTTTTGTTTCTCCAATGTAGGAGACGTGGTATACATGTGTGTTAATTACTGTTAGCACTTGTTATGGGTACTGATAGCTTTGATAGCACTGATATTTCTTTTTATATTCTGTTAAATGCACTTTGAGATGTGCCTGGGTCAGATGTGACCAAAATGTTTTTTCTTTTTTTCTTTCAAAAGTGAACAAAATCTTATGGCTACTGCAGTACCTCTAGTTCTGTGCCATAATAGCTCGTTTTTGTTTGTATGCACTTCGAGATGTGCCTGGGTCAGATGTGACCAAAATGTTTTTTTGTTTAGTTTTTTGCAAAAGTGGAAAAAAATGTACTGTTGTACCTCAGGTTCTGTTAAATTACACCTCTTTTGTTTTTAGGCATTTTTTGATATGCTTGTGTCAGATGTAACCACATTTAAAAGGGAAGCAATGAATAATAAATTAAAAAAATTACATTAATTTGTGTTGGTTTAAAATTGATCATTAACTGCTGCTTACCAGCCACTGAAAAAGTCTGGCCCAGCTAAATTTCTTGGTTTTAAAATCTGGCCAAACTGCATTTGTAATTGAATAGCCCTGCCTTACGGGCTCACAATGCCCGTAACTCTCCTTATCAGACGATCATGACGATAAGGAAACAAACTCCATCTGTTCAGTGAAAAATGTGATGGTGTCACTTTTTCATGTGATGGTGTCACAGAACGACTCTGAAATGTAAAATGTAGTCTTACTATTGTAGGTGTTAAGCTAGGGGTTTGGGTTGCGATATTCCCCCAATGGAAATTAATTTGAGAGTTAAATTAAACAAAAAGAAAAAAATGCATAATGCTAAAAGTTCAGATTAAACAAATGACGATTCAGACATTTTGACATTACATATTTATTTCAAAATGATGTACAAAATAAAACTCAACTGTAATATAATGCAAAGTCAGTTTCACCAATATTAGCATTCTAAATGAGCGACAACTCATTTGCAATATATTTTCTTCATATTTACACACACACACACACACACACACAAACAATCAAACATCAGCCAGTGATGGCTTCATTATCACCATTGTTCAAGCATACACATTCACATCTCAAAAATAAAATAACAATATTATATTAGTCATAATAACAAAATCAACATATTTCAGAAGTGCTGTTTGTTCTTTTACCGTAGTCAGTGAAAGAGGAACAACATTCATACTTTTCTTGTCTTGTACAGCATGTGTCACAAGAACACATCGATGAGCATGGGATGAAGCAAAAATAACTCTGGTCCTTAATAAGGGTACACCTACCTATTCTGAAGGTCAATATGTAGTAACAGAATTGATAACAAAATGTTCTTCATTAGTTCCTCTGCTTTTGATTAGAGGTTTTGACCCCATTTGTATTTGCTGACCTCTGCTGGTGAAAACAAGGTATTGGTTCATCATTTGATTTCCATTTTTTTTCAGGCTTGATGAGCATTCATGGTTGTTTTTTTTGCAAGATTCTAGCCGTTCAAAGATTAAGGGCCTGTGTCCATGAATTTTTTTTCTGAGCGTCAGCGTCTTTTTTTTTACCCAATTATTTCCAAAGAAGAGAGAGAGCTTTTCAAAACAGAACCGCCCCGGATAAAGGCGCAGTTTTTTTCAAACATTTTTCTAACTCATTGGACATAAATCCAGCAGTCCTATAGTTACAAAAAAACAAAAACAATCCAAAAGTCTTAGAACCTGTTTTAGAGCCCCTCAAAGATGTGAAAGCAGTCAGAAGGCTATCTAAGAGTGACCACCCTTCAACTTTTTCTTCTTTCTCCTGCAGTGAGTTGACACAGAATGAAGCATAATGCAAATATATTTGGGATTCCAGGGAGATTTTTTTAACAGTTTATATGTAGCAGTAGCATTTTTTATATGATTAGGTGGGTAGTTGTTGTCTTGACATGGCTTTCCTCAGAGCACGGCCAGACAGAGGACACTCACAGTGATCAGCAGAGCTGTTGAGGAAGATGGAAGAGCAGGGGAAAAAACAGGATTAGGCATTGTTCACATCTTACTCCTGGAATATTTTGGATAACTTTGCTTTCTTACGGATGTTACCATATGGCCTATGCTTACCTTGCGTGAGTGATTGCTGGAGTGTAATGGCATGGCTAGCAGTGGTAATGGTAGCGGTGGTGGTGTTGGGGGAATTCGCATTGGTGACTGTGGCATTGGGATTTCCCAGGTCAACAGGATTGCTCCTCAATTGGGTGCTTGGGGATCCAATAGCACCAGAAGCTGAAAGCACAAGCAAACGAATCACATTGTTACCACGACATGAAAGTCACGTTCTCTGTGACTCTGTTTGTGATTGTTGAAAGTTCATATGAAATGTGTGGACATCTATTTTTTGTTAGCTTTGTTAGCTTACTGCTGTTAAAAGATCCTGTGAGTATTCCAAGTGTAAAAGTTGATGCTCTTTGTTGTGTGGCTGCTACAGTGGCATCAAATGTGCACTGGATTCTATTTCCATCAATGCTTCCTTTCACATTGTTTGCGTTGACCTACAGAGCATAGAAAGAAAACACATGTAAAACTGATATTGCTCAAGTCGTAGCATTTATGTGCACCCTGTTTGATTGAGTCAGTGTAACGATGTGATTTATAACCTAGAACTACAGAACATTAAAGGCTTTATATGCGTTTTTTTGATCCAGCGGATGTCGCCTTTGAGCACCAGCATGAAACCAAAACAACTCGCGGTGCATTGTTGTGTTAGCATGCTAATACTAGCGATCTTTATTATGCTCGTATCTTCACACTGCATGTAGATTTACCAGAAATGAGCGTGATCTAGAAACACAGTTAAGCAGTGAGTACAGTATGTTATTCTTCTTTTCTCTAGTCCCTCAATTAAACAACTTTTATAGGCGAGGGGGGGAGTCAGCCGGCCGTCCGGGCGATGTAAACAAACTGAAGATATGACTTGGAAAACTCTGAAAACATCACAGACAGTGGGACTCGGGTGTTACACCCATTGTAGACAGTCATGACTCACAGAGTTATTTTCAGAGGATATACTTGATTTCTATTATATTTAAGTGTCAAAAATATATATAAAGCCTTTAAAACACTTTTGCTTAAGAGATCAATGTCATAAATTACATCATACTCTGAACAATTCTTTTGTCTAGATTAGTCTTAATAAAAGTAAAACTGACCGGAGTCTCTGTAAGCTGGCCATTGTTGAGGTTGGCGCCGAAGAATTTTACATTACCGTTGTTATTTGCACAAACATAGGTTGTGTCGTCTCCCCCCTGTAGAAAAAACAAACAGGAATGGTCAATACAATGTGTTCATAAAGATGACTCTAAACAAACTGGTTTAAGGTATTTGCACAGTGAGTATTTTTTTTGGGTGTGCGTTTTTTGGATCAGTTATCTGATTAAAAAAATGCTACGCACAGAAACCTTGTAAACTGAGTCCGATGTGTTTATCGTTAAATGAATTGAGACATTTTGCATCAGTCATCGAGCAATGAAGATGATTGTCTGGTTCTTTCACTCCTTGAAAAAAAGAGAACACTGGGTCCGTCCAGTGATATCCTGCTAGCTATACTGGCACCTATGGAAGCCCATTTCTGCCAGTTAAAAAAATAAAAATGAAAACTTGGCTTTGTTTAGATTTTTTTGCTCATATTAAGTCATAATTATGAGATAAAAAGTCATATGACTTTATTATGTCATTATTATCTCATTATCTCATAATTATGACTTTATTATTTTCATTTTTATTTTTTTAACTGGCGGAAATGGGCTTCCATAGGCACCACATAGTATAAAGAAAAAAAAATGTTTTGCTAACATGACTAACACAACATGAGATTGTATTTCTTTTTACACGGGTGGAAATTTAAGAGGAAAATATCAGACTGGATGTGCAAAGGCCTTTAGACTTGAATGTAGACTAATGTATGAGTGAGTGACTGCACTTGACTCACCAGTGAGGTGTCAGGCGACAGGACTGCTGCAACATAGCCTGATGACTCTCCTGAGAGCTCAAGCGCAAAGTTTTGACCACTCTGCCTCCGCGCACCGAGAAAGAAACATGATACTGTAGCGGAGGGGTCGCACGTAGAGGGCTCGGCCGCACAGAGTTTTTCACTTCCACAGCCACTTCTGTTGAAAGATGTCTGCAAAGGAGACGAGAAACATTTGGGTAATTAAAAATCGAAGGTCAACACTATAAAAGCAGCTTCTCTTGGTTCTACTCTGTTCTATTCTACTTTTTGTATCACTCACCGCAAGCATTGACACGTTATTGTTGGGCGTTAGTGGGGCTGCTACTGTTGTCATGGATGGCGCCATTGTTGTTGCACCTGGTGCGTTTGTCATGCCGTTTCCTGTTGCACCTGGTGCGTTTGTCATGCCGTTTCCTGTTGCACCTGGTGCGCTTGTCATGCCGTTTCCTGTTGCACCTGGTGCGTTTGTCATGCCGTTTCCTGTTGCACCTGGTGCGTTTGTCATGCCGTTTACTGTTGTCATGGCTGGCGCCATTGTCGTTGCACCTGGTGCGTTTGTCATGCCGTTTACTGTTGTCATGGATGGCGCCATTGTCGTTGCACCTGGTGCGTTTGTCATGCCGTTTACTGTTGTCATGGATGGCGCCATTGTCGTTGCACCTGGTGCGTTTGTCATGCCGTTTACTGTTGTCATGGCTGGCGCCATTGTCGTTGCACCTGGTGCGTTTGTCATGCCGTTTACTGTTGTCATGGATGGCGCCATTGTCGTTGCACCTGGTGCGTTTGTCATGCCGTTTACTGTTGTCATGGATGGCGCCATTGTCGTTGCACCTGGTGCGTTTGTCATGCCGTTTACTGTTGTCATGGATGGCGCCATTGTCGTTGCACCTGGTGCGTTTGTCATGCCGTTTACTGTTGTCATGGATGGCGCCATTGTCGTTGCACCTGGTGCGTTTGTCATGCCGTTTACTGTTGTCATGGATGGCGCCATTGTCGTTGCACCTGGTGCGTTTGTCATGCCGTTTACTGTTGTCATGGCTGGCGCCATTGTCGTTGCACCTGGTGCGTTTGTCATGCCGTTTACTGTTGTCATGGATGGCGCCATTGTCGTTGCACCTGGTGCGTTTGTCATGCCGTTTACTGTTGTCATGGATGGCGCCATTGTCGTTGCACCTGGTGCGTTTGTCATGCCGTTTACTGTTGTCATGGATGGCGCCATTGTCGTTGCACCTGGTGCGTTTGTCATGCCGTTTACTGTTGTCATGGATGGCGCCATTGTCGTTGCACCTGGTGCGTTTGTCATGCCGTTTACTGTTGTCATGGCTGGCGCCATTGTCGTTGCACCTGGTGCGTTTGTCATGCCGTTTACTGTTGTCATGGATGGCGCCATTGTCGTTGCACCTGGTGCGTTTGTCATGCCGTTTACTGTTGTCATGGATGGCGCCATTGTTGTGCCTGCTGCTGCTGTTGATGCTTGGGCAAAGGTGCCAACAGATATCCAGGACAGCGTCACAAACAGGACAGTAAAGAAGAGTCTGCCGTCCATACCTAAAGCAGAAAGGGTTGAAATTAGTTCAATAATAAAGTTGGACACTTGATCTTGAATCCATGCGGTAGCAGGTCTAGAAGTTCATGTTCTACAATACCAATGAGCAAAATATGAATGTGCTTTACACAACCAAACTCAGTGACCATAATCCATCAGTGACTGTATTCAGAAACCTTTTACAAACTCGTTGGGAGGCAGGATTTAACCTTTTAAAGGCTTTAATGTGTAATGTAGTATATATTTTTAAAACCATACCAAAACCCTTTTTTCACATAATTATGAACCATTAATGTATAGCCTTCATATAAAGGTATCCATTGAGTATTATAGTTACAGAAAATAAACAGCAACCAATTCATTTTTTTTTTGCTGATTAAGAAATTTGTCAAACATTGGCTGTTTTATCCTCTGACATGAGTGGGATTCTTTTTTCCCCCTCTGTTTATTATAGTTGGTCAGTGTTTCCCACAGAATGAACCTGTACATATGGCGATGGAGGTTGCACCCAGGGAGTGGTTCATCAGCGTGAACAAACATTGAAATACAATACAACTGTCATTAGGCCAGTTAATAGATTAATAATGGGATGTTCCCAAACTATGTGGCACAAAGACTTTAATCTGCTCACTTTACTACCTCTCAGTTCTTTTTATCTGCACACACACACACACACACAGAGTTCCTAGCATTTCTCTATACTTGTATGAGTCTGATCTTTTGACATCAGACATCTGCACCACATGTCTATGAACGTTTCTAAAGACAGTCAAATAACGCAACCTCCTGTTTTGAATAAATGTCACTCGATGTTCTCTTATCACGACAGTTTAAACCTGTGTTGGTGAGACTTGTTCATTAAAAAAAGCAGTGGTATGGGACAGGGGTCATATTTTACGTCGCACCCCCATCGGTGCACTGACAGGAGAAGGCGTCTCTCTCTCTCTCTGATCACCTGCAGGGCAGGTATCAGGCTCTGCAGGTGATCAGACACAAGGCAGAGAGGCGAGTTTGTCAACTAGTTAACTGAACACCGATGGCGATCTTTATGGACAATGTAAAGAATGACAAAAATTTGGGTTGTTGGTTGTACTAGAAGGAACTCAAATTGAAGATGTGACTGAAGGAAAGCTTAGTACAATTTTAAATGATTACAATTGTTTTGTTTTTTTAACTGTATTAACTAAAGGAAAATAATCAACTGAGAAATCGGGAATGAAAGATACTCTTTAAAAGATCATAAAGTTCAGTATTAATTATAGGGAAAGAAATCAACATTTAAACCTGTAATTAAAGAATGATAAATATGAACACAGTACATGTGTTTTTATTCATGAATGCTTTTAATTTGAAACTTTTCTCACAATACAGGGTTTACATTTTTCTAAAGAAATTAAAATTTTCCTAAGTTATTAACTTGATGTTGAGATGATTCCTATTTAAAGAAACAACCCTGATTTTGTTATAATGAAAATGTGATTTTTCTTTTTTTTTTTTTATGAAAAACATATGAATTCACACCAACTATTTGTCTTTTATGAAACAATTTGCTTTCGGAAACTGCAAAAAAAAAAAAAAAAAAAAAACAACCTTACAGGAATTATTTTTCCAACACAGTAAATGGTAAACCTTCAATGAGAAACTCTGAATCCAAATCATGAAGAAATCCTCTTTAGGTAATTTACGCATATTCAATAATGTATTAAAAATCTTACCTGTATATCTTCTTGTCGTCTTAACTTCCAGAGATGGGTGAAATTTGTTTAGAAGCGAAATGTTGTGTGCAGTTCCTTGATGTAAAGATCCTGTGTAGGTTTTAATCAGGTGTGGCACTGCGGGTGTTTCTTAACAGGATGCCAGGTAAGGATGTGACACTTGTTTGCTTGGTGTCACTATTTAAACCTCGGGTAGAGTAGAGGCAAAAAAAAAACAACCTCTCTGACATCACGAGGGTGGAGTCAGGTGGAAATTCAGGACTTAAGGGCGTGTGTGTGATTGAAACCAAACGTGAATTTTTTGTCATGTCACTGCACTTTCAGGTATATTATCTCTGTCTGTTGGAGTTTAAGGAATGTTCTTCTTTCCTTACGGGCTCACAATGCCCGTAAGGAAGAACATTCCTTAACGATAAGGAAACAAACTCCATCTGTTCAGTGAAAAATGTTTCGCTGGATGGTTGTCTTATCTCATGTGATGGTGTCACTTTCAAACAAAGTCACAGAACGACTCTGAAATGTAAAATGAAGTCTTACTATTGTAAGTGTTAAGCTGTGGATAAATGTATTATATAATCCAATCTGACAAAACTCAAGCGTCTTCAATAATTAGTTCAAAATATCTTTGGAGGAAGATTTCAAGTAGCGGTCCCCCTTACTGTCTGTCACTTTGTGTTTTTTTCCTATTGGCTGTCTTGTCCAGGTCTCCTTTGGAAAAGAGGTTCTTAGGGCGCAGTCACACTGGCCATCTGTACCGTGCTGTACTCAAGCACGATTGGCCCGATTATTAACACGATTATTATTAACGGGACAAATTAAAAAAGGCTATCTGCTTGATTCTCTATACAGGTCTATACTATTCATATTTATCACCATTCAATCTGATAATTCTAATTATGTCCAGATAATGGCTGAAACACCAAAGACCAAAGGGTTCATGAGTCAAACCTATGGTAAGTATGGTTTGTTAAAATGCACTAACATTGTCGGTCACATTTATTAAAGGTTGAATTTTGTATAAGAAAAGAAAATGAAATGTTAAAACGTAGAAAAAGCTTGTGCGAAAAAACTGTCTTTTCTTGGAAGCCAGCATGTCTGAGGGCTGCAGGCCTTACTGCAGGAAAGTTTGCTGAGTTTGTTTCAAAGGGGACACACCTGACAAAAGCACCACATTTTTTCCACCTAGTGTCCATCACCATTTCAATTTGGGGGGGGAGCCACTTCATCAAGATGGCGGTTCCAAGATGGCGGCCAGTTGGACATGAATTAATAGGAACCAAGGAAAATGATGTAATACATTGCCAAAATTAACATGTGTATTTGATCTTGGCACAAATAATCATCTAATGATATTTTAATGCATTCCTTGACTCATAAAATGTATATGTTGACACCAAGATTGACTTTCTAAGTGGCTTGGAAGACATATTGGCACTTAGCGATTTCACATGGCCGCCATCTTGGAACTGCCATCTTGATAAAATGCCCCCCCCCCCAAATTGAAAGCTATGGCAATGTGTAAAAAATTTGGTGCTTTTGTCAGGCGTGTCCCCATCACTTTGCTAAGCCGCCTGACTATTAATCTCTCTCCCAGTGAATGTGATCTCTGGAGAGTTTAGGGGCAATATCTTCAAGAAAAATCAACTCAGTCTAAAGATTCATTGCATTTGGTGGTCAAGGGCCAATGTCACTGTGGATCCTCAAAAAGACGTTTAACTAAAATAATTCAAACACAATTTCACATAAATGTCTTTAAGAAAAATGACCAAGTAATGGGATTTTGGAGGTCGACTTTACTGTGACATTAACGTATTTAGGAAACGTGTAAATCTGGCCTTTTGTTTATTCCCTGTTCTTGTAAAATGTGAAATTCTGCCAGATCACGTTGTTGGACTGAAGAATGAACTCATTTGCTTCAATTTCTAATTTCCAACCTTTTCGCCAAATAAAATCTTAAAAGTCTTTTGAATTACCTGGAGATGGGTGTCTCTTAAGAAATGATAAAAAAAAAGTCCAACAATATTGAGACCTGTTTCTAAACCACAGCAACTGCAATACATGTCCTGTACACCCAAATATCCAAACGTCTTGTTTGCTTTTAAACCAGGTGAATCACCCCCACACTGTTTAAATTGCACAAAAATACAGAGTTGATCACCGTACAGTTTCAATCACGATCCAGAAAAGAGAAAGTGCTAATTGTGGTCTCCTAAAGTCCCAGATTGAATTTCCCCATATTCTAAGAGAGGCACCTTGAGTTGTGCGTGCATTGGTTGGTATGAAATCAGTCATGAGACCAGCAACACAATGCCAAGAACAGGTTTATCAGGGCAGTGCCAGCTCCTGTGTGTGTGCTTCAATATGGCCTTTGTGCTCTCTCTTTGTGGTTTCTAATCAACATAAACCCTCCCTAATGACAAAACAGGAAAGTCAAGGCAATTATGAACTCTGAGTTGTTTCACAAGTTGCAACCTTAATATTAGAGCATGATGATCAGCAGAGGCCCTTCCTCGAAACATACACACCCTGTTATTAAAAAAAGCCTAAAGAAAACCCAGAGAGAAAGTAAAGAGGCATTACATACCTTCACTTAGTTTACCTTACCACACACACAGGAGAGATATATAAAAAAAATACAAAACAGCTGAGATTGTTTTTGTAAACCTCAATCTGTTTTAGAATTTCCCAGCGGACAGTGGAAAAGGATGACTGTAAGGTGTGATGTAGAGAAGGAATTATCTGTCCTACTGAGTGATTCTTTTTAACCTTTTTTTAACCAGGAAATAAAACTTGTCTGGACGAATAATCCCTTTTTCAAGAGCCAAGAGTGCCAGCAGCACAATTTACAGAGTTTCACAAAAATGTGACAGATGTTTCTGCCTCCAAGTCATGTGACATCCGATTAAAACATGATGAGGTCATGCAGTTTATTTTTGGGGGCTTTGTATAACTTTATTTAGAGACAGGACAGTGATAGAGTCAGAAATCGGGGAGAGAGAGTAGAGAGAGAGAGAGAGAAAAAGAGAGAGAGAGAAATGACATGTAGGAAAGGAGAGGTCTCACTTGAACATGGGCCGCCCGGCCGGAGGACCTAGCCGCCGTACATGGTGCGTGCACACTTAACCACTCCTTTTAATTCATTATGGGGAACTTCCGTTAAATAGTATTTTTTTCCCCAGAAAGCTATCATTTCTGGTACACACCAACTCAAACTGTCCTCCACAGCTTGCTGGTGTTAATGAACGGTTTAGTGACACTTCATTACCTGAAGATAAAACTGTCAATGTTTATGGTCTACCACTCCTTATTGTAAGAGCTCAATGCTAAAAATGTCCTCAATGTCAACACACAACTGTTGCCGTTGTGTGTTGTCATGTAGCAGAAGTAGTAAAAGAAGCTGAAGTAGTGTTTCAACACTGATGCAAACCTGTTCTTTCCCCTAAATTAAAGTAACATTTCAACACAGTAAGTGCAAACCAGGATACCGTAAACAATGACATCAGTTCACGTCAGTTATTTTTACAGACTATACTTCAGTCTCATGACAAACAATGGAATGGACTGTGAGTCATTTTGTCCCATGACAGCTTCCTTCTTCACGGCCTTTTTGTGTGAAAACCAGTTCTGCGCCCATGGAAGAGTACAGGGTTTGAGTTGATAAAAGGAAACGTATCTTGTGAGTTGTTTCAGTACCTACTCTTAAGGTGAATCAGGTAAGAAGTTATTTCACACAAGCATGGCATGTAAAGAGTTGACGCTCTAGCTCCTGGGCGGGGAGTCGCGCCGATATGAGCTCTTGGCATGTGGTGCGTCATGAAAAAGTGTAATGACGCTACAAAGGCAGCAGCCGTCTCGCCGCTATATTTATATTTTTTGGCCATTATCAGCTTTCTCCATAGAGCCTGTTAGCATAGCTTCCAAGCAATATGGCGGACGTTAAGTTTCGATTCTGGGAGTGAGTTCCCACCCAATGATCTGTGATTGGTCTGTAGCTTCAGTGGTCGAAAATATGAGGAACTAGCGTTGTAGTTTCACCCCGCTAACCGCAACGTCGTCGGAAGCTCCTTTTCAGACTTAGATATACAAAGATTTCCCATCTCGGGGGAAAATGAGGGCGGGATGCACGACCAGTCAAAAATACTACCAGGTTTCTAATGATACAAAGCTTAATGCAAAGTATCCCTTTTACTGTGTCGTCTTTGAAGCTTTTTTTATTCCCACCTTTCTGACTTGTTCAAGAAACCGGCAGGGATGTAAAGACATATGAAGCGGGAAAATCGACAATCTTGTTGTTGAATTTTGGAAGCTAATGATCAATTTTTAGACGGGGAATCTAAATTGTGACACTCCTGGTAGAGAAACATCAATCAGAGAAGATTGCTGTCGTTTTTTAACGTTTAAAGTCAGCGTACACTCAGTTAGTTTCCCTCTAAAGCCTCTGACGGACAGTTGACAAATACTTAGGAGGGTAGTCGTCTTTTTACTGTTTACTTTCATCCAGAAGTCAAAGACCTTGTGCAAATATTGGAAACCAAATATTTGTCTTCTCCTCCCTTATCACACTGTGTGTACAGTATATCCAAGCTGTATTGCTGTGGTGTTTGATGGATGGTGGGGAGCACTGAATCAGGCGCAGCCCTTCATGTAGTTTCTACGCTAACAAGAGAATATGATTGATGAGTGGAGAGGAGGCAGAGTGCATGGCAGGGAGAAGTATTTCTACTGTAGAGTTAAGAATAAATTACTGCAGTTGTTTGTTACAAATTGGATACCTCCGTTTTTTCTTTTTTTTTTTTACTCACCGGTAATTACTTTCAAGTGTTTTTTGAGAGTTATTGACTCTGGCTTCCCCAATATGAACCCTCTGCACCTTTAAGAAAAAGCTAAAGACCCAGCTCTTTCATGAATACCTACTAACTTAATGATGATGGTCTCCATATTATTGATGATGATGATGGTAATGACGATGGTTTTTGTTCGATAACGATGACTTATAAGATGGTTTCTATACTGATTAGAGCTCTCAAGAACTGCCCTCAATGTTGTGCTTTGCCTCTGGTCACTTCCTGTCAGCACCTGTGTGTCCAATCGGACTCAAAGCTGATCGTTTGCTCTTACTGACATTGTTCCCTTTTTTTCTAGATCCTTGCTTGTGTTGTTCTTACTCTCTGATGTACGTCGCTTTGGATAAAAGCGTCTGCTAAGTGAATTGTAGAATAGTAGAACATAAGACTACTTTCAAACGTAACTCTTCAAGTTCATGGTGTCAGTGGGTCAACAGGTAGCGTAGTGGTTTGCGTGCGCCCCCCCGAGTACGGAGGCTATAGTCCTCTAAGCGGGCGGCCCAGGTTCAAATTCAACCTGTGGCTTCATTCATGCATGTCATTCCCCAATCTCTCGCTCCCTGATTTCCGACTCTATCCACTCCAAAAAGACCCAAAAATAAATCTTTAAATAAAAAACAAAAAGCAAAAACGTCATCATGTGATTGTCATGGATTGCATTTGGGCGTCCCACCTGGTTTGATCCCCACAATAACATTTGTCCTGCATACAGCCAAAGCCTGTAAGTGTAGTCACTCCCGCTGACCAATAGAAAGAATGTCGTTTTAAAGATCTTTGTCATTGGCTTGAATTCTGAAGCCAAGAGTCAATATCCACGTCTTGTATACAGTCTAGAGTGTCTGGAGTTTCTGTAGAGAGACAAAAACAAGTTTGCAACCTACACATTGAGTGCTCTTATGGCTGACCATTGGTCCATAGCAGACCTCGTTGTTCTTTTTTCTCTAAACTGTGGTTTGCTAAACTTGACCCTGTTCCCCAGTAGACCTGTAAATAGCCTCAATCTATACAACAGTAAAGACAAAACACACGAGGGCGTGTTGAAACAACACCTGTGTGTGACATGCAGCCTGAAACATAATTACAGTTTACACATAACGCAGCCTTGCTAAGCCTTGTTTCGTCCCTCAGCAACACAGACAGGTTATACAAGCCACCGTGAATGACTTTAAAGACTGTGTGACCCCTGATCAACTCTGACAGGTTTCACATGTACGGGCGTGTGAAGTTGTGTAGCTTTAACTTTCATCCCAGATGCTATCATGCGCAGGTCTTGATTGTAAAAAACAAACTTAACTAATGTTAAATAAACATAAAAAAGAGAGGTGATCCTTGGAATTATTTGATAGATATCGAGTGTTTATTTGGATATATTTGAGTTAAAAAGTTCATGATTTAAATAACACAAAACAGCAAAACTAAGACCCTGGAAAATACATTTGAATTTTTGTTTGCATGTTTGGTAAAATTAAGTTCAGGTGTAGTAAGTGGAAACACTGTAGTACGCAAATCTCTCTCTCTCTCTCTTGGCATGCTTTAGTGCAGCTAACCACTGCAGGGGTGGGCAGCTGGCGGCCCCCATCGACCCTCAACGTGGCCCTCAGGTCAATTCTTACATATCAATTAATTGAAAAACATGAAGAAAACATGACAAAATCTGCCATGAAATCATGAAAATCAGAAATATGTCCATAATAATATTTGATCACTGGTATATGTGGCGCCCTGGCAGCAGTGAGAATTAAATGAATGTGGCCCTTGCTGTGACCAAAATTGCCCATCCCTGCTTTAGTGGAACCCATTCAACTGATAACTGGTGTGGGGCCACAAAATTATTTTGACCCCCCCCCCCCCCCCCCCCATAAATTGTATTTCCTGTTTTGCTCTATTTTTATGCTTTCAATGTTTGTATGTCATTTTAAATTGGGTACATTTTATTTGTGATAGTAAATATTCTTACTTTGTTTTATTTTCACTTTGTTTCATCTCTTAAGGTGAAGGTTTTGAGAAAAGCCCTCATGGGTTTCCACCTCACCTGCATATGTGTTTTATTTGTTTTATTTTTCTGTTTGACTCTTCCTTCAAAAAAATGCAAATAAACTAAACTAAATGTAAGTTCTGTGTTCTACAATTCTACAATTCACTTAGCAGACGCTTTTATCCAAAGCGACGTACATCAGAGAGTAAGAACAACACAAGCAAGGATCTAGAAAAAGGGAACAATGTCAGTACAATGTCAAGAGCAAACAATCAGCTTTGAGTCCGATTGGACACACAGGTGCAGACAGGCATTGCACAGAGGCAAAGCACAACACTGACGGCAGTTCTTGAGAGCTCTAATCAGTATAGAAACCATCTTATAAGTCGTCGTTTAGCAAACAAAAACCATCGTCACAACCATCATCATTAAGTTAGTAGGTATTCATGAAAGAGCTGGGTCTTTAGCTTTGGCTTTGTTCTGAAATTGAAACATTAAGCCACAAGAATGCAGCTCTGCTTGTCAGTCTTGCTTCACTGCCATGTGGTGTTAAGTTTGATGTAAAGACCGTCCCCCTCCACATCTATCAATATGACAGGCTTATCTAACTCGTGTTCCCAAAACCAGGCAAACATGTTCGAATGGAATTCACACACTGACGCAAACTGAGCTCAGCTCGTCTGCGTCTGCGTTTCTATTGAGTATACAAAATGCAAACAAAAGAAAAAGACAAATAAATCTGCATAAGTGTGAACACAAAGTAGACGTGCCTTTTTCTTAAGTTGACGTCATGCAGCATTTGTCGACTCTTGTGAAAAGAAAAGAAAAGATTTCACATCCTTGTCGTCAAGGACTGCAGACGTGTTTGCTCAAGCTTCATCATCAAGTTTGGACTAAAAAAAACCCAGGCTGTATGTTTGTATACATATGTTTGTATGTTTAATTTAACATTCATAAAGACTTTTATTTGATTGATTTGAACCACTCATATTTTATTTTTCTAAAACTTAAAACTAAACCATACGTTCACAATAAGATTCTTCCCACGAGTTGTTGGATCATATTTTAGAGAAAGGCTGAATGGTTTGTTGATTTATTAGTCATCACTGAATAACCTTATATCTGAAAGCAAACACATGATTGTTGGTGCTACGTTCTCTAAGACTACAGCTCCACTTCTATGTGGACTGAAGGAGTTCAAACTCTTCATCATCACAAGGATTTTAATGAGACACAGGTTTCATCATCCTGTATGTCGAGCATAAATTCAAGTCTTTCTGGTACACCCACCGTTTTCAAAGCTAATGAAGCTAATGACCATTGACTCATTTTATGACTTTTTTTTACCTGCCTGTTGCAGCTTTGCTTTTTTTTTTTTTAAATCCTTCTCCATAAGATCACAATTAATCATGCAGCCCTAGCAGCCTAAACAAGTTAGATCAGATTGTTTCTCTGTTATTCAACAAGAAGGAAATAAATGCTTTCATGATGAGAAGAGGGTAGATGTTTTCATGTTTGCCATAGGTGTACCATTTAGAGTCGATCATTATCAGTCATATAGAAACTTTCAATCCGTGACCAGATGAGATGTCTCAAAGATGAATTACAGTCGCTGCCCCACCTACTTTAACGACACTTACCAGAAACATCTTTTTCTTCCTTCTTGGAGATGAGCCGGAAAAGAAAGAAATGTCTATGTGCACATTTTCGTTTTGTACTTGTTCACCTTATCACAATAAAAAAAAGGAAAAAAGAAAGAAATGGTCTATACTTTCAAAGGTTCCCAATACACTTTGAGAACTAAGTTTGAGCCGCCCAAGAACGCTAACAAGCAGCGTTAGCTTTATTTAAGGTTCCACAAGCCAAAAAGGAGCAGGACCTCCACATCGTAAGATTGTCGGTTTATGAAACACAGAGCTTACTTCTGTCTGATGAGAAAATAGCCCAGTTTCTTTGTTTCGTTTGACCGAGAACAATATATAATCTATTTTCCATTTTTGGCCAAATTGTGATATGGTGTGATGTGACTAGTGAAGTGGTTGTTCACCATGCCAGCTGGAATGTGCACATATAAATGTTTACACTGTTACAATAATGAAGCCTGCTGAAAAGGAAAGCATGGACAGAAACATATGTCAGTGTACACACTGACATATGGACCTGTCCTCCGTTTTTATTCATTTGTAATCAGGACTGAAAGAATCATAGTTGACACTGGGTAAAGCGTAGGGCAGCACAATGAGGGCTTAACGGTCACAAGCCCATTTAGTCAGACCCATTATCATCTTTTGTTCCAGTTGCTCAACTTTTTTTCTGCGCTCTCTCATTGTTTATCATGTAACTCGACATGCGTCAGTTATCTGATCTGACAGCTCCCATGAAGTACTCTGCTCATACTTCTTCAATCAGATAAAATCAGGTACTTAAAAAACGACTGAAGAAGGTTATTTTTCACCTGTCTGTGTAGGAAACTTATACTCTTTGTGGGACTCTCCAATTTAGATTTTTTTGTTGTGAAGGTCACACTGAGAGGATTTAAGTCACTGATATTTTAGTTTTTCAGATTGTTGCTCACAAAGATATGGAAGTGAGGATTTTTTTTTTTTTTTTTTTTTTAAAGTGGTGTTGAAATGGAGAGGGGCAGGATTAGCAGCATTTTACTTGCATCACTGCATCACACGGTCATCACGCCTCCTGTGTCACCCTCGACCGGTCTGTTGGGTGTTCAGTTCCAATCTTTCACAACTTCAAGAACTGACAGACAAATAAGCATAAAAACACTTTTATTGCTGGGAAACATTGTAATAACAATCTTTCATACATATCATTAAAAACTACTTCTATAAATAAGTGAAATATTAAAATGTACAAAGAAAAAAAAACTACAGCATTATTAGTTTTTGCTCAAACTTCATTTTGTGGAAAAAGATTGTTTTAGTGACAGTGAGGTTTTGGTTTTGTCCTTCAATCTTCAAGTTCAAGGAGTTTCTTCAAATCAGCCTTCAGCAGCTCCTCGTCCTCTTCCTCCTCCTCCACCTCTACCTCCACCCCATCCATGGTTCTCTGCAGCTCTTCCTTGATGCGGTTCAGCTCCAGCAGCCCGTCCTGCAGGTCCTTGCAAACCTCGCGGATCTTGGCCGCGAACTCCGTCTTGGCTCCCTTGTTGAGCTCCACCGAATCCTTGGCGAGGAAGAAGACGTCCAGAGCGAGGAAGAGGCCCGACATGACCCCGGTCGTGACGCTCATCACCTGAACGGCTTTGGCGGCGCTCCCCGCGGCGCCAAGGACCTGGACCGTGCCGATCAGGCTCTCCGTGTTGATGACCAGAGCCTTCCCGGCGCGGCCGCCCTCCTTCATCACGTGTTTGACGTTCTGGTTCAGGTGCTTCTTTGAGATGCTCTCGGCGTACTGCTCAAAGTTCCACTCGTCGAGCGTCTCCATCCCCTCCTGTTGGGTGAGTAAGGGGATTATATATTCTCAATAAACACAAAAACTCAAGGTGATTCAGATTTACAATGAACTTATGATTAGTATGATTTTATAATAAAAAAAAAACATCTCACCTGCACAAACTCCAGGCACTCCTTGATGTCCTTCATCTCTTCCTCGTAGTCCTGGATCATCTTCTCCACCTTCTTGCGGTCCGTCTTCGAATGCACCGTGTCCGTGATGTTCGCCGAGGCCGAAGTCACCCCGCCCGCCGTGGCCACGCCGATGCCCACGGCGGTGACGATGAGCGACGTGCCCATCGTAAACGGCGCCAGGATGAGGCCGGTTATGGTGGTGATGGAGCCCGCGACGCTGGCCACGCCGCCGCCGATGCTGGCCGAGACGGTCTTCTTGTGGAACAGGTCTGCCGCGTCAGCCAATGAGAGCAGCTCCAGGATCCTCTGCTGCAGCGAAGCGCCGCGCTGGTTGAAGAAGCGCACGAAAAGACGAGCCGCCATGAAGACGCGATCGGCCGCTTGTTCCACCACTCTGAGATGAGGAAACAAAGGAACATGGGTTACACTGGATTGTAATGACTACAGGTTTGTTTGTCAAGTTGGGGCGCTGGTGGCGCAGTAGGTTGTGCGCAAGCCCCATGTATGGAGGCTGTAGTCCTCCAAGCAGGATTGAATCCCACCTGTGGCTACTTTCCCGCATGTCATTCCATACTCTCTCTCTTCCTGATTTCCAACTCTATCCACTGTCCTGTCGCTCTATTAAAAATTACAAGTGAAGGAAGAAGCAGGATACAATTATAATTTAACTTGAAAAAGATTTGGGCATCGTCCAGGATGCGTCCAACCAGAAAATGGATGGATGGATTGACATTAAACTTTTTAGTATAAAATTAAATTGTATGATTGTGGGGCTGCTGTGGCTTTGATCTCAGCTCCTACAGTCTCCATGGTGATGTGTTCTTTGGCAAGACAAGGAAACCCCAAATCTCCCAGTGGCACTAACATCAGCGTGTGGGTGTGATTAGTCAGAACTGATGGCCACTTTATATCGCAGCCTGTGCCATCAAGGTGTGAATTTGGTGTAAATGTAAATTTGACATTTAAAAGTGTAAACCCACTTTGAAAACTGCTTTGTAAGTATGATTGATGAGATTTGGACATCAAATGCAACTATGTTTGGAATTGTAATCATAGTGATGTTATCGTGTTTGAAAGTTTGAAATTGTCGCCTTCAATAGATGTGATACTTACTCTTCAGCTGCATCATCCTGGTTCGCCACATTCCACTCGTCCCATCCTAACAAGACATTTAGATCAGTTCAGCAACAGCTTTCAACTGCGAGAATGATCACCAATAGATCATCAAAAATTATATTATTATCACACATACCCTCTACTGTTCTCCACCACGCTACCAGGCCCTCCTCATCCTGGAAACGACCAATTACAACATTTAAAAAAGAAGTAGACGTGCAGGGTTATTCAATGAAAGCTTTATTTGAGATCTTAATGTTGATTTCAAATTTCAGCTTACGTCTAGAGGGTCTGGAACAGTTCCTTCACTGTGCACTGGTATTTCTGCCATCTCTAGAGTCTGAACTTCCACGGTCTCCTAAAACAGAGAAATAAAAATGTTGTCACAACCTTTGGACACATTAATGTTCTGAGCTGTTACAAAGTGCTTTCAGTCTACAATCTGACAGACAATGGGGTTAGATTTGCATCATGCAAAGTCAAATTCCTCGTATGCGTAAATGTACTTGGCAATACAAAGTACCATTCTGATTCTGGGTGACCTTTTCAAAAAGTGAAGTTTAGTGCTTCAATGCTGCTCTGTTGTTTACCATTTGCAAGGCTACTTCTAACCGCTAACCAGCTACCATCAGACATGTGAAAATATGTATACAATTTATATAGCACATTTAAAAACATGGGTTTAAAAAGTGCTTTGACATGCAGCAAATGCAGAAAAAAGCAAAATAAACCAATCACAGAAGAACATAAACAACAGCAAAACTATAGACACTGTTGGTGTAAGGGCCTCAAACGCACCATTCAAAGCAAGATGAGGAATCAGGCATTCCCCCTTCTCAATATCATATTTCATCAACTGTGTAAATACGTATCCTATTACTTATGGACTTAACACTTCCAACATGAACATAACAGTCTAAATAATGTATTATTGTAAAATGCAGTCTAAGTATTTCATGGGTGCAACCCACACACTCTGCTCTGCTGCTCATCCCACAAGTGCACATTCCTTACAAATGTGGCAACATTTAAAAAGGGTGTTCCCAACGGTAAAAGATTGATTGCCAAGAAGCATTGTGACAACAAAGAAATAATCCACCAAACACAAATTTCCTTACATTTTGTGTAATGTTTATAATAAATACCACACCTTTGGCCCTGCAATATCACCTGTGTAAATATTGACATACTCACAGGCTTTTGTTTTGGATATTATGTCGGTAAAACAGTAAAAGCTAAAATTCCAGTCCCTCACTATCATGGATCTATGAAAAAAATTAAATTAATACCACAATTGCAGTGTATTCAAAAAATGTAGTTTCAATGGGAGTCAATGGCACAAGAAAATGACGAAGGACTAAAGGTGCGATTTTTTTTTTTTTTAACATTGTATTAAAGAGTTGAGAAATACATGAATTTTTTTAATTCACCCCAAAACTACAGGAGGGTTAAATAACATTTAAAGTCGAAGTCGGCTACAACGGGGTTATCATGACATACAAGCTCATAGTATAAAATGTTACAAAAGATCAGGGCCATGTTTTCAGCTTTTGTGAATTCTCAACCATCTATTTATTTTCTTGCCGTTTGCATGTCGCACATTATCAGAAGATGAAGGCACATTTCCTCCATCTTGATTACCCACTCTTTAAAAATGACCAGAATGGTAGATAAACCTCTTTATTTGAAGTGACATAACCTTATTGGCAGAAAGTATAAACTCACTTCTGCAGACCTACACTGTAGACTTATAAAAGTCGTCCAACGCTTCATTCCAATTATTTAAAATACGACACCAAGAGCAGCTGTCATTTCATTCTCCATTGTTCATTTCAATGTTTCCCTTATCATGTACCGCAGGCTCGGAGTTATCATGATAAGGCGATGTGCACAATAGAGTTCACCTGAGAAACCCAAAGGCAGCTGTGTCATAATGTGGTTGAACAACAAAGAGAGATTCGTTTGAATTGCAAATAGAACATTACCCATCCCTACACACCCTTTATAAATATATGAGCCCGCCTGAGTTATTGAAGCAGCGATGAGCCATGCATGCTTTTATTGACAGGCTTTCATGATGTCTCTACAAAGCGACTCGCATGCGAGGGTGTTATTACTCGACATACAGCTAAAGTAAACTGCACTGCAGCAATACATGTGTGGCCGACGATCTCCTTGGTGTGTCGGGGCCTTTGTACCTTTAAAGGACTGAATTGGGGGTTGGAAAGGTGCTAACTCTCTTACTCACCTGGGTCAGTTCCTGGGAGTCAGGTGATGCAGAGTCCTGTGGAGTAAGAAAATATATAAGAACTCTACATGTAAGAAAAAGCTTAAAAACTCAAGAACAGTCCCATTTTTATTGAACCAGCTAAACCAAACGTTATGTCATGTTATTGATTTATGAAGTGGACCCCTTTGGTTGAGCTGTATAATTATTGGTACCTTTGTTCCCGACCCAAACAATGCACTCGGTAGGATTCTCTTTAACTTGAACGTCTAGAGAGGAAATCAAGAACACACACACACCTCACTTTACGAGTCACCGTGACACGGTCGAACTGTTTAAAGTAAACATTTAGAAACTGCTGATGAACATACCATTCTTCTTTTTTTTGGCACCTCTGTTGGCTGGCTTTTCACTTCACAGCTAGTGTCGCCATCAGTGTACCAAATAGACTGTGAACAGGTGGAGGGATTAGTTTTAAACAGTTTGACTCAAGTTTAAATTATTTACATTTCCTGACAGGTGCTTTATTTTTAAATCTTTTGGAATATGATTAATAAACTCGATGTTTCTCAGTGACTCATAGGTGAGCCTTTTATTTTAAATCTTGTTATGATAAAACTGTAATCCACGGTCAGACTGATGTATTAGTCCACCATTGTTTAGAACTGACTCATGTTAAGACACTGAAGTACAACTGTCATGAAATATGAGCTATTGTTGTTTCCTTGTTAGCACATCATGTGCTTCTCACTTGGCAGTTGGTGCACATTTTTCCTTTAAGCCTATACCCAGAGATCAAGTTTGGTCAATCAGGTTGAGAACTAGATTCATTTAAGAAATTAACGGGAGACATATAAAACTAAGCAAAAGCACTGGGGATAGGAGTTTAAAAGGGACATATTATGAAAGCCATTCCATTGTCTGTTGAATTCCATCACAAGCGCACCTCATTCTACTTAATGAGGTACTGGTTAGGTGATCACCTGAACCAAATCTTATTTAACGAGGAAAAAGTATAAAAACCACTGCTGTGGACATCACTATCCTCTTGCAATAGGACAAGCTGGATGGCAAAAACAGTGCAAGTAGTACTTCAAAAGTAATTGGAATTAAAAAAAAAACAAAAAAAAAACTATTGCCCATGCCGAAAGAGTTTAAAAGAAACGTTTTGAGTGAGGAAAAGAAGGGTTCAATTCTGGCTTTACTGGCAGAGGGATACAGTGAGCGTCAGGTTGCTTCTATCCTTAAGATTTCTAAGACGGCGGTTCATAAGAACAAGGTCAAGCAGCAGACATTGGGGACAACAAAGCTACAGACCGGCAGAGGGCGAAAACGACTCTCCACTGAACGGGATGACCGTCAACTCATTCGAATGTCACTCAGCAACCGTACAAAGACATCAAGTGACCTACAAAAAGAATGGCAAATGGCAGCTGGGGTGAAGTGCTCCTAGGGGCAGGGCTCAAGTCGTGTAAAGCTAGAAAAAAAGCCCTTCATCAATGAGAAGCAAAGAAGAGCCAGGCTGAAGTTTGCAAAAGACCATAATGATTGGACCATAGAGGACTGGAGTAAGGTCATCTTCTCTGATGAGTCCAATTTTCAGCTTTGCCCAACACCTGGTCGTCTAATGGTTAGACCTGGAGAGGCCTACAAGCCACAGTGTCTCGCACCCACTGTGAAATTTGGTGGCGGATCGGTGATGATCTGGGGGTGCTTCAGTAAGGCTGGAATCGGGCAGATTCGTCTTTGCGAAGGACACGTGAATCAAGCCACGTACAAGGTTGTCCTGGAAGAAAACTTGCTTCCTTCTGCTCTGGCAATGTTCCCCAACTCTGAGGATTGTTTTTTTCCAGCAGGACAATGCTCCATGCCACACAGCTAAGTCAATCAAGGTGTGGATGAAGGACCACCAGACCCTGTCATGGCCAGCCCAATCTCCAGACCTGAACCCCATTGAAAACCTCTGGGATGTGATCAAGAGGAAGATGGATGGTCACAAGCCATCAAACAAAGCTGAGCTGCTTGAATTTTTGCACCAGGAGTGGCATAAAGTCACCCAACAGCAATGTGAAAGACTGGTGGAGAGCATGCCAAGATGCATGAAAGCTGTGATTGACAATCAGGGTTATTCCACCAAATATTGATTGAAGTTAAAACATTATATGGTCTTGTGTATGAATGGATATGAACGTGTTTTCTTTGCATTATTTAAGGTCTGAAAACACTGCATCTTTTATTTTCTTTCGACCATTTGACATTTTCTGCAAATAAATGCTCTAAATGACAATACTGTAAGTTGGAATTTGGAGAAATGTTGTCAGTAGTTGATAGAATAAAACAAAACTGTTCATTTTACTCAAACGCATACCTTCAAATAGTACAATCAGAGAAACTGATAATTTTGCAGTGGTCTCTTAATTTTTTCCAGAGCTGTATATTTGGGTAACCTGAGTGTCTACCGACCCACAAAATGTGAAATAAACCCATCCAGTCCTTTGTTTGTGGTCTGCATAAGTCTTACAACACAGAGAAAAATGCTCTCCTTGTGACATCACAGTGGGATTCTGGTAAAAACATACCCTCCCCTCCCCTGGTACCTGAGAGAGCTGGTTTATACAGGGTCACAAACCTCCTCTGGTGCTTGATTCATGTTATACTTTGACCAAAGCACAGCACAGATGTTTCATTTAGACCACAGGGGGACTGTTTGAAAAGGTGGAACAGGGGATAATATGTGTTAATGTCTCACATGTCTCTCTATGGTGCTGTCGTCCAAGCTTTCAGTGCTGGTGGAGTGCTCTTTTTGTAAGGTTTTGGGTTCCTGATAGGAAATGAGAAAAGTTGGGTTAAATTAATAAATGTTAACTTTTGGCATCCAAAGATCAAATTACATGATATTTTTCAAATTAGCCAACTGTGTTCAAAGTACAGGGAAGCTAATGGAGTTAGGCTAAGGATCTTTATCATGAGGTCTTTTATTATTATTGCTAAAACACCATGCATCAAGATGATCTCTGACGTATTAAAAAGCCAAAGCACATACTCCTCCTCCCCCAAAAACAAATCACCTTAACCTTCATCTGCGTCTTCAGTGACGGATCTGGTTTTGGAACTGCTGAGTCCGTTTCACATTCCTCCTCTGGCATCTGCATCGCAACAAAAACAGCCCCAAAAAATACTTCAAACAGGTGAAATTTCAACAACTTGACATGCGATTAGGAAATATTACGATGTTGACTCTACCTGTGTGTAAGACCTAAAGGGGTTAACTCTCTGCATCATCCCTTTGAACATCCCAGGGTTCTAAAATATAATCCATCGACAATTGAAGAGAGATAAAAAGTGAATACAATCATTCATCCCTTTGTATCTCACATGGGTCACATTTGAAAAGCAGACAGAAGCTTTGAACTTTCAACAAGGCTTTGGTTCTTTTCTCTGGCGCCATCTGGTGGTAGTCGGGATAATAACATTGGCAAACAGCAAAGCAGGCTGCCTCGAGGTCTCTCTGTTTACTGCTATAAAATATGCCTGTTTGCTCACAGAACCAAGTGGAGAATAAACAAGCAAACTCCCTTATTGCATGGTAAGGATGCTGATAAATGAAATGATTTCATTGGACCAAAAACTCCCTATAAAGATGATCTAACATGACTTAAAGTCTTTCTTGCTAAATTTAAGCACATCTTAAGACTAAGGGCTTGCATGATTATTATTTCTACATTCATTTGATGACATGCATACATTGTGAACTATCTGATGTTATTATTCAAACAAACAAAGATATTACGTCGTCTGCTTTTTGATCTACCTGCTTCTCGGGCAGGTTGTTGTTTTCTGTCAAGCTTCCCTTGCTGGAGGACAGCTCGTTGCTGAGGGGCTGCGAGTCCTGAAATGTCAACATGCGGGAAAACAAACTTTAAAAAAAAAAAAACGCACAACAGAAACTGCAGACGAGAAGGAACCACTCTGTTGTCATCGGTATTAAAAAACCTGCCCTGGTACCTTTGGCTGTGAGGATTTGAACGGGTTGACCTTTTGCATCACTCCTGCGAACATCCCTGGATTCTAAAGATGAAAAACAAATTGGACAATGACTCTACAGAACACGCTGAAAACCTACACAGAAATCTTACTAACTTGCATTTTTGCAATCATCCACGTCACCTCTCTACAGAAACGCTTTGTTTAAATCGTCTTCAACAGCTTAAACTATGTCCAGTTCCCTTTCCCCCTTTGGATCAAGCTTCCATTTGAAAGTCAGTCCGACTTTTTCCATCCATGGATGATGTACAGACTACAGCAGACTGAATTTACCTCTTTGACTTCAGTTTCTTTCTCAATCTCTGGTGGATCTGCGGCTTCATTTTGAGCATCGCTCTTTGGCACCTGCTGCCAACAAAACAAAAAAAAAAGGAATAAAATGAAAACCTAAAAAAGTACTCAAAACGATATTAATTCCAAGTTAGTCTGAGTTTTTTTTTTAAATGTGAAATATTCAGAGAAGATACCTGTGTGAAGGGCTTGAACGGGTTGACTTTCTGCATCATGTCTTTAAACATATTTGGATTCTGAAACACATGAAGATCATCCTGTGCTTAATCAAGTAACATCCACGATGAGCATGTAGAGACTTTTGTAAAATTGATCTACCTCTTTCTCTGACGAGGTATTGTCTGCTAAGCTTCCACTGCTGGAGGAGAGTTCATTGTTGAGAACCTGGGAGTCCTAACAAAGTCGACATGCGAGATGAATACACAAATTGAGAATTGCTCGCCTTCAAATCGGTGTAATCGGTATCATGTTCTGGTACCTTTGGCTGGGAGGATTTGAACGGGTTGACCTTCTGCATCATTCCTGCAAACGTCCCTGGATTCTAAATCGAAGACACATTCATTGGACAATCAGAGTCGGACACATTGTTATAATAATAAAAATTGTGAGTCAGCGCGCAGACTCAGTTTACCTCTTTAGCTTCATTTTGAGCATCGCTCTTTGGCACCTGCTGCTGAGAGAACAAAGACGGTGATAAAAAAAGAAAGAAAAAAAGAGTTTTAGGTTTGTCTTTTATCACATGTGCAGAGAAGATACCCGAGTCAAGGGCTTGTACGGGTTGACTTTCTGCATGTCTTTGAACACCCCGGGGTTCTGAAACACAAGCTCCAACTTAACTCTGCTACATCAAGTAAGATTCATTACAATAGAGAATGAAAATTAATGTCCTCTGATCGAGAGCTGTCCATGAAGAAACAAAATATACACATTCTTATTTTTTTTCCTGTTCTCTTTTTCTTTTCCTCCCTCTTTTTATGATGGCCACATTAACACCAAAATGTTTTTCTTTCCATTAATGTTGACATATACAGTATATATATATATTTTTTTATATTTTCTTTCCCTCTAAATTATCTTCAATTTTGTTTCTGTTTATTTTTCTTGCTACTTCCCACTCAGCCACTCACTTTAAAGCATCACACTGCCACACACACTTTTCTTATACACTACCTCAACTTACTACTTGACTTTTATTAGATCTACTTTAATTATATTCGTCTTTGCCTGTCTTTGTTTATTTGCCGTTGCTTTAATTGTCATGTCTATGTGCACATTTTTGTTTTGTACTTGTTCACCTTATCACAATTAAAAAAAAAAACGGAAGAAAGTTAAAATAAAAAGGGATTACAAAACAGATAAATTGGGTTTCTTAATGACGTTAATGGCGTTCTTTCCCCCACCTGTTTGGAGTCCGAGTCTCGTCCCTGTTCCAGTGACTCTGATGATGAAGCTTTAGGGACCTGCGTTAGAACATTGACCATGAGTTGACAGCTCATTGTCCAGCACAAATCCTTCATTCTCACGGTTGCTGTAACAGCTAGCAGACAATGCTCTGGTTCACCTTTTTCTCTACATGTACAAGTCTCCCTGTTGTCTTTAAATCGTGACCCAAATTTCTGATATTTTTTCAATCAATTAAATTTATTTAATTTGAAAAGAAGTGGAGGTTTGTATGGAGGACTAAAAGTGCCAAAATTAAATATATAAATATATAATTAATTAAATCATTAAATGTGTCATCAATTATTTAATATTGGAAATAAATCAACAAATATATAATTATTTAATTAAATGCATGTGTTATTAAATAATTAAATAATTATTTAAATGTGTCATTAATTATTTAAAATTGGTAATATATAAATAAATAATTTATGAAATACATAAATAAATGTTTAAATAATTATTTAAAATGTTCATTCATTCTATGTAAAAACACATCTATTTATTCCACTATTTATTTAATTATTTCATGTTTCCTGCTCCAGCAGTGCATCATGAAATAATTTTATCTGTCATCCTCTCCCATCAAACTCAGTAGGCGGGATTAACGTTGATCGAGTCACAAACCATTGCGAGTCAAACAAACATGGCAGCAATCACAGAGGATCTGCATGAGCTCTCCCGTGAGTTAATAACAGATATTTTAGACCTGGCAGAGAATGCTGACGCTGGAATTTCGGACCCTGAACATGTGGCTAGCAAAGCAGAGGGATTTATTGAAGTTCTTGGAGTTATTTCCGCTCTCTCTGATCAAGATATTGACCCAAGAGTGTTCGCAAACTTAGAAGAAGTTCTCCAGCGCTTCTCCCGTACTGGGCCGCAACACACACACGAACCAGGGCGCCCGGCTTTTGACATACCCACTGCCATTCTAGAGCATCATGTCCGGTGTGGGCTACCAGCTCATGCAGATCCTCTGTCATTGCTGCCATGTTTGTTTGACTCGCAATGGTTTGTGACTCGATCAGCGTTAATCCCGCCCACTGAGTTTGATGGGAGAGGATGACAGATAAAATTATTTCATGATGCACTGCTGGAGCAGGAAACATGAAATAATTAAATAAATAGATGTGTTTTTACATAGAATGAATGAACATTTTAAATAATTATTTAAACATTTATTTAATTATTTATGTATTTCATAAATTATTTATATATTACCAATTTTAAATAATGATAATTATTTAATACCACATGCCAACACGCATTTAATTAATTAAATAATTACATATTTATTTATATATTTGTTGATTTATTTCCAATATTAAATAATTGATGACACATTTAATGATTTAATTAATTATATATTTCATTTTGGCACTTTTAGTCCTCCACAGGGTTTGGACCACGATGGGACAAAACATGATAGGAAAAAAAGGCTCTCCATAAACTTTTGTGCCCTCACATTTCTTCTGGCACACATTCGGGACCTACTGAAAGTCGGAATCGCGACCCACTTCATGGTCCCGACCCCACCAGTTGAGTACCAAATGGTCTGAAGTGTAACAATTGCTTTTATTGAAATGTTTTACCTGTGACGTGTACTTGAATGGGTTGACCCTTTTCATAACTCCCATCACGCCAGTCCTCTGATGTTTATACAAAACACACAGATTAAATAAACCCAAACATACTCAGCAGTGGTTGTTGAGATATTACAAATGTGGGACTCTTTCTTACCTTAGTTTTGGGGTTTATCTCACTTGTGACCTCACTGGTATTTTCCTATTAAGAGAGAATAACAGTCAGAATGAGGGGAGACACCTGTTGTCCATGTGTGGGTTTGAACAATCAGCCAATCACCTGTGAGGCTTCGGTCACTTCAGCATCATGTCGGCCCATGCTGTGTGCGATGGGTCTGTCTACTTCCTGGTGACGATGAATAAACCAGCAATTAATTAAACAAACACACAAAGACAAACAAAATACTGCCTCTTTCTCTTGAGCTCTTCATACCTCCTTGCTGGGTTTTGGTGTGACATGTGGAGTTGTTGAAGAAGCGCCTTTGTCTCTTCTGAACATATTCATGCTGAAATACAAAAGTTTTCAATACAAACAGAATACAGAGCTCTACATAAACTCAGTCACGTTGGACAAGGTCGTTTGATGGCCCGACAAACCAAACCCCGGTCATATTTTTGAGTATTTTAGATGCAATGTTTATCGGATTTAAATGTCGTTTAAAGTTGAGTAAGATGCTTAGTGGAAAATACCGTTTCAGTGAAGAAAAACAACAACAACAACAACAACCTCTAACTCAAAGAACCGGTTGTTTTGTACACTACCTCAGCTGATCGCTTACGTCAGTCTCAGCCCGAGCATGAAAGCACAGCAAAAGTTATAATGTGTCAGTCCGGTTGAAGTTTTGTCAAAAAAGATTTTGCCGAATTACAAGAAAGTGTCAAACTGAGCGGGGCTATGTGAGGAATTCGTGTTCATCGACGTGTATCGAGCAAAAAACGCAACAAACCTTTAAATCGGTAGAACTTCGAACGGAGTTTCGCTTGAACGTCACATACGCGTCAGAAACAGCACCGCGCTTTGTATGAGCGACTATGGAGGAATGTTTGACAACACAAAACGACACAATGAAACAAGCAGGGTGCCTACCTCAGTGTTGCGACAGGAAATCAATAATAAAAGAATATGCTGGGTTGCTAAAACACAACAGAAGCGTTAACTAGTTTTTAACTAGTTGATCAAGTTGATCTCCAAAGTCTCTCACTTCCCCTTCATCACGTAGAGACGTCACGACACAAAGTGAGGCGGACCTCAAAGGTGTTTGACTACCGATGATACTGTCACTCCTGCCGGCTCTGATTTCAGGTGAACATTTAGTTTTAAAAAGTGAACAATGGATGAGTACTGAGTATCTCCGACAAGTAACTTCACTCCAGCGCTATAGTTAGACTATAGTTTTAGTTAACAGAGTCCCATGTCTTCATTTGATACACCTGTGTTTCCTGAACTGGGGCGTGGCCTCATTCCTCCAAGATTTATCTGGTCCCATCACGGATCTTTAGTCAGATCAGGACATACCTGACTGCCTCAAATAAAATCAGTATAATTACTTCTGGTTTATAATATACGACGGAAGATTAGGGCCACATTAATTTTTTTATTTTTTATTTTATTTCGAGATTAAAGTCGTAAATTTACGAGAATAAAGTTGTAAATTTACTAGATTAAAGTTGTAAATTTACAAGATTAAAGTTGTAAATTTACAAGATTAAAGTTGTAAATTTACGAGATTAAAGTCATAAATTTACAAGATTAAAATTGTAAATTTACTAGATTAAAGTTGTAAATTTACGAGATTAAAGTCGTAAATTAACGAGATTAAAGTCGTAAATTTACGAGATTAAAGTTATAAATTAACGAGATTAAAGTCGTAAATTTACGAGATTAAAGTCATAAATTAACGAGATTAAAGTTGTAAATTTACGAGATTAAAGTCATAAATTAACGAGATTAAAGTCGTAAATTTACAAGAATAAAGTTGTAAATTTACGAGATTAAAGTTGTAAATTAACAAGATTAAAATTGTAAATTTACGAGTTTAATCTCGAAATTTAAAAAAAAAAAGGCTTCTGTTTTGTCTAAACCTTTAATTTCTTCAAGAATTGTCTATAGCTTCACTTTTTAATAATAGTAATATAATAATAACGTGTGTACTACAAGCAAGTGAATACCTTATTTGGAATTATTATTGAAAACTTCTTAAACTTTAGCTCAAACCTCAGCTAAATTAAACTTTTAACAAAAACGAAAATCAAGCTTTATGTAGTTTGGATGGACAAACTGAAATTACCAAAAAAATTCAAATTGAAGGTTTTCAGTTTTAGTAAAGCGTTTTTTGTTTCATCAAAGTTCCTTCAGAATAACTTTTCAGTCATTTTTTTGCTCAGGTTCATGTAAAATAAAGTTTTTATTCACAGATACATTTTAAATCACGATATCTCAATATACTTAAAGAGAACATTTCATTTTTAACATTCTTTTCAGGTTAATATAATGCAGAAAGATACACTGATTGTGTGGATCATTGACAAGATAAAAAAAAAGGGGGTCCTGTGATTGACAGGCGACTAGTCCAGGGTGAACCCCGCCCAATGACAGCCCTGATCGGCTCCAGCCCCCCCAAGATCCCCAAACTGGATAAGCCACTTCGATAATGGATGGATGGATGATATATAGAGGAACAACTTTTCCCTAAACATTTCTCAATTATGACATGTAATAATAGAAGTCTATTTACAACATCTGAACACATTAATAATAACGTTTGAGAGGGATAACAGAACATTACAGGGACACACACAGGTTCAAACCATGAAGCTATAGGCACACCTTAACACCTTCTGCACATTTACATGGATGACACACGGTAAAACCAAAAGTGTATCAAGTTTTTATTTAAACATTATATTGTACTCGTCTAATAATGAAGCTGCAATACCTTTAAAAAAGTGAACAAAGTGTTTTCTCAGAGGCCTTTTAAGTACCGGTGATGTGTGGCTTAAAGCACTTGAATACAACAAAAGATACACAAATAAAATAGTTGTGATAGAAGAAGGTTGTGTAGCTGACCCACCAGCCAACCAGTACCACTAATTCAGCAAGAGAACATGTGCCATTAATTGGATGTGTCTGGAAATCTTGTTTTAAGCAAAGTTTTAGTTTGTCAATATTGAACACAGGACAAACGTATAAAGGACATGAAGGTTACTTTTCACAAGCTGAGTCCTGCATGTGGCTAAACTCAATATTGCAACTTCAACACCTTCACACTCCCTATGCCACTTTGTTGTCTGCAGTTTCCTCTTTTTATATTCTCATTAACATTTGAAATATAAAACATACACTGATTACACATATAGAGATCAAATTAAATATACTTTAAGTTAAGATTGAATAGCTGTTCAAAAATAGTTTTCTGAGTTTACTTCTTTGTCAACTCGGTGTTATAGAGCTTAAATACACTGTAGTGGACGGTGATGGTGCTTACACACAGTTCAAATGTCTAAACCGAACCGTCTCTCGACACAGAGCAACGTTTAGATTCACCTTATGTTGAACCTCTTCACTCATACAATAGTGTCTAAAGTGCTCAATTAGAGGTGTCACTGTCCCTGGTATTTGGACCAACCTGTGTGTGTTTCGTAAACATCTTACAATAAAGTGCAAATCTTAAGTCACCAGAGTTGAATTATTTGGTTGTGATTTTGGCCAGCGTTTCCGCCAAGCTTTTTTTTAACTTTTGGTTTTTGCAATTTACTGATTTTTAAATAAATAAAATGTCTAATCACATCTTGAGTCTGTTTTAGCAGACTGATTTTAGGAAAGTTTTTAACAGCAGGTGAATTCCTTTAAACAAACATTTCCCTTCTTTAGCCAGTAGAGGGGGCTAACGGTCTTTGTAAGTCAAAGTGGAGTCACAATGTGGCTCACACGTACCCAGTAGCCTCCTGTAGCTCCTCTCTGATTGCATTGAGCTCCACTATTCCATCATTGAGCACGGTCGCCACCTCCTTTATCTGAGACACCACCTCTTTCTTGCATCCTTTCTTCAGCTCTCTTGAGTCCTTGACAAAGTACTTGTCCATGCCCACAAAGAGTCCTTGAACCGCGGCCAATGCCTCATCCGTGACCTCGGTCGCTCGCATGATGGGCGCGTCCACTAAGCTGATCATCTGGACCGCCTGGCGGATCTCCCAGTCCTTCGAGTAGTGCTGGGTGCCCGACCTGAGGAAAGGATGACCGCGCAGTTTGTACAAGCCCTGGTTCACAAAGTGGACGATCTTCCCGATGTCCAGCAGGTGAGCCTCATACTCCTCCAGTACCATCTCCACCTTGGGGAGTAGAAGGGAAACATCAGAATATTTGATAAGCATGTCAGGAAGTCAACCCTGGTTAATTGTGTCAATGTCAGCCATTTTGAACTTTTTGTGTGTCAACACTTAACCCTCAGGCATCAGTTTAATTTACAACCCTCTTAAGTCACTAAGGACAAAAAATGTCCACTTCCAAAAAACTGCTATTAAAATAGAACAGATTGATATTTTTTTCTACTTGTTCTGCATACATCTCTTAAACAACTTCAGCCCTGCTCAAAACTACCAAACATTCAATCATTTTTTAGGAATTTAACCCTTTAAATGCCAGTTTGATTATTTGATGTCACTGTTGTTATTTATGAAAAAAACACAAAAATTAGTTATTTTCCATATAAAAAATATGTGGTGACTGGGGGATTTTTTTTTGGATATGTCAAAGATTATTCAAAATATTGACTTTGATGCATTGTTAGTTTTTGTGTTTTTTCAGATTTAAAATGTAGTTCCCTGTTTGGACATTGGAGGGCGAAAATGTCTATCAAATATTGAATAATTATCAGGAATTTAACCCTTTAAATGCCAGAATCATGTACTCAAACTGGCATTTGAAGGGTTAAATTCCTGCTAATTATTCAATATTTGATAGTTTTGAGCAGGGCTGGAGTTGTTTAAGAGATCTATGCAAAAAAAAGTAGAAAAAAATATCAATCTGTTCTATTTTTATAGCAGAAATGTTTCTCAGTGTTCTATTGAGCTATTAAAAAAATAATAATTTGCATCCCAAAATGTGTCAAGAGAGAGACTTTCTCACAAAAATGTGTGCCATATGCACTAACACAGACAAAATGATGGCCAGATGAAGAGGACACATTTGCCCAAATGGACAAAAGTCCATAATGATGCATGAGGGTTAAAGTGTTAGGATAACCACCATAACAATTCTGATTATTCTTACAATATTGCCAATAATCCATCAAAGAGTTCTGAATACATTTGACTAATCTTGGGCTTAATAGTTTAGAGTTGATGAACTTTCAAAAGGCTTCCCAATCAGAGACCTTAACCCGATCTGCATCATGTATTTGGTCATTATCAGAGTTGTGGAAAGTCAACAGAAATACTCAGAAATCTTTTGTGGTTTGTGGTTGTGGTTGAATAAACACCAGATTTAATGAGTCATTTGATGACTTTTCATTTCAAAAAAGCTATAAAAATTGCAAAATCAAAAAAACTAAAAGGGTCAAAGTGTATCTACACTGTGATTCTACTTTCCTCACTGAAAGAACAACATAAATAAACTTTATAACCCTGCATCAGATTTATGAATGTATGAATTCCCCTGTGTATCTAATATGAGATGTTTCCAGTGACTGCACATTGGATGGGAGACATTTCATTCATAAAAACATCCGGGCTTACCTTCTTGCGGTCGTGCATGTTGTTGACATTATCCGATATTGCCGCAGAGGCCGAAGCGATTCCACCAGCTGTTGCCACGCCAACACCAACAGCGGTTACTATGAGAGAGGCCCCGAAAGTAAAGGGGGCCAGTGCCAAACCGGCAATGGCCGTTACACCCCCGACAGCTGTGGTGGTGCCCCCGGTGATGCCAGCGATCTTCGCCTTGTGATGGAAGGTGCTGATGTTGTCCGCGATGGCGTGGAGCTTAATGACGGACTGCCACAGGACCTCGGCTCGCTCGGTGAAGACCTTGTTGTAGACGCGGATGCCACGGTTAACTTTATCTGCCAAGATGCTGAATGACCTGAGAATCATTTGGGAAGGGAAAGCTTTTTAAGTTCAACATTTAAAAAAAAATTAGTTCAAAGAAAAATATCTAATATTTACAAAAATCACCAAATATTCCATCAACTCTACAACACAAAGATTACCGTAATATTCCAATAATATTCCATTTCTTTTTGTGACTGTGCTTCAGTTATGATCCTAAGGTGAGATAAACTGAATAAAATCAAATGGATTTTCAATGATGCAGTTAACCGACACAAAGCTCCCTTCTGTCTCTGTGTTGGTCCACACTAGGGCTGTGCTCCAAAAATCCATATGGCAATACATCATCATGCGCTCCTTGCAAATACATGTATCGATTCAGATGTTACAGAATCGATTTGGCTGCAAAGCTGTGATGACAGTTTTGAAAGATAATTGATCTATGGTGCAGTTCACAATAACATCATATTTATAGCTCTGGGATTCACTTTTTTTAATGGCTTTCTAGGATCTCTGAGGGCCTGAATTGAAGTGTTTTAAGTTGTATGATCCTTAAATAACAAGTGTTAATCTAGTCAACAAAATAAATGACGAAAATATTCGTTGACGAAGGTCTTTTTAAATTATTCGACTATGACGATGACGAGACGAAACTCCGCTGTTTGGCGATTTGATAAATAATATTACTTCATCTAATTGACGAAAATGTGACGAAACGAAAACTACATTACAAGTGACGATTATCACGTACCCCCTCAGCTGTTCTAAAATCACTGTAAACCATAGCACACTTCATCAAAGGTGTGTGTGGTGAGTGCAACAATGTGCAGCCTGGAGCCTGAAGGTCCGTGAAGCCCCGCCCCCTGGAGCTTCTAAAATATCTTCTATTTTCGTCAACTAAAATGATGTGCAATTTTAGTCAGTGACTAAATTAAATCAATAACAAATGACTAATATCTGACTAAATATAAAGGACATGTTCGTCAGGAGACTATGAGTATGACTAAATTTGAAAATGGTGTGAAGATTAACACTGTAAATAACAGCATATAGTTTGTCCGATCCACTAAAACACTTACCGGTAGCTCTTTCAGCTCTAC
This sequence comes from Labrus mixtus, assembly GCF_963584025.1. NCBI lineage: Eukaryota > Metazoa > Chordata > Actinopteri > Labriformes > Labridae > Labrus > Labrus mixtus. Next base: position 16,635,172 of record NC_083634.1, on the reverse strand, counting down.
GCATTGAACCATTCATTTTGTTTCTGGGATTGCAGCACCAGGAATAAATCCTCTGGCATACTTTCAACCATCAGCTCGGTTAAATAAGTACACTTTTAATTCTGTCAAATTCAAATAAAAGAGAAATACCTGGCTTCATCCTCCTGTAGGACTTTGTCCTCATCATCTGACGGCACCTCATCCCATTCTGAAACAACAGTCAGGTAACAGGTTTTAAATGAACGTAGAACATGGGATTTATTTGTTCATTTCTTTGCTCTGGTTTGAGACTCACTTTCCACAGTGTTCCACCACTCCATCAAACTGTCAGTGTCCTGTGACAAAACAGATCAGAATACACACATGAGCACTAAACTACCAGGTTTAGAAAGATACAGTAGTGGATGAAAGAAATGCTTGTGTTTGGGGCGCAGATAGACTAGCGTTTAGGTCGGGTCCCATGTATGGAGAAGAGGGTAACCCGGGTCAAGACCGGTCTGTAGCTTCTTTCCCGCATGTCACCCACCACCTTTCTCTCCCTGGTTTCCTACTCTATCCACTCTCCTATCCAATAAAAGTCAAAAATCCCCAAAACAAATCTTTAAAAAGAAAAAGTGTTTGTATTTTAAAACAAACTGACCCCTTCCTCGTCGTCGTCCTCCAGACCTTCTGCAGCTCGCTCATCCATCTGAGCGGCTAACCACTCCGCCTGAGACAGAGGGGACAGAAACAACACCATAAATATGTCAATAGCTCTTTGCTGCATACTTGAGAAGATTGAGTCATCAACACCGGGCTTAATTTAGCCAAGACCTTTGTATATATAAAGATTTTTTTTTTAAAACAAGTTGATGCTTATGCTAGCATGTTTGCTATGTTGCTGAACTGGCTCAGTCACACGTTGAAGGAATGTGTCAGGAACAAAGAAGTGGAAAACAACAAGGTTTTAAAAATAGCTTCTCAGTGGGAAGATGAAGTCAACAGAGTACATCGTGTATGAATGATGATACTAGTTGTTTTGTAAACTAGAACTGAACATTCAGCCGTTGGCTTTAACACCAAGGCTATGCTAATGCTAATGTACAATCGAAATAACAGATGCTTCAAAGTAAGCTCAACATTATCTCAATAAATAAAGATATTAATGCTGAACTGGCACAATAAAAACACAAGATGCATTTTTACTCTAAATCTGATCCATGTTGTGTTTTCCCCAATAGGCTCGTCAGGTCTGACTCACCGGAACATTTGAGACCAAAAAGTTTCTCTTATCAACGTCAGCAGTCATGTTGACCAATTTAAAACAATGCGTTGCTTCATTGTGAGTTCCAGTTGCACAATAAGTTTATATAAACAAATTAAAGGTGGAGTCAGATCATACGTGGAATCTAGGTCACTTTTTAAGAGTTGTTTATTCTTTGAGGCCAATCTTGATAAAACCCAAGCACAACATGGGCTGGCCCCTTTTTATATATATCTGAGCTTTTAACGCCTTGTGAACCAATACGCAGTCTGAGATCCTCTGGCAGGGCCCTACTGGCTGTTCCAAAGTCCAGGCTAAAAACTAAAGGGGGACATGGCCTTTGCTGTTAGAGCCCCCAGACTTTGGAACAGCCTGCCAGAGGAGATCAGACTTGCAGATTCAGTCCCCCTTGTTTTTACATCCCTACTCAAGACATTCTTTTATAAAAATGCTTTTACTCTGTGATTTCGGTAATTGTTCTTATTTTTATTTTATTAGTCTGATTTTGTTGTCTGCTTGTTTACGCTCTGCCTGTTGCTTTAATTGTCTCTCTGCTTTTATTTTCTGTTGTAAAGCACTTTGTTACTTGTATAGAAATAAAGTATTATTATTATTATGTTTAATGCAAGGTTTTAGCAAATTAAGCCTCACAATGACTCTTTTTTCAAAAAGTGCCAACTCACCTCGGCGGCCTCTGACATGTAGTCTCCAGATGTAGCTCCCGTTGGATCATCCGACTCTGAATCCATTGCTTTGTTCTGTCAAGACGATGAAATAGAAAAAAGGAAAGTGAAAGCATTGACTTTTTTTTTTGTAAAGACGTGGTGGCAAGAAAAGCTCAAATCTTTCTTTCTTCATGGGATTAGCGATGAGTTTGAGAACATGGTTTTTCACCTTGGCCTTGAATTTCTTGAGAAGTTTCAGTTTGGACGACTTCTTCTGTTAACGAGAACAATGGATGGATGAGAAACCCTCAAAGTAAAGCAGCAAAATGTGAGAAGATGAGTGACAGTGATACCGGTTTGCAGGCGTCCGCTTCATCCAGGTCGCTGCCGTACATCTCTTCTGGACTCATGAATTCTTTTCCTGTTTGATCAAAATCCTCAGCAAAGACATCCTGCAAGATATAAACTGTATATTAGTAATTCATCAAACCAACAGAAACAGATTTAAAAGAATGAAGTGAGCTTACACATGCTGCTTGTTGAGGCATGTGGTGGCTGAATCCGATGGGTTCACTCTGGCCGTTGGCCGTCTTCGGCTTGCGAGGTGGGGGATCCGGGGCTTTGTGTTTGGACTTTTTCTGACAGAGGAAAATAGATCTAGTTGGATTCTCAGTCTCATTAAAAACAGTCCGGTGTTGAGCGTTTTGCTCTTCCATTAAAGGCTTTATATGTGATTTTTTGAACAACTCGCGGTGCATTGTTGTGTTAGCATGCTAATGCTAGCGATCTTTATTATGCTCGTATCTTCACACTGCATGTAAATTTACCTGAAATGAGTGTGATCTAGAAACACAGTTAAGCAGTGAGTACAGTATGTTATTCTTCTTTTCTCTAGTCCCTCAATTAAACAACTTTTATACGACAGGGGAGGAGTCAGCCGGCCGTCCCGGCGATGTAAACAAACTGAAGATAGGACTCACAAAACTCTGAAAACATCACAGACAGTGGGACTCTGGTGTCACACCCATTGTAGATAGTCATGATTCACAGAGTTATTTTCAGAGGATATACTTGATTTCTATTACATTTAAGTGTGAAAAATCACATAAAGTCTTTAATGGAGTGTGAAATGAGACCTTTCACAAAAGCACCAATGATAACTTTGTTTTGTTGCTAATCTGTCAGAATGATCTGTGCTTTCTTTGGTCACTGTGTTGAGTCACAGGGTGTTTATACATAAACAAAGGCACTTCCCTTATACATGCAGCAGCTGCTTCAGTAAGCTTGTGACTGATTGTTAAAGATACTTTCATCACATACCGGTTTATCCATCCCCTTTAGATCTTCATCGTCTAACTCTTCTGCGGAGAAGCTGCTCTTCTTCTTCTGAAGATAAGGGTCGTCCAGCATGCCCTCCTGGTTAAAGAAAACATTTCATTTTCTTTTTTATTTGAACCCTCGATTGGCCAGAGTCGTTTATTTTGGTCTCTCACATCCGATCATTTAATTAAAAAAAGAAAAAAAAGAAAAGTGATTTACTTTGGAGCTCCGACGACCCACGTGCAGCATTTTCATCTTCGTCGGTTTCTTCTGTTGATGAAGGGAAAATAAACAACATTACGTGACGACAGACCACACAGCCGTCAATAAAACTCTGTATGATTACAACGGAAACGTACAGGTTTAACATCTTCCATTCCGTATGGGTCTACGTCTCCGTTCAATCCAGCAGACATGTGGAGCGCCCTCTGGAAGTCTTCATCATCCATTAAATCAGCCTGGGAAACAAATTCAAATACTCTTAGTGAAAATCATGACTCCTGGTTTAAAAACATCGAAAGTATGGAACAAAATGTACTTTTAGGTTTTAGTCAAGTCAGCAAATAATAACAGATAACTCAGAACACATCATGCAAACATAACACACATTTATGTATCGATCCAATAACAGTACCTTGCTAGTTGACTGAAGACTCTGGCGTTTCAGCTCCTCTTCATATTCAAAAGCATCATCCTAAAATACATGAGGAATAAAATCACACCTTAGATGTTGAAAACCAAGAAATGGTAATTGGAAAGCGGTTGGGAGCTCTCCAGCTACCAGAACAACTTCCATCATTTGGTCCGCACCGGGACTTGAACTGACAACTCTCTGGTTCCCGACCCAAGTCCCTCCAGACTGAGCTAGTGCTGCCTCCTAAATAAGATGATGAGCGCGCGTTTGCCAACTTTTTCTGGACACATCAAGTCATCCACATGAAAAGATGTCTCAGGGAACATTCAGATAATTCTCCCTTTTTTTTTTTTTTTTTTTTTAATAACTTTTTTGCTTTTCAGTTACACTTGTCCATTTTCTCATGAAATCCTAACATGCCATTTTACCAAACAACTACACATCCATATCCATACACACACCCATGCCTTCATACCTACATTACCTTGATTGACTAACAACTTCTGCAAACATATTGGTAATTTGCTATACAACAGAAAAGTGCATTTAAAGTACAATAAATAAATAAATATATATGGATTTTTATATAAATAAAATATTAAGAGGTGACTAGAGCCCAGGCTTTCTGAATGAGTCATACGAGGTGAAGTTAAGGGAACTGAACTGAAGGAGACCCTTACCTGGGACGTTTTTCGGGGTGTGTAGCCACACGCGCCCAAAATCTCATCCTGTGATTTATCCTGAAGATAAATGTTGAACTGCTTAAGATTCTGCTTCAATATGAACAAAGCCTGCACAGACTGTTCAAACGCCAACATACTCCAAAAGTAAAGAGTCCTACCTTTGAGCTCTTACGAGGTGTGTATCCGTGCGCTCCCTTTGGTTCATCATTCTGAGGAGAGAGTGTCAACATGAAAAACGTCATTAAACAAGTAAACAAGAATCCATGACAGCAGAGTGTAAAGAGTTAAAGCCTGATACCTTTTCTAAAGTGATCGTATATCCCCTTTGTGGAACAAACTTGATCTTCATCTTCTTTGTTTTCTTCTGCAGAGAGAGAGAGAGAGAGATTTTTTGATTTTTCAAACTTCTTTTAATTGCTCAAAGCATTTTCAAAAAAACACAAACAACAAACAACCAACACTCAAATTCAACACTCATCTAGTTTCAGACGAGAGAGAGAGAAAGAGAGAAAAGAGAGAGAGACAGAGAGAGAGAAAAAGAGAGAGAGAGAGACAGAGAGAGAAAAAGAGAAAAAGAGAGCGAGAGAGAGAGACAGAGACGGAGAGAGAGAAAAAGTTCTGCTTGTGTCCATTAAACATCCCAGCATCATTACTATCTATCATTATTCAAAGTATTACAACCTCTACATGATGGGCTTCTCCTCCGTCCTCCTCACCAGTGCTGCCATCCAAAGCAGTCCCCTGTTGACAACGACACACTGAATCAAAAAACAGTCTCTATGAACCGTTTAGTACCACTCAAATTGATCTTTGAGTACTCGGATGAGAAATATTGTGGGAAAGAAAAATTATGAAATTAGGACAGAAAATAATGCATCATGAGTTCTTATTCCTGTGCAATTTTCTACGGTAAAGAAAGTTTTTGCAGCTTGAAATGCTGTTTGAAAAAGTAAAGCTTTTTGAAAACTTCTCATCCTGTTGCACCCTGCACTCTGCAGGAGGTTAAGGACTTACAAAATATTAGTAAGGGTCGGGAAGCTGCTGGTACATTACCTCTGACCATCGGCGTATTATGGAGTCTTTCTTGCCGACACTTTTCTTATCACCATCCTGTTGTAGAATGAGATAAATGAAGTCATCAAAATTACAACATTGTTCTTAGAAGTTCATATGCACTGTAGGGTGGCTGGTTACCAACAGATTCAAGGGCAGATTCAGAGTAAAAAACAAAAAATTGCTTCAGACAATCTCACCTTGGTTTCTTGATGTAAATGTCCATTTAGCACAGAGGAGTTAGTGGATGCTCGTCTAAGCAGCTGACTGACTTTGGTCTTTAGTGGTTTCTTCTGTTTTAAAAAAAGAAGCTTATTAAACAACACTGGTTTTAGAGTCGCTGTTCATTAACAGAATATATATTTTTAAAAGCTGACATACTCTGTAGTCCGTCTCGTTCTGTTGCCCGTCTTCATTTTCTCCAGTTGACAAGTTCCATTCTGAATAATAATCCTGACAAACAAAAAGGACTCACGTTTAATACTGTTCTCTTACAGCGTTAATTACAGACACACGCTCGTAGATTTGATATTTATCGCCTTACCTTTGAAGATCGACGTAATATGGGTACTGTCCTGCTCTTCCCTTCTTTTGTGTCATCAGGAAACTTCTCCTACAAAGTGACAATCACGACAGCTCATGAAGACAAACACCTGAACACAATCAAGGCAGCACCACTGAACTTTCTTTTTGCTTCGTTTACCTTCGACCCTCTTCTGGAGAGGAGTGACATTCTGAGTTTTGGTTCCTTTTTCTGTAAGAAAGAAAACGTGTTTTCAAGTACAGACTGAAAACATACCGAGATAATCACAAACTCTGCCGGGTTTTGAAGGTCATGCTCAGTCTGCTTCCATCCTACCTACAGAGCTACATACTTCAAAAAAGTAATGGAAGTTACCATCTTCGCTCGCAGGACTTACTCCTTCTAATAACGCCTGTACTGAATTAGGAAAAAGGGCGTTCAAGTATGCTGCTCCCTCTTCTTGGAATCGTGTGCAAGATACTTTAAATCTTCGGGAGCTGGTTTCCTTGAATGTTTTTAAAGGTCGTCTTAATGATCTGGAGGCAGAAATATCTGACTGTAGATGTTTGAGCTAACTCGTATTGCCCTTTTTGATCGTTTTGTTGCTGATGACTTATGACAGATTCCGATGATTTGTGATTCCTGTATTTTATGTCTGAAACCCTGTAAAAGTGCTGCTGCCTGTCCTGGCCAGGACGCTCTTGTAAAAGAGATTTTTTAATCTCAATGAGACTTTTTCCTGGGTAAATAAAAATAAAAATGTGGTACCTTGACCTGACTGCCGAGGCCGTCTTGATCTTCCCCACTTCCGCCATCAGAGTCCCCCTTCATCTAAGAAAGAGGTTAGCCTTTATTAGCATCGTCTTTGTGCTTCATAACAAACAAAGCTAAATATATATATTTTTTAAAAACAGGGGTCTTAACCTTGTAGGACTCTCGTCGTAGTCTCAATGTTCCCGACTGAATGAAAAAAGAACAGAAAATTAGACTTCGGAAAGAATATGGGTTTTGAAGAGAACATTGCTGTTTGACATGATGACAACATATTTAAGGACAAATGTGGTTAGGAGAATGAGGTGAAATATTAAAAGGTTTGTTTTACTGGTTTGAAGTTGGGGCTGAGCTCTGGGCTGTCTTCGGGCCAGTCTTCAACACACCTTTCCTATTTCAGTAAAAGCAAACATTTATATAGACCGTTTTACTCCAACATATTTCATTAATTTAGAGAGGTAATGCTCCCCCTGAGAATGACTCAGCTCCATATTTGGAATCTCTTTCTGGTCAATCTTCATCCATGTTTTCTCAAAATCCAGTCTGCAGAATGCCATCAAACTGGTTTGTGATTCACACTCTTACATGGCCTCATTGCCTTTTTTTCCATATCATTATTGTAAAGCTATACCTCACATTTTGTAGCACTACCAATACTTCAGTTTTCAACCATCCACCATGTTTGTCACGATCATAGCCTTAGGGCTTCAAATCTATAATGATGTTTCTCTATTGTCTTGTAAATTGCTTAATAACTGTGACACATCCATTTTCACATTTTGAAAAACTCACCTGTCCAGTAAGCAGGACGTCTTCGTAGACAACATAGTTTTCAGGGTCTGTTGGTTTACTTTCCTGTAAAAAGAAAAAATAAGACATGTAAAAAATAAGAAAAATAAAAAACAAGAAATAGAAAAAAATAGAAATATAAAAAATAAGAAATATAAAAAATAAGAAATATAGAAAATTAGAAATATAAAAAAATTGAAAAATAAAAACATTTGAAAAATAAAAAATAAGAAATATAAAAACATTTGAAATTCTCACCGAAAAAAAAAATACTTTCTATCATAAACACAAACATCCCAAACATACTCTGGAATTTCCATGACCGGGATGGCTGAAAACCTACACAGACTTCCCAAGCATAACACATATATAGCCTGTGGTAATTAGAATGAGGTCAGAGGTCATCAGAATGCCTACCGGTGTTTTGGGTCTATGTGGAATAACCGGTTTTGGGAGCCCTTTGACGGACAGTTTAGGTGATGTTTTTGGCACAGGTGGATCCGGTTTAATCTAAAAACACAATCCAAAAGAATACAGTGAGTTACTTCAGTGACTGTAGTAAGGCAATGAGTGAGTAAAACAAGCAGACAGTATTAGGCTAAACTCTGTTCTGAGCATACAAGGTTTGCTGGTAAGGGTGGTCTTTCTGGTAAGGTGGGTCTTTCTGGTTTCGGTGGCTTTTCTGGCATGGGTGGCTTTTCTGGCTTTTCGGTCTTCTGTAGTTTATTTCGAGGAAGCGGCTTTGGTGGACGCTTGAAGGTTCGAACCTTGAGGATTTGTTGTAAAAAAAAGGTAAAAGGTGCATGACATGTAAATCAGAATACGCCTTAGACAACAATGTGCATTTGGCTTTTTAATATTCGTCCAAATATCAAAAAGTACGAGTGACATACATGGTTCATTTGAGTTTGGGATTGGCTGGGTGTCATGGACAGATTCCTGGCCCGACTGAAGGGAGATGGCTGAAGGATGTCACGTTTAGTACCCCCGGGAGTCGTCAAGACAATGTCCTGCGGCCTGTCGGAAGACAAGGCTTGGGTGGCCATTTTGGATTCTAATGGCGCTGCTTTGAAGAGATCTGGTGACGATATATCCGTCTCTGTTTCTGGCCAACCAACGTTGCCGTTAGTCTTTGATGGAAGTGGTTGGAAGATGTCCGGAGTGCCAATAGAAACATCTTGGAAAGGGTCATATTGTTTTGAGGGAGTAGTACCAAAGGGGTCATCTGGACTGGAAGTGCCTTGGAATAAAGTCCTTGTAATTGGGCTCGGGAATGGGTCAACCGCAGATGTGGATGCTGGTGAAAATATATCACCGATTTCCTTGGAAGACCGTTTAAAATCATGCTCTTTGTTGACGAGTTCCCCACTCTTCATGGGAACACCTTGGAAGAAATCCACTTCATTGGTTGTGGCTGTGTGAAAAGGGTTTGCCACCATAGGCTGAGGAGACTCAGACAGATTTGATGGAGATCTAAACGGGTCGTCAAAGACACTATTGTCTCCAGCACGGGACTGTAAGGGTTTGGACAGGTTTGGGGTTTCAGTAGACGTCGACTTCAATAAGCCTGGCGAGCTCAGGGTTACATCATAAAAATGGCCATTGGTAGACGTGTGTTGGGCAGATGTTGACTTCTGGAAGAGCCCTTTTACTTGGCTTGGGGTAATGGCATCTGGAGGTTCTGAAAAATGAGCTCCATTTCCCACAGTTTTCATTCCAGTTGGAAGATCCAGAGGTGTACTCTGGAATTCAGGAGGTGGGACAAAGATGCCATCAAGGTTTAGTTCCTCTGAAGTTTTCCTTCCTGCGTCTTCCTTTAAATGTCCTTTGCTGCCCGATTCCTGATTTTAAAAAAACACAGGGTCATTAGGAACATGTTTTGTGAAAATTAAAGTAATCGTGCTTAAGAATCAAAAAAAGTTATACTCACCAAATAATAGGAATATAAAGGGTTATTTTTTACCAAACCTCTGTCGACTCCATTCTGAAATTGAAACAAGAAGGAAGATGAAGACTGTGATTATCTTTTTTGGACTTTGAACATTTTAAAAATTATCATGTTTTTACACATGCACAAAACCCAGAACTTTTCAGTGTGAGCTACATTTATGAACTCAAACTGCTGGATTTCCCCCCCTGACTACAACTGGAACTCATCCTGACAGCCCCTAAGTGTTACAGTGTAGGACTCTTTCATCTGGTCTTGCCTCCTGAGACCCCTCAGCCTCAGCCCCCCCCCCCCCCCCCCCTCCGTCCTGTCCGACAGGTAAAACTTCCCACTATGAAGGACACATGAGAATAAGAAAGTCTGGAAGCTTTCAGGGGTAGAATATCCTCAAATGTTCTACATCGATATTTTCAGGAACACGTGGGGAGAACAGCTTCAGATAAACTGGCACTGATAACATACTCGAGGACCTACATGTAAGTGGACTCCAGTCGAATTTAACGATGACATAGCAGAAATGTAGCATTTCAAGTATTGAGAAGAGTTGATGCATGAATGAAATACTAGGTAAGCAAAATATTTAGTTAAAGGCTTTATATACGATTTTTTGATCCAGCAGATGTCGCCCTTGAGCACCAGCATGAAACCAAAACAACTCGCGCTGCATTGTTGTGTTAGCATGCTAATGCTAGCGATCTTTATTATGCTCGTATCTTCACACTGCATGTAAATTTACCTGAAATGAGCGTGATCTAGAAACACAGTTAAGCAGTGAGTACAGTATGTTATTCTTCTTTTCTCTAGTCCCTCAATTAAACAACTTTTATACACGAGGGGAGGAGTCAGCCGGCCGTCCTGGTGATGTAAACAAACTGAAGATAGGACTCTGAAAACAAAGTTATTTTCAGAGGATATACTTGATTTCTATTACATTTAAGTGTGAAAAATTGCATATAAAGCCTTTAAAATTTTCCCTCCTGGAGACAAAATGCAAACTGTCTAATTTTTCAAAAAAAAATATTGACCTACAAATAGTATAGGTGCATCTTAGAGATCAAAGATTTTTTAGAAAAACTAATCTCTTATAAAAAGTTAGCAGTTAAAAGTGGTAGATGAAGGCTGATAATGACTCTTGATTCATTACTACAAAAATATATTTAGACTGCCAAAGATAAACATGCCTACACTATGAAGAGATCTCATGCTAACAACCACATTGTATGTCTAAGTACAAAACCAGAGAAAGGGAGTGGATCGTACCTGTGCTGCAGCAGGAGAAATATTTGTATCCTCTGCCTTCAAACCGTCCTGAAGACAAACGTTTATGATGTTTAAAACATGAAGAGACCTCTGTCCCATTGTGTTACTGGTATGTAACACTCATTCAACAACATTGATACATTCATGTTTTAAAAAAAACACTCGAGGCATTTCAGATAAATCACAGCAGACATTTCTCTGAATTGCACTGCATGACATTTTGTGTATCCTCTGTCGATGGTGAATATCACCTGTCCAAAGTGCAGCTTGTGGTTGTCTGTGACGTTACAGATGAACGACAACATGCGCTAGGTAAGGAGGGGTATGCGTGGGAAGTCACGCATCATGCTTTTATTGGATTTTAAAACGGTGTGTCACTTGTCAGAAATGTAAACAGAAAATTGACAACACTTGCTGTTCATACGATACAACAACAAAGTCGACAGTGGCTGCTGGTTATCCAACAACCTTGAAGTTGTTTTTTTTTTTTGGCTCTTGCCTTTGTGAAGACAATAACTGGGAGTGTCCATACAATGCACTTAGCGTACCACAGGTGAAGTGTGACTTGACGAGGCACTCAGCCTGCTCTTCTCTCTGTCCGTGGTTACTAACCTGTTTGTTGACAGACTCGTTCACAGGCGATCCACTGGATTCAGAGTTTGACGAGACAAGAGTCTGAGTATGAAAAGAAACAAATCTTGGGGAATCAGTTTTGTCTTCCAGTTATGCATTCACAGTGGAAATTGGTAATTAAGTAGTAAAAGCAAAAGGGACGTTACTCACCGTGTATTGGTTTTGGAAAGGGCTGTGGGAAACCTTCTTTAGCATATGTTGTAGCTTCACAAGACTCTGAAGAAAAGACCCAAAAACATCACCAACTGCTCACTCTTTGTAAGTTTCTCATTGAGCTTACCAAGCTGAAAGTTTGGTTGGTTACAGATTCCCCTTAAACAATGGAGTGTGTGTGCTCTGCGGTACACTAGTTTAACTACTTCTTTGCGAGCCAAATTCCCCATTCAAGCCAAAAAACAATCACTGACCAGAAAACATGTCGAACAGAAATCTAACTTTTCAAGCTTTTCACAAATGAAACACAGGAAAAGACTGCTTTTATTTCTAATTAAGAACTTTGATTAATACCACAAGATTCGTATGTGAAGCACGGTGGCTGGGAAGTGCAAAACAAAATGACAATGTGTGAAACGCTTTCACAAGCACTGAGACAAATTAACATTTTTTTTTTTTTTACAAACGACAGAAGCTTGACGGAAAGAGAATATACCAAAATGCAGGAAATGATCCGGGGGTGCATATCTGGTATACACTCCCTTTCCATAAAGATTCTGTTGTTTGTGAATTTGTTTGGGGACAGGTAAAAGTGTTTCACATCTTGGACATTTTATTTTCCAAATACACATTTGTTTTGGCCTTGGTTTTGTAATTTTGTTTTATAAAATGTAAAAATTATTTTCAAAATGTAAATTTGTCTCACATTTTGTGAAAGTGTTTCACACTTAGTGATTTTGTTTTTGCACTTCCCAGCCACCGTAGATTATGACAGAAATCATCAAAAACTGAATTAAAAATACACACTGATGAATACGCGCATTGATTCCACTTCACAAGCACTCTTTCATAATGATGTAATAGCTTGATTGGGCATTAACTAGTTAATTGCTGTCTAATGCTGCAGTCTGAACTACTTCGTCTTTGATCATTACCAGGTTCAACATCACCTTTCCTGAAGGCATTTATATTTCAGATATTGGTTATATATCGTTAACTCTTTAACTCCATCTGTTTGTATTTAAATACTCTTGCTCTAGGCTTGATGGAAACAGTAATCTGATCACTGGAAAGAAGTTGTTCCATTTCTGTTCTGATGCTTTGCCAAGTGCAAATTCCTTCTGCCCTGTACACTTTAACAAACAGAGCCATCAGTCACAGAGATGACAGTGCAAAAAAAAAAAAAAAAAAAACTTTCAAAACAGGTGACATCGTGATCCTCAGGGCTTGGCTACTCGGTCTGTTTCCCTTCAGATAATACACTTGATTTTATCTACAAAAAAACCCACATCTGATCTACAATAAAAGTTGGATTCAAGAAACTTTGATGACTTTTAAAGCTTTTGATTTTTGATTTCTGAATGTGAATTTTCCTACTGCAGAAAATTACATCCATGCACTATTTCATTACAACATTTACATTTTATGTTCCCTTAAATGTTTTTAAACTGTGCAAATGTAAACGAACAATGAACCAGCGCAGTGCAGCGACATATTAGTCCCACATGTTGTGAACTGATTAAGTTGTTTACTTGCTGCTTGAGGATAAAATGAGAAACATGGAAGATGTATGTTGCTGTTTGTGTTGTTTACTGGCATGTCTCTCAATCAAACCTCCAAAATCAAAGCACCATCACACACAACAACAACAACAACAACAACTGTGTCCAAGAGAGAAGTATTCATGTAAAGAAACAAAGTTACTTACAGAGCGTCTTTCACCGGATACAGAGTCTGGACCTGCTACATCTTCTCCATTCTCGTCCGACCCCGCCTCGTTCTCCTAATTAAAAATAATTTAATATTAAAATCACAGAAGAGAATAGACGAGTTTACAGGTGTAAGCTTATCATTAAATCAACTCATGGAAATGTTTGACAACTTTTAAATCGATGCTTCACTAAAAAAACTAGTGAACAGCTCGACTCTTACCTCAGTTTTCTCTTCTCTCATGGCGACAACAATTGGTTTAAAAATGATTCAAAGCAGGATTTCTTTTTTCCACCCCTCGGTTGAGTCTGTGATAACGTTTCTTTGGCATTGAAGCGTCTCACTGCGTCTGTGTGGGAATGACAGCGCTGACGGAGGTGATTATCTCCAAGTTTGATGCACCTGTGTGTGAAGTCAGCGCGTCCGCTTTAAGACATTTCAAAATAAAAGTCTGGAACGTCCAGGCTGCAACCACCCTTGATTGTAAAAAAAATTAAAAAAAATTAAATCAATGAAATCTAGCAGGATTACTTTAAAGATTAGTGCTGACTTGTCGAAATTCTTGTTGTTTTGATTTCTGGCCCTGTTTGTCCTTGCTCCAGATTGTTGTCTGCTTACATTTGCCTGATGTATACTTTTGGAAAAGTTTGATTTTTATTTATTTATTTTTATATATAATCCCCCCTAGTCTTGATTTATGTTTGAATTAACTTGTTCCTGTGTATTTTGCTGTTGTATGTTCATCCTCTATAAGAATTTGTATAAACATTATTTGTATGTTTTAAACTTAGGCAAATCAGAAGTGCCAAAACTGTAGTTCGTTGAGTGTCCACTCTAGGCTTGCTGGAAAAGCAACGAAATCCCCAGTAGGTCTCATATAGGCTTTAAAAATGCACTTTTTTCTTTTTTTTTACAGCAGAAATGAACATGTTTCCTCCATACTAATACTTCTTGCACTATTATTTTGAAGTTAAATTCACTTTTCCTGACTGCTCTAACTTGATAGGAGGATGTTATCTTCCCCACATCTCAATGCGAACAGACCGGTTGTGCTCGTCCAGCCTAACAGGGGGGTGTGGTGCTGGTGTGTTGATGTGCTGAAGCTCTGTGTTGAAGGATGAGGAAACTCTGCAGACCAACAACGCCTGCAGCAATAGAGCAAATACTTTTAGATTTGAAATGAATAGCAGAGAGCAAATTCAGACAGGAGATTAACACTGATCAATTCAAGCATACATCTGGAATGACCTACACAAACCACAACAATGGACATCATGTTCCTCACACATTCACACCGCCTTGGATTTGTTGAGAATAAGACATGCTCATTAAGCGAGTAAATCAATTAGGCAAACATTTCCCCCCTTTAAATTAAAAGGCCTTCACTGAAATTCAAAATGTATCAGCTTAAACACTTTAGACTTTAATTCAGAAAATAAACGTGCCATGAATAATCCTAAATTAGTAAATAAGTAAAATAAAAAGGTAATACATGTAAAATAATAACAGTATCATCAGCAGAGTCTGGGGCTGTGGTTAGTGCTGTTTCCTCACAATAAAGAGGTTCCTGGTTCAAATCCCCCCACTGTTTGGAGTTTGCATGTTCTCCCTGTGCATGCTTGGGTTCCCTCGGGTTACTCCGGCTTCTCGTTAGGTCAAATGGTGGCTCTAAATTTCCTGTAGGTGTGAACGTGAATGCCCGATAACAGCTGGGCCCACCCGACCCTGAACTGGAAAAGCGGTGTAGATAATGGATGGATGGATCTTCAAGGTTGACCCATAAGATAAAAATGTGTATTTAAACCAAAAGTAATTATTGTTCAGAAGCACTTGCGCAATTAAGTGACGCAGACAAAAGTTTGGAGTAAATATTTCTGGAACAATAAAGTCAAAATGTTCTAGTTTCTGGAACATCTTTGTGAAAGCAGAGGTGTGGTCTTTTGGTCTCAGATGTGGATTACTTGCAGATTATTTTAAATAATGCACAAAACACACTCATGTCAAACACAGATGGCACCGTCGGTGAGAGAAGCAGCAGTGATTTTTTTTTGCTCCTTGAAAGTGAAAGTGAATGCAGAAAAACTTGGCTTTATAGTTTATTTCAACAGGTTTGTATTATTTCTAATGCACATGACATAATTTGCATATTTAAAGTAACAGTACCATGAAGACAGTCTTGACATTTTCTCACGGCCGTCCAGTAACATTTAGAGGCGCAGTTGCAACATTTGTCCAGTAGATGTCATAATGTCTTTACAGCCTGTGAATGGGGACTCAGCTTTTGGTAGTCATGTTAAAATACATTTTATTACACCTCCAGGTTGGAAGGCTGATTTCTTAAATCAAATACCTTAATCAGAGACTGTTCAAATGAGGAAGTGCATTACAACAAAGAGTTTGCTTCTTTTGTAAAGTGTGTTGAGATGACATTTGTTATGCAGTGGTGCTGTATGAATAAAGATTGTTTGATGGATTGTTTAACCTCTTTCATTAGAATAATACTGAAGAATACTCCCTGTAATTTATGTCATATATTGGGCAATAGCCTACGAAAATAAATAATATGACACGTCTGGGAGTCAAAGGACAAGTCACTGAGAAACGCCATACTTTTACCAGGAAGTCATGTGATTGTCAGGATAGGAGGAAAAAACAAAAGATGTAACGCATGGTGTGACTTCTTTAAGAAAGCAGAAAGTAAAAGAGAAAGCTTGTGACTTAAGCCCTTATGACTCATTCATAAACATTTATTGAACTAGACTTATTCAGATTCCCCACTCTACCTTTGGACAGTCTTCTAGGAGAAACACTGTATCTACAAACACAAGTTGCCATCTGCTTAATCTAATTATCCTAATTACTGTGTGTAATCAGTGTTGTGGTAATTAAGTGAATTTTCTTTTAGGAATTAATCTGTGTGTCATGTTTACTAGTAATTAGTTTAAAGTAGTGTTGTAGTCAAGAGACCAAGACATACCCGAGACCAGGGTGCTCTGAGACCGAGACAAGACCAAGACATTTAAGGGTCCAGAACGAGATAAGACCAAGTCAAGACCAAGACCATGTAAAATCATAATCTTGTGTAGGGGGCGTCACTCAGACCATAACACCGGGAAGGTTACAGCCGTAATGACTTGGTGGTCTTGTCTGGACTTTATCTAAATCTGGAGTCCGCCCAGTCCCAGACCGAGACAAGACTGAGAGAAAATCCTTGTGATTCAGAGACAAGGGCAAGACATTTTAAAACGTCTGTACATTGTAATCTAAATAACTACAGAAATTCCACCACAGATGTGTGTGTAGCATGTTCATTAAACAGAGTGTAAAACCAAATTTCCCCTCGCAGAATTAATAAGAAAAAATATTACTATTATTATTATTATTATTATTATTATTAATATTATTATTATTACTACTGGTTTAGTTAAATTTCTGAAAAGGTAAGGTTAGCTTAACCGTTCCAGTTTGGGTGATTTGCTCTTGTATGCAAAGCTATGTGTTGCTGATACAGAATAATACAAGCCAAGGTGGTTCAGTATTTTATCTTCTTTTTGAGCTTGGTCCATTCATTGAGGTGTATTCAATGTTAAACCCAATGGAGCGTATTTCTATAAAACACATTTTCTAATCAACTTTCTGCGACAGCTGTGTTAAAAAAGGGTTCATTTGAAGAGGTAAATTGAACGAGGAATGATGTTTTATTAAAATTGAGTTTTACGTTCATTGCCATCTGCAACCACCATCGTACAAAGTGTTGTCTTTGTGAGTTCTGATTTAAAGATGCATATCAATTCAAGCTAGTGTTATAATAATAATATTTATTATTACAATAACTAACTCCGTTTACGAGAAGTCACGTGTATAAATCTAAAACAGAGCAAGAATTTCCCTCAGGCAAGTATGTGGGCAAGCGGCGAAACAGAAACAAAACCAAAGGCACATAAAAGAAAGAATCCCATTTTCGTGAAGCATATTGTCTCAGGTTTCTTTGAAACACTCAGCGCTCCGCATCTTTTTCATCTCGTTAACAGGTGAGTTTCAAACTTCCATAACAGCTTTTATCAATGTGTTGCACTTTGGTGAAATTTGCTGGATTTATACGAACAAAAAGAGCTAGATATAAAGTATGAATGAAAACTTTTGAACATGTGTTTCCCTTACCTTTGGGTCAAAGATACAGATTCCCCTGTGGAAAGGAAAACTTTTTTAAAATATTGTTTTCCCTGCTTTTATTGAATATTTCAATCAGTAAGGCAAGTTTAAAGTCAGTCCACTACCTCATTATGCCTCAAAGCTCTTTATGTTATTATTATTTATGCATTAATTAATTCACACCCCTTCAGTATGTACTTTGAGAATCTGCTGCCTTGCTTTGCCATGTAGCTCTACTGGGTCTGTTTTTTATTCTTATTTTACTTAAATGTAGTTTTTAATTTCCGACCTTGTTTGAATGTATTATCTTGTGTTTTAAATGGCACACTTAAATCAAAGAAACATTTCTGCCTTTAAATGTAAAGTTTGACATTAAAGAGGACATATTATCCCCCTTCTCAACCTTTTCAAACAGTCCCCTGTGGTCTAAAAGACACATCTGTGCTGTGCTTTGGTCAAAATATAACATGCAAATGTTAATTTGCATGTTATATGCAAATTAACATTTATTGTTATAAATGGAATCAAGCACCAGAGGAGGTTTGTGACCCTGTATAAACCAGCTCTCTCAGAACGCTCCGTTTTGGTGTGTGCGTCTCTTTAAATGCAATGAGCCCCCCTGAGTTTTCCTGGTAGACATCACTCCTCTGTAGCGAGATTAAAAATGGCGGACCTGCACAAAAGTTTTCCTCTAGTCTGGGGGTGGAGTCCATGGGTGGAGATACCAGGGGAGGGGAGGGGATTTTTTTTTACCTGAATCCCACTGTGATGTCACAAGGAGAGCACATTTGAAATGGAGCATTTTTCTCTGTGTTGTAAGACTTATGCAGACCACAGACAAAGGACTGGATGGTTTATTTCACATTTTGTGGATCGGAAGACACTCAGGTTACCCAAATATATTTTCAAAAACAAAAAACTAAGAAGTATGTTTTTCACAATATGTCCCCTTTAAAGTATTTATTTTCTATTTTAGTTTATACAAATGTGTTTTGCAGACAATTTTGTACTAATACAACAATACACATTTTTATTTTATTTTACTGGAGCAGCCAGCAGACATTATAGTCAGATTTGGACTGGATTGCAGCTCTCTGTTTGTATAGAATTTGTGTCTGTGTTGAAAGAAACAATCTAAAGTCTTAAACTTTTTTTTAATGTTTACCAGATTTGACAACTTGTCAACAAAATGGATGAATCTGACACAGATGCTGAAGATTTGGGTGGCATGTTAAGAACTCTACTCACTGGTTTGTTGACCCAAAATAATGATCAGAAGCATCTGCTTAACAAGCTTAGAGGGCTGGTTAAAAACATCGGATGGAAACCAACGGATGCTTCTGAGTTGTTCGATGCCCTCTTGAAACGATTCCGGTCGACAACGAATGACCGCTCTCATCTCCACTCATGGATGATGGAAATGTTGCACTGCATCGAGAGTAACTACATCACTCCCACTTGGCGAAAGGAAAAGACGCTAATTGAACTGGTTCGAGATGAGAATGTAACAGAAGAAGAACTCAAAAAATGTCTCACAAAGGAAGAAGAAAAAACACTGGAAGAAATTCTTCAGGAAATCCGCCAGCAAAAGTTGAACCAAATTGACGAAAATCTTTTATGTGAGGTGGAAGACATTGTATCATCAGTTTATCACAATCTTACCTTAGGCAAGTATGCGTTGCAGCAGACTGGCTTGAAAAAAGATCTGCTGAGGCTCTGTCAGGCAGCAGAAAAAATGAAATTCAGACCCAGACTGACACAGATGGTGAGCTTGTGTATAATGGCTCTTTCAAAAACAGGGCGGTTAATTCAGGTTGGCACTGGAGAGGGAAAGTCGTGTATCGTGGCGATGTTTGCTGCTTTTCGAGCCTTGAGAGGGGAAAAGGTAGACATCATGTCCAGCTCGTCAGTTCTTGCAGAAAGAGATTTAAATGAATGGAAAGATTTTTACAAGGAATTGAATGTCAGGGTCGACTGCATCTGCAACAAACAAGAGGAAGCGTTAAAAAAGTGCTTTGAGTGTCAGGTTGTTTATGGTACAGTGGAGGACTTTGCCGGAGACTGGCTTAGGCACAACTTTCAAAGGAAGGACATATTTGGCCAACGGAAATTTGAATGCGCAATCGTGGATGAAGTAGATTCTTTGATGCTGGATAAAGGTCTTCATGTGGTCTATCTAAGTAGTGAGATGCCTGCTTTGCAACACCTCAGGCCACTCTTGGCATTCATTTGGACCACTGTTAATCGGTACAGTAAGATTGGTAGAGAAACATCTGTAAGGAGTAGCATTTTACGGAAAGTTGCAGAAGAAATAAAGCATTCTGTACGTTATACACCATGTGATCTGAGCCAAGATAAACGTATTTGCTATGTTCCAGGCTTCCTCTCAGATTTGGTCGAATCTAAACTTGAGGTTTGGATTAAAAATGCATTCTTTGCCCAAACCATGTCAACAGATCATGAGTATGTTATCGAGAGACATGGGGTAGTGCCTGTCGACTACAGCTGCACAGGTGTCGTTCAAAACAACATGAAATGGACGGATGGGGTTCAGCAGTTTCTTGAGATGAAACACGGGTCCAAGCTGAGCGACATGACAGCCATCACAAACTACATGTCCAACGTCGGCATGCTTCAAAAGTACGGAGATCAGATCTTTGGAATCTCCGGGACTCTTGGCCAACAAACAGAAACTGAAACCTTGCAGAAAATCTACAAAGGAATCCAGACCTGTCAGATACCGTCATTCAAGCGCAGAAAGCTGTTTGAGGTTGACGGAGTGATTGTAGAAAATGATAACAAATGGATTGAGAAAATATGTGATGTTGTCACTACACAAACCAGTCCTACACCATTCAGGGGTCAGAGAGCGGTCTTGGTCATCTGTGAGACCATCAGTCGTGCAAAGGTTCTCCACCATGCCCTAGGAGACAAAGTCCCTAACAAAGAGCTTTATATAAGCAACAACATGGACAACACTGCCATTTTTGCTCATAAGCTTGAAGCAGGAGAAGTCATCATAGCAACTAATCTTGCAGGTCGGGGAACAGATCTTAAGGTCTCTGAACCAGTAAATACAGCTGGAGGACTGTTTGTCTTGCAGACCTTCCTGCCAAAAAATGCCCGTGTTGAGGCCCAGGCATTTGGCCGCACAGCTCGACAAGGAGCTCCTGGATCTGCTCAACTCATCGTCTGCTCCAACCATCTGTCAGAACCACTCCAGTTGCTCTTTTTGAAAAAGAAACTTGAGTCTTTACTGAGGAATATAAGAGATGCCACTACAATGCTTGAGGGTAATTCATCAAGGCTTTTAAGATTCAATCAAAGCGGTATTGGTGGTGGTCAAATTATGTCTTCAATGCTGTCCGATATTTTGTCTGAAAACTCCAATTCAGTAATGAAGACAGTTAAAAAGATGAGAGATGATTCAGTAGCTGAAGAACTAGCTAGCTTCTTGGAGAATGACATCCCACAGATAAGGAAGAAGGAAGAGCTCTTCAACCAGTATCTGGGGATACTTGAAGAAGTGTACAAAAGCCAGGACGACAAACCAGAAGACTCATATGTGTCTGCACTGAATGAATTCTGGGGAATGTGGCGACTCACAAACTTAAAGTCCAGTGAGTCCATTGAAGACCTAAAAGACAAATTAAAGCAAGACCTGGAAAAAGCCAGGCAAAAGCTCAACCAGGGAGAATCACCTTTGTCAAACCTGCACCACTACACTGCAGCTGGAAATGAGCTGCGTGAAAAGGGACATCTTGCGGAGTGTATCCAGTTGTACACAAAGGCCATCGAGACGGATCGATGTTGGGCGGCAGTTGCATATTACAACCGAGCTTTCGCATCTTTAGCTCTACAGAACGGTCATCAGGATCCAAAATGCATCAACCAAGCTCTGGAAGATTTGAAGAATGCACTGAAGTCTGTAGAGCTTTACTGTGAGCAAAGTGAGGTCACGTGTAGATACTCAAGGCAACCAATCATGGACCTCAGCGGTGATTTAGAAACAAGATCTGACAGTCACATGCTAGCCAGAAAAGAAGCGTTGATGTTTTTCAAAGCACACATCTACAAGGCCATCGAGAAGGTAGACAGAGCCAGTGGCTTAGGTGGGGCTGTTAAAGTGAAGGAGAGTCTACTCTTCTTCCTGGTTCCACTTGTCCATTTTCTTCCCTTGTTAATACTTGTAACCGGATCACTGACTCAAATCCGCTCCAGAGACCCTCTGGAGATTCAACAGCTCCTCAGTCATCCTTCCTTTGACATTTTCCATGAACTCAGGTGTCTTGAATCTCTGGGCCTGACTCATATCTATACTTTAGACACACTGTTTTCTCTGGGTGGGTTTTTCTCAAAGTTAAAAAGGCAAATATTTTCTAACTCCTGATAGATGGCAGGACATTTAGATTTTCAGCCAAAAAAATCAAGCCAACCAACCCAGCAAACAATGGATTTGTGGAAGTGGAAGTGGGAGTGTGTTGTCAACCACAAACTTTATAATGAACTTAAAAACAACGCCCAGCTCCAGCTTGCTGTGGGTTTTTAAGTTAACCTCTTTCTTTCCTCATCAGACTTCTGGAAATGTATCTGTCTTCATAAACCATGTGATCCCAAAGGAACTGAAACTCAGAGGAAGAATAAACCCTGGCCTTCATGTATTTATTTTAAATGTTTATCCGCACAGATTTCTGTTCTGTTTTATGGTAAATATAACATGGTATGTATAATAAATGATGGTGTTGATTCAAATAACCAATTTCTAATCAAATATATTTAGCAAACATCTGTTTTTATTGTACTCTTTACATATATCTCTGCATTGAGCAACGTTAACTTTTATTTTTGGTCCATATTCTCTGTTACCTCTTTGTTCTACATTTTGGTTTTGAGATTCTTTAGTTAATTCATCATTTATATTAATTTTTTTTTTCTCCATAATTTATATTCCTTCAAATGACAGAGAGAAAGCATTGTCGTGATCCTGACTATTCTTTCATTTTGTATGTGACATTTTAATATTTGGAAAAGCACCAAAAACACCAATACGTGTATTTTCATTGTAATTGTTGATCTAAAAAAAAGTTGCATTTTTGTGAAATTTCAAAATCACTTTGTGCAATTAAACTCAAGCTACCATCTTAACCATCTTCATTGACTATTGCCACTTAAAGTACATATTTCTACACTGTTGAAATATTTGGGGGAAAAAAAATCTAATTGTAAGACCAAATTCCCACCATTTGAACATGAAGAAAGCATCAAATTGAGACCAGTATAATGCTGAGAGGTAAGTTAATATGTCATTACTGCCACTGTGTGGTTAAAAAGGATTTATCAGAAGTATATTTGAATAAATCATATCAATATAATAACAATACATATAATAATTAATATACAAATGAATATACATTTTATATGTATACAGTGGTGTAATGTAAGGTATAAGCAGGTATACAGAGTTTACCCACTTATTTTTCAGTCACCAGAGTATACACACTTCTAAAACTCCTCTGATTCACACCATTGATTTATTCACACCATTGATTTATTCACACCATTGATTTATTCACACCATTGATTTATGCTGACTTTTTTTCCTAGGATGGTGAAGGGATGACCCTCCCTACTCTGTCTCTAATTGGCTAGTTCACACTAACTAAATATTCAAGAGCAGTGCTAAAGCCACTGTTATTAACAGAGGGCATTTATCCTTTGGGTGATGGGCCACTTAAAAGAAACGTTTTGGGTAAATAATTCAGAGTATGCTCACTTCTTCAGGCACCACTTCACCACTGTATATGATAAGTCAGTTGGAAACCTGGTGTGTGTGTGTGTGTGTGTGTGTGAATGAATGTATAAAGCAAATAAACACAAGTATGCAAAGGCAAACTGTATTAAACAAACAAGCTTTTTCCTTTACATCAGAATCTTTTAAACTTTCAAGACAGGAGACAGGATGTTTCTCATAACCTTTTATTAATATTTAAAGGTTGATTTTTTTTTAGGATGTCCATTTTAATTACACAGAGAAATTAGCCACACAAGTAAATCTGATTGTATTCTCTTTACCTTTTATCTTTTTTTTTTTTTCTTAATTGTTATTCATATTATTTCTCCCTTATCAGCTCTAATGCTAAAAAAGTTACACAAGAACTATCACACGGTTAACTAACTTGTGAGCACATTTGGACGGTAAAACTAACACTTCACGTGGGTTAAAAACCCCAAAAATTAAAATTTAAAAAAACCAAGGAGGTGAAAGACAAATATGATGGAAGAAAAAAAGAAAAAGAGACAAACAAAAGACAAAGTGGACAAGCATTTACAATCGCACAGCCTTGCTCAACTCTGAACAAAAAAGTACCGCTCCTCTTCCATATTTGGCAATTTTATTTTCCTAGACTCCGCCCATTATCCCTTATTTGGTAGATGCTCCCGTGCCCTGTTGTTTGAGTTTAAATTGAAGTCTGGGCAGAGCCAAACATTTACATTCTACTCTTCAGCCCTCTGGAAAATGAGCCTTAAACATGGCAGCATCCTGGTTTTACATATACACTTAAATCATCTTAACTTTAAGATTTGCGTTTGTCTTACTAAACACAACAGTTGTTGACCTTTTAAAGGCTGGTTGTGAACTGCCAGAGGGGAAGCGACTCAAAAACAGATTACTGTTGTCATCATCAATACCTCCCAAGTACCATTTTATTGAGATCTCCAATGTGAGGCTCTCCATCCTCCATGCTTCATCAAACAGGTTTAGGAGAGGAGCATTAGAAAGCAAATGAGGCAACACTAAAAATGAAACTGCTTATTTCACAACAAAAAAAAATCAGATGCAACAGTGCATCAGAAAAAAAGGAGCTTGTTTACAAATACACATGCACTCCAAGGGTATCGTTTCGGGTCCAACTAGGGCCACTTTTAAGAGTATGGTCATCCAAATGGCTACTTGATGTAGGGCAGTGGTACGCTTTGTGTTTTATCTGCAATTGAAATATCACAGAACAAAATTAAATTCAGTGAGACATTATAAAAGATGCTAGCCAGGTACATGTTTGGCTAGCATCACAGCTAATGGCAGGATTTGGACAGAAACCCTACCCCCCAGGAAAACTCAGCCTCTTATTTTTTGGCAGTAAGAATACTTATTGGCGGCCAATTCCAATTGGCTGTTTTCATTCTCATATCAGGCTAAATATTTGAGGGTGTTCCAAGAGGTGCAGTCCTAGTTTTACTTTCTTACTCTCTTGAGTGTTTTGGCAGTGAAGGGGCTGGTACATTGTCATCAATAAGTCACAGGGGGCTTTCTTGGTCTCAGCGCTAATCAAAACTAAAGTTTTCTAAAGGACCCTGGCCCTCTCTGCTGCATTACTTGTGCTTACAGGATACAAGCGCTTCCATTCACCTCACATATCCTTCCTCAGACATACGCGCACATTGCAACGATCACATACAAACACAAATCTCCTGACCCCTTTGCTTAAAATAAAGCTGCTTGTTAACAGAGAGGTGGAGCGGGGCGTTCATTTGACCTCAAACTCAAGTATGCTAGCTGGGTTTTCTTTTAGGAGGTATCCATGCGCGGGCGAGTCTAAGAGCGTACAACCCAGATGATACACAGTGAACCCTCTGGCCACGCGTAACACCGAAATGAAATATCTAAGCTAGTATGCTACTGTAGGGATGTAATGCTTCATGTTGAGTAGGTCATGAACAGGGATATTAGGTCACGCAATGCGAGACTGCCACCAGTATTGGAAGCACTATTTGTAGGCCATGTCCCAATTTAGGGGCGCTGTCCCATTACGGAGACTCCTTCAAATGTAGACGACAAAATCATCCTTCTTACCCCGGCTAATGAAGGATCCATCTTGCGCATCCTTCTTGGCCCACCATATCCTGAGATTCATTGAACGCCAATTCAAATGAGATGGCGGAATCTGAAGCGGTCGAGTAACACACTTTTAAGCGAAAGGGTAAGGGCAGGGACAGCTAGTGGGGAATCCTCTGCAAACCGGAACGGCCTGAGCGGTCTACACAGGCGACGAACACTGGATCCTTAGTAAGCTAGGTCTATCAAGGGAAGGGGCCCCTGAACTGGGACACACTGGGAGAGTTTGACTATGGCTTACCATAGGGTACTAGCTAGCTAGCTAAAAGCACACAAAATCTCTCAGTCTCACATAGTGCTTTTTCTTCAGTCCTCCATGTTAGCTAAACACTCCAAGCTAACAACGCAGCACATGTACACGCACACACACCCAAATCCAAAATATAAAAGAAACATATTATCCAGTCAATATTCACATGGGCTCATACCGGACATGCACTACCCAAACTGTCCAAAAGAAGAAGAATTAGAAAAAAAAAAAAAAAAGCTTCCATCCCGACTCCTCATACCAAACGGGAAAAAACCAAACAGTCACTTATAGACGGGGCGAATGGAAGACATAAACAACCTGGCAACATCAAGGAGGAAGTAGTCACTATAATGGCTCTCATTGGCTGTTACCACACAAAAAGGTCAACCAACCGGTAGCTTTGGCCCCCTTGCTGAGGCAGGTTACAGTTAAGAAAAATTAAAAATCCGATTAAAAGAAAAAAAAGAAATTACACAGTAAAAACTAGCTTAAAAAGTAGTAGACACACATTGTTATATCTGCTATAGTGTTTTTTTTTTCATCTATGTCATTTTTAAATTGCTTAATAAAGAGAAAAGTGTTACAGTTTTTTTTCTGTTACATTATCATCATCATCATTAGCTTTAACATCATCATCGAGAACATTATCAGCATCAAGAACATTGTCATTTTCAGGATTATTACTATCAGTTAATGTCAGGTGTGCTGTCTCTATAGGCCTCCTTCATCTGAATTAAAGGGCTCTATTGGCTGCTCCAATAGAGGGAGGAAGAGAGGACTGGTTTCTAATATTTCCCCACATCCCCCCCTTTTTTTATATTAATCTCTTTTAGACTATACTTTGTTGATTCTTTTTAAGAACAGCCCAATCCATAGTTTACAGCTGGAAAAAGGGATGTGAGGAAAAGGAGTGGACTTGTATGTTGTGCAAAGTCTGAAGATATTCCTCAGAAATCTTTCTACTCGTCTTGTTTCCCTCCCTCTCCTCATCTGTTTTCCTTTCCTGCTATTGTGGGGAATGATGGTAGTTGTTTAGTGACAAATAAGTAACCCATTCATCTTGTTCCTGCGTTACTATCATTTCTTCATCTTTCCCTTCCTTCAGCCCTCCACCTCTTCTCTTTCTCGCTCTCTCTCTCTTTACTATTCTTTTTTATTTTTTTGCTTCAGCAGGACACCTCCATCGTTTGGGAGGGGCTAGGCGGCATCTGACCGCCCTGCGAGCCCTGGGACAGGGTGCGAGAGCGAGAGCGGGACCCATCCATGGAGTAAGAGGAGGAGAGGGAGGTGGTGCGTGAGCGGGACAGGCGGGTCATGCAAGATGAAGCCACTGTGGAGGGAAAGAAAGAGAGTAAAGGATTAGATTTATTAGAGACGCTATCACACATCTAAAGAGTAAGGCTGAATTATAATGAAGTAGTTTGAGGCTATCTACATTTCAAAGCGAATATTTGGAGCACTGGGGAGATGGATTTGTGAAAGTAAAGGTCACAGGGGAACTATTTTTCCCATAGGAAAACCAATGGACCACTAGAAGATTAAACTGGACTGGGATTTGGCTACAACAGACATTACGTGTTAGTTGAATTCATTAATTGTTGACTTTTTCATTGGATTTGTTGAAATTAGTGACAGACAAAATGAAAATTTTGAGCAAGACCTGCACACAACAGATGGACCAACATACTTTAAAACAAATCAAAACGTTGAGTACAGTCATGCCCTCTGTATTTATAACATCTTGTATCACTTTGTATGCAACCTGTACAACTTACTGTAGCCCATTCCCTGGATGAAGTACTTGAAAGCCTCGGTCAGTTTCGCTGGCTGTAAATACAAAGACATTTTTTTTCAGTTTTACATTCAGGTTGGCGTACAGGTATTCCATTCTGCACATATCAGATATTTATAATTATGACCCATGTAGCAGCCAAGGGATAGTAATAATAACTAATAATCATTTGAATGAGTATAACACCAAGAAGTTCAGCTTGATCAGTCAAATTTGATCAGTGGTGTGTCTGGTTGGTTTTGCTGAATTTTGAAAAAGACCTCATAAGTATTTCTTACTTCTGCTAAATATTAAATATTTGTGTCGATAGGTGACATTTTGGCTCTTGTTTGTGCACAACAAATTATTGCATTGTTTTTTTTTTTTTTGTCTTGAAAGCCTTAATTTTGATAGTTGATTTTAACAGGTATGTCAAAGTCATGCCTGTTTTATCATCTGTTTCAAATGTCGGACAGAAACTGCTAGTTTTTTGTTACCTGAGTCAGCTGAGGGAGACCACCGGCATCCGCCATCTGTGAAGGAAGGACAGAGGAAGTCAAGAGATGTGAATTTAAAAAAATAATAAAGTATGGAAAAATGTATAAATATTTCAAAAAGAGATTGACATGACGGTTGGTTACCTTTAGGAATGAGGTTGTTGTTGGGTCCATTTTGCTGTTGCACTCCACCTAGTGGTAACAAAAGGAAAACTTAATGACACTCAGCTCAAATAGCAACATGTTAAAGTCTTCTTAACCATGTTAACATTCATTAACTAGAGAATGCACAATGCACCTGGTAGTCTGTCAATATCCCTTAAAAATTGGTTCAACATCGTACTAGTCTACTTCTGTTTGAATATGTATACTTCTTGGCTTAATGGAGGTGAATGGAAGTCCTTAAAGTTTCACCAAACAGGTGATCCGAGCCTTCTCTCTATTTGGTTTATCTCATGTTTTCCACTGGGCACAGCTCTCTGTGCCCCAGACACTCCCACTTTCATTAGCAGTGGATTAGTATTGTTCTAATGTTTTTTTCTTCTAATGTGATTGGACAGCTGACGTCTGTCATTCACATGTTATTTACAATTAATAACTTTATTAACACAGCACCTTTTATACAACTACATATACAAACCGTCACCCTTTAGCTAACTGAGTGACCAAACACAAACACACATACATACAGTCATGCACACACAAACAAAACAAACCATTACAGTAATGCACCAGCCACTACAAATATGCCAAGTCATTAAGGTAAACCCTGGTACTTAAGTTTTACATCTATGGATTGTTTATTTCATGTATATTTGTATCGAGACTAATATGGAGCAAGATGCTACACACTGTAGCATTTATTACCGAAGCTAATTTGCAATGTCCGTCCCTAGATGGGCCTTTAAAATACATAAAACTCAACAAAAGATACACAAAAAAACAGAGCCAAAACACAACCATCATTCAAGCAAAGCACTGACAAAAGATGTTGTTTGATGACATCATGCAGTAGTGTTGGATCCACCAATCCACCATTTTCCAATTCCCATCTCTATTTGCTGACTTAAGCAAAAATCATATTCATGGTTGAGGTCATGTGCTCGAGCAAAAGTACATGCCAGTCAAATAACGCCAGTCCAGTTTAGACTTTGTTTTGAAAGGAACTGAAGGGTTAAAGAGGACATGACGCCATTCACAGTTGATCAAAAGAAAGTACGCATTTCTCCAGAGAAGGCCGTTGTTGAACACATCTTGGATAAACTAACAATTAACCAACGCTTAAAACATCTTAGAAGAAACACATAAGACATAATGTGAGTTACTAAGACTTACGGCTGCTTCTTCATATGGAGCTTGATCGCCCACCACCAGCATCACTGGACATCTGAGGGAGTCAGAAGATAAGATCAGGGGGTTAGCTTTGACAACTTGACAGGTTTTATTCAGATTTGACTTTAAAAAAAATATATAAAAGTTTAGAGGGTTTTTACTTGAAGGTGCTGTTGCGGTCAACGTTCAAGTCTCTGCGACTGGAGGGAAAAAGAAAAGAGTTCTGTTTGTTGGCTGTTTGATGTGTTGTGTGAATGTGTTTATCCCGTAATATCTGAAGGTGTGTGTTTTTTTTTTTTTACCTGTTGTAAGTCTTCCAGAGGAGCTCTATGTTGATCAGATTAGACGCTTTGGAGATGCGCTCTCTGTGAGACTGCACTAGATCTGTGTTTGATGACAGCTCCTCCTACAGAAAAAAATACTTGTTTGAGAAGACATTTTCAAACTGCAAGACAAAAAAAACAAAACAGGAAGTATTTTTTGTATTTTGATACCTGACTGAAAAGGTGGGACAGGATCTGCTCTGTGAGGGAGGAAGTCACAGAGCTGAGCTGGAGAGGGAAGGACGAAAGGGAGAAATCAATGAGACTGTTCATCATTTACAAAGTGAAATGTGAAATACAATGACTCAATCAATCCTGCCATGGGTCAAAACCATCAAATGATCTCATAGAACTCACTTAAGTGACTAAATAGATTAATATGGTGAATGTTCCTGTGCAGTTGACAATGGCGTCTTGCCTAGGAAAGGATATAAGGAACGATGTAAAAGGAAAGGTACCTTCTGAGCGGCCCAGTCTATCCATCCTCGGGCGTTAGTGTCGATGTTGACCAGGACCAGACCCTCCACTGAATCTGGGTTTGCAATCTATAGAGAGGGACAAGAAGCAAAAGCAGAGACGAGACATGTGGAACTGTTAAACTTTGTGTAAGTAGTTCAGATTGGATATCAGTCAGGGAGTGAAAAAAATCACTTTTTCAGATACGATACTTTACGAAACGACAAGAAACAATGCGCCAGTGTTGTAGTCAAGATCACACTAACCGAGACCAAGACAAACCTGAGACCAAAGTGCTTTGAGACTGAGACCACACCAAGACATTTAGGGCTAGAGACCGAGTCAAGACCAAGACATTTAGGGTTAGAGACCGAGTCAAGACCAAGACATTTAGGGCTAGAGACCGAGTCAACACCAAGACATTTAGGGTTAGAGACCGAGTCAAGACCAAGACATTTAGGATTAGAGACCGAGTCAAGACCAAGACATTTAGGGATAGAGACCGAGTCAAGACCAAGACATTTGGGGATATAGACCGAGTCAAGACCAAGACATTTAGGGTTAGAGACCGAGTCAAGACGAAGACATTTGGGGCTAGAGACCGAGTCAAGACCAAGACATTTAGGGCTAGAGGCCGAGTCAAGACCAAGACATTTAGGGCTAGACACCGAGTCAAGACCAAGACATTTAGGGCTAGAGACCGAGTCAAGACCAAGTCAAGACCAAGGCAGGGGGAGACCCAGACAACACGAAGACATTTAGGGTTAGAGACCGAGTCAAGACCAAGTCAAGACCAAGACCAAGACCAAGGCCAAGGCAGGGGGAGACCCAGACAACACCAAGACATTTAGGGATTGAGACCGAGTCAAGACCAAGACCAAGGCGGGGGGAGACCCAGACAAGACCAAGACATTTAGGGATTGAGACCGAGTCAAGACCAAGACCAAGGCAGGGGGAGACCCAGACAAGACCAAGACTATAAATATCACTGATATCATCTTGTGTGAAGTGGGCGTGTCACTCACTTAGACCGTTACGGGCGTAAATCAAACTAAAAAGTGAAGGTATTTGTTCTTTTAGAACGGGACGTTTTCCTTCTAATCACAGCAATGACGAGGAAAAACAGCATATCAGAGGTGGTCTTGATCGGTCTTGATTTAAAATCTGGAGACCGCCCAGTCTGAGACCAAGACAAGGCAGATTTAAAAAAATGCTTTAAATTTTGACCATGACCTTCAAAAATTGGTCTCGAGACCAAGACCGATTCTGAGTACTTCAACACTACAACACTCTGTACTTTATTGTCCCTGTAGGGAAAAAATCTGTCTTGGACTTAATGGCTGCACACATTAGAACAATATGAACTGCTGCTTGACCAATAAAACACCACATAAGAGCATTCAGAACATGAGAGAGCAAAAAAGACAAGACTCACCGCAAACCTGGAGAGGATGTACGCTCCAGCACCCACACCCACCCCAATGACAGTACGGAAGCTGAAAAGGGACACAACGAGTTCATAACAGAAAATATAAAGATGCATTAAAAGATCGAGCCGATCACAACTCAAACCACAGATCTTCATTTTCAATCAATGAATGTTAGATCTATAACACTTAAAAACACTTTTTTTAAAGCTTAAAAAAAATTTTTTCAATCAGTGTCCACGATGGCATCTTGTTTTGTCCTTTCTTAAGACACAAGGATATTGATAAATTGAGCTTTGGCTGGATGGGTTTGCTAGTTGAAACAGTCCAGAAAATGGGAAGTATGCAGTTGTTCTTGTTCAATAAAAAAAAAGGAAATGGTAGAAACCTCTGTAGAGTCCACTCAAGGACGTAGTCAAATGATGTGTCTTCCAAGGAATTCATTATTTGGCCCATTAACTTTCAATGAAACGTGAATCAATGTGCAAATTAGATTCTTTTCATCCACCTAACTGTGCGGGCTGACACACTTCAGGAGTGGACGTTTGAGACGCACTGTATGATGGTTGTGCGCAGGGTAGGTTTTCCCACCCTGTATCTTTATAAAACTTGAAGTTCCAGCAGCCGAAAAGCATAGTCCCACATAAATTCACTGTACATAACATGACTTAAACATTAGGAACAATCAGAGGGGAAATTCCTGCAGGTCTACACTTCCCTTTTGTTTGCATTTGCTCAAGAGTATTTTACATGTGATGAGGACAAAAGGAATCATGTTGACTCACTTGAAAAACTGCAGGACGGCCGGGATCATCTCTGCTACGGTGTCCATGGAGGGATACTGGTAACTACGACAGAAGACACAAGTGAACATTTTTGAAACTGAAAAAACATGGAAATGTGCTCCCAAAAAGAAATGTCTGTACATTTACATGAACAGAAAATGACATGCCAGGGGGGAAAAAAGAAAATCGATTTGATGTTCTCGTAACTCAAGTTGCTGCTATACTTTCCACAGAGCACTTTTGGTGGATGCAACAGTGGGATTTGTAGTTTTTATTAGACACAAGTATAGTGAACTGAAACCCAAATATTGATGAACAGCCCAATTGTTATTACTAATTCAAAAAGGAAAAGTATTTCCTCGGGAGAAGACCTCTTTGTAGTTTTTGGATGATTTGATGTCTTATGGTTTCACATTGAGAACATTACAGTAGCTGTGCCATTTTACCCACAGGGATTTAAAAACCGAGATAAAACAGAAGAATAAGCCTCAATTCCTCGAATCACCAGCAGGAGTCAAGGGTCAAAGTCGTGTTGCCGTGACAATACACGAGTCGAAATCCTCCTGAGCCCCTCATACGGTCACGCAGAGGAAAGAGACGTGATAGAGAAGTGTTGGGGGGGGGGGAAAGAAATGAGAAGAGACGGAGGGAAAGGGTTTGGATTTTTATTTAAATCTCTGACAAGAGCGTATTAGAGAGCGGAGAAGAGGGAGATAGGAGCGATGGGAGTGTTGAGTATTTTCGGAAGAGATTAGGTTTTAAGCCTTCCACAGAGGATTGTCTCCATTTCTGAGAAGTTTACTTTAAAAAAAATAAAAAGGTTACATCAGGACGGTCGAGGGAGGGAACACCAGCACGTGAACACTGATCTAAGTGGATTTTTCATACCCTACGGGGTAGGCAGCAGCCCCCTCCTCCTGGCCCGGAGCATCCACATGGATCAGGGTGAAGTTCTTGACAATCTCCTGCATCTCCTCGAACTTGAACAGAGGGGAGAAGCAGCTCTTACCTGCCAGGGAGAGAGAGAGAGAGAGAGAGAGACGGGAGGTGAAGAAAAAGAAGACGTGAAGAGAGACTAAAAGAAAGAGAGAGAGAGAGAAAGTTACTTACTGTCCAGACCCACGTCGTGGAAGGTGAGGATAGCGGGCCTGCGGGTGGTCCGTGTGCCATGGAGGGTCACATGCAGGACACCATGAGGGGTCTCGATACTGTGCTCCTGGAGAGAGCGTAAGGAAACCCCAACAAATTGAATATGCAATGTTGACATTCCTTCAATGATGTCTGATTTATTTAACAGCTTTAACCCCGCCATTGTTTTTCATTTTGCATTTTTGGATGGACCGCATCACAGCTGGACAAGACCTAAAACATGAAATTCTGTCCGTCATAGATCACATTACCCATAGGAAGCCATCGAACTGGGCCAAGAATTCCTTTCTGGTGCACTAATCAATGATGACAGTCTAACTAGAAACTTGATATGTGAGTATGTAGTTGGAGTTGTTACAGACCCGTGTCTACAACCCGATTCTTAGCTGAACTTGTATGCAGATTTTTGATGATTTTTGACAAAGTAAAGCTCGGTCGTTGTCAGATTTTTAGCCCATGCAATCCGTCTCTTTTGTTCTCCACACTGATCGTTTTCCTGTTTTTCGATCAATATCTGCTAAAACCATATTAGAACATTCTACTCAAACATTTAAAACCTTGCTGATACCCAAACCCTTTCCTTGAGAGTTTGTATCGAGAATCCGATACAAAGAGTTGCACAAAAACAGTCCTCAACTACGAGGATTATACAGCGAATACACACAATACAACTCACTATTTGAAAACAGTTCTGACACAATTTATTACTTCACACAAACAAGTATTGTTCATGTTAATCTGAACTCTTCAGTCAATCCTCAAGTCTTAAACCTTACACTAAAAACTAAAAGTCTTACCTGGCCTTGGTCCAGCAGTATCCTGGCAGCGGCCTCAGCATCCTGTGAGAAATGAGGAAGAGTTCATTAAGGGAGGCAAATATGAGAGACACAAATTCAAGTTGAATTTATTTATTCAACGGGGACGATGCAAGTTAACAAAGTTTCAAAACAAAGAATGAAACTGATCAGCAACACACAATTGAAAAAGAAATCGCTATTGGTAATTTCCAACTCTTGGTCCCTTGTTGGGCCATTGGATAAAAGCCGGACACTACACTACTCGGGTCATTTTTTCTTCATTAATAGTTTGGTCTATATGACCTCATGGAACTCTTAAATAAATATCTGTCCAGCACAAATCCAAAACTCAAGGATAATCAATTTTCTCACATGACTAAACCTAGTACCATCAGATTTTTAGCATTTACATGAACAAAAAATGTAGCCGCGATAACATACACCACCTGTCTAGTAGATTTTCAGCCAATGGGCTAACAGTGTTTGCACATTGTTTATGTTACTTTCTTAGAATCAACTCATTTCTACATCATATCTGAATCTTTGAAATCCAAAGGATGGAAATACTCTCACTAGTTTCCCAACGACTGAAACAGAAACTATCTGAAGGGGAATATGAGGATAAAAAACGATCTTTTATGGTCTCCATCATCATGTGCATATATAACATGTAGAGCATAATGTTAGAGAGGAATTACGTGTATAGTCTTTCATGCTCCTAATATGATAATTCCGGCCTCCTTTCCTAATTAAAACCCACTCAGACTCCACGTGGAGCTTCACACTCCTCATGCAGCAGCAGAGGAGACGCTCTTCAGGGGAGCAGGTGTTGGTGGGCTTCTGACGATTAGATGGAGGAAGTCAGTCAGTGGGAGGTTTTTTTAAAACGAGATGCTCAATTGCGACCTTTTGATCCATTTTACCCTCGCTAATGAATTGCTGACATCACACGCTCTTAGGAGAAATTAGCAGGAGTGGGAAGTTGCAATTGGAGGAGGGGCGTGTGCTTAAAGGCCTGGCGGGGGTTTGTGGTTGGCGGGGGTACAATCCATAGATACAATACAAAGAAGTCTACACTAAAGCTCAGCGTGTGTTCAGAGTCAGAGCGGAGCTGCGTGTGGGTGGAGGCAGGAGATCACGATGACAGACGGAGGTCCTGATATCATCTAGAAAATCTGTTTTTTCATTACATTTGCAACTCAGATCCGCCCATTCAAATCCATAATAATTGATGAAATAGCTCCTATACGTGATTTATTACTCAAGTTTTTTGGGGGGTTATCACATTGACATAATAACTAACATTATCTTTTGCTGTTCACAAATGAATCCTCTACATGTTCACTGACTGGCTCCCAATTACAAGCATACAAATGTGTATATTTTTTATCCCCTGTGGCTGTTTTTTATTTTTATTTTTTAAAGTGTTGTAGTTCCCAGTCTGTCCAGCAGGTGTCAGCAGTGAGAAACAGACAGCTCAGCTCAGCTCAGCTCAGCTCTGCGGCGCTGTGTCTGCTCGGCAACATCGGCAGAGCAGAGGAGCCGCTCGTGCTCCCTCTGGGGGCTTTGACGTCAACGCAGCACATCCAACACACACACACACTGTCCACATACATAAGCGCGCACACACACACACACACACACACACACACACACACACACACACACACACACACACACAGTCGTGAACACATGTGTTGGCAACACACGTTGTCATATGGAGGCATGCACACTCACATTCATGCACAAAGCAAGGACACAAATGGTAACAGACACAAACCAGCCCTTGTTTTCTCTGCCTCCTGGGACACACACACACACACACACACACACACACACACACTTTCTCTGTGGTTTCAGATTAAGCCCATTGCACAACTAATGCACTTATGTGGTCTCTTTCTCAATTCCTGGATAACACTTATATAACGCCTTTTTCCATGCAGTCTGCAGTGAGTGTACAATATGTACATTTTGCATGTGTGTGTGTGTGTGCATGTGTGTGTGTGTGTGTGTGTGTGTGTGTGTGCGTGCGTTGCATCATCTCTGACCTTTGCTTCAGCCTGACCCGTGAGTAAAGGCTTCTCCTCCGTGATGGCGATCTCTTGCATTTCTGTCGTCATGGCGTCGCGTCCTGCACAGGTGAAAAAGAGAGCACAGCATGAAAATTTGTGTGTAAAAAAACACACACACACAAAAAAAGGCCGTCACACATGTGGACACAAGCACGCACACACACAGCCAGCGATTAAATACAGTATGGAGCTGTTTTCCTCTGGGATTAACACAGATGTTAATTAGTACTTAGTGCCAGCTGAAATGAGCAGAAAAGGATTGTGGGATGGAAGAAAAAAGCAGCGACACGAGACGGACTTGACGTATTGTCGGAAACACACACGAGGCGTATAAAACACACAAGACGGTGAGACGGCTTCAGGACTACATTACAAAGAACTAGTAAGATATGACAAAGAACAGGAAGCGGAATAGATGGATAAAAGCAGGTGGGATGACATGGAGAAAAGAGGAATAAAAGCGAAGGTGTAAGAAACAGAAAGTTGGGACACAGTTGTGCATAATGAGAAACCAGAGGGGGAGGACGACTGTGACAAATAAGAGGCTGATAAGGATGAAGAGAAGAGTTTTATCCGTTTTGCAGCTAACGGCGTGTGTTAGTGTGACTTTACAGAGAGCAGGTGGAAGTTACCTGCCACGCCCACGGGCACCAGAAAGGTCATAGGTCGATTTAAGATAAGTTCATTTAATTTAGCCTTCACTGATCCCTGCAAACGACGGACTAAAGGGACCCGTATCCGGGCAGATTGCCTTTTGCTGCAAGTGTATGCAAACAAATGAGATTCTATCTTTTTCACTTCCCAGTCCTCCCTGAAAACAAAATCATATTATGCAACTTGACGACTTCAGGCAGCCATTTCTGTTATATATCAGACAAATAAAGCAGCAAACAGCTCATTCCTGCCATCGTGCATACTCTTCCCCTGCTTCTTTACATTTTCATTCTGTCCTATTTTCTAAATGCTTTATGTTTATTGCTTTGCACAAAAAAAAAAAAAAAGACAAATCCAGCCAGATCTCGCATCCTGTTATTGTTTAAAATCTCTCCAGCTGAGGAGCTCGGTTTGTTATACGTCAACAACTTCCTGTTGCGCTTCTGAATTGCTTCAAGCTGAAAGGGCGTATTAACGGTAAGTGAGCAAGCACAGGTTGTGACTGTGTCCAGTTGACAGCGCTACATCCCCTCTGACATTTCAAGATGAAATATGGGACCTTTTATTATGAGTGTGTGTGTGTGTGTGTGTGTGTGAGCGTGTGTGTGTGTGAGCGTGTGCATAATTCATGCCCTTATAAACCCGTGGCTGTATTCCATCTGCAGATTTGGGGTCACATCAGAAGGGGGGGCGAGGCATGTTGGGTTTGTGTGTGTGTGTGTGTGTGTGTGTGTGTGTGTGTGTGAGAGAGAGAGTGTGTGTTTGTGTTTGTGTCTTTGTGAGCTCATCAGAAAAATGAACGGCTGCCCCCAGGGGCCCCGTGTCTTAGTGGGTCTCAAACGGAAATGATTCATCACCAAAGCAACCTCCAGACCCACCAACACACATATACGTGTACACACACACACACACACACACACACACACACACACACACACACTCATCACTACAATTGTTTGCCATCCATCTCTCCTGCCCTCCTTTTACATACATCTATTTATTGGTCCTCTGTGTCGAGGTAAGCGTCCACTTTCAGTGATTTATTTCCCAGCATGCAAAAGCTGCTGTAGCCTCTGTCACAGTCTCGATCACAAACGTGTCAAATGTTGCAGCTTGGTCAGTTAAATAAATATAAATAAATATGCAACATTCACTTGTGAATTATAGAAACAGGCAACATCAGCCAGATTTTCAAAAAAAACCATATTTTCACTTTTATGACTTTCAGAAAGACAGAAAAGTTAAAAAAAATTCAATCAGCTTGACACAAATTGAATTCAAATCCACACCACTATATTTTTTTCACATCAACTGATCCATGGGGTAGAACTTCCCGGCAGCTCGGGCGGTCGCTGAAGTCCTCACATACTCCGAATGCCACCCATCTATAAACACTCGCTGTGATATGAGAGAGTTCATACAGACGTTCATGTCTGCATACCAAGCTGTGCCTCCTCACTGCCTGCTTTTTAAATCCTTTAAAACTTCCCTTTCTTGACCCTTAACGTCCAGCGGCACCTCATTGGCTCTTTACAACACCATGTTTATTGAACAATAAGTGTAAAGTGTAAATTGCCCATCACAATTCTTGAAAAGGTCGAGATGACGGCCTAATAAGTGAATTCCCATTACTAGTTTATTCATTTAAAATGGAACTAAATACAGATGGATCTTATTTAGGGAAAAAAAACCTGACTCTTAACTTGACCAAACAGTTAAGCCATTGATAAAGAAAAACAAATATCAGATTAGTTATATGAGAAGATAATCTTTAGCTGCAGTCCAGTATTTACATAAGCCTCTGGAGTATACCAGGATCTTCCGCGACGATAATACTGACAATCCTGACCACACATGACAAGAAAAAAAACAACAAATCCGAAACCATTTGAGTGATTGTGTGCTCTTCCTTACTGCCCCTCCCCCCCTCCCCCCCGCCCCGTCTCCTCCGTGACCGACGGGCTTATCATGCCTGCTTCTGGACTGCGGCTTTGCCAAGGACTTTGGTGGCTCCACCGCAGTTAACATGCCTCTAGCATCTCGTACATACACAAATACACCAGCGCAAATGACGCACCAAAGCACACACAAGCACTTCCACTGGATACCCAGATAGACACGACTGCGTATGAACTGACATGCGTTCCAACTTGATACTGGACTTAATTAAATCAGCGGCGCATGAAATGACTGACAGAGGAGATTAAGTGTTTGTGGGTTGAATGCAAATAAGCTGAAACCAATCTATGTGGAAGTAGCTGCCATTTGCTTAAGCACACTACAGTACAAGCATTCTGAATGTCTCAGATATTGCGAGATTAAACATGTTTTAAAAAAATTGTGATAAATTAGGAGTGCATGCTCTCATGGTAACCAAAATCAAACATGAAGATGGAAGAGTGTTATCTACAAATTACTTATTTAGTTTAGGATTGTAGGCTCGGGTTTGCCATTGAAAATATAGTTCTTAGAATATCACTCTGAAATATCCTGACTGAAGCAGGCCAGATGATTAAAGCTACAACAAGCAATGAGAAGCGAAGCGTGGGTAAGGCCAGCCGCAATGAAAGCAAAAGCCTTCTCAGATTTGTGCCGTCTGAGTTTGAAATCGTCCACAAAAGGTGAGAATGACCCAACACAGCATGCTGCTGCAGTATTAGCAACAGGGGTTACAGGGGGTCCCCAAGTGAGAGTGGTAGACAAGTTACACAGTGACAGAGTGAGAAAGTTCTGGTCATGGTTGCATCCCATTCTCCCGCCGTGAGGAGCATGTGTGGACTGCCAGGTCAGGAGAATATCCCGAGCAGTCCTTCTGAAATGATCTCGATATTTTCAGGAGTATATTTGTGAAAACGGCTTTACTGTATAGAAGTCCAAGTGCTCATTATGTTTCCTGTCGCTATTTCTACTCTGCTAACAGGGTTATACACAATTGTATACCGTCTTATAGCATCAAATAACTAATTAAAAAGAAACTTTACAGAAAAAAATACAATGAAAGAAAATGGCGTCTACAACTACAACGACGATGATCAAAATGTATTTGATGTGTATTTTGATTTTTATAGTTTGACCCATGTTAACATACAGAGGGTGGGGTTTGTCCCCAGCAGCCACTCAGCAGGGGGAGCTCTAAATCTTTGGCTTCACTCGTATGTCCATTCTTTATATAGTCTATGTCAACATGACAACATTAAGGTTTTTGTTTTCCAATTTTGACATGAAAGATCATCATTCAAGCTCAGCTCTATTAATAACACATCCAAAGTTGGGAGGACTTCGGTATCCGACCCCTCAGCACACTCGGCCAACTGTTTGCCCAAGAGTAGCTTTAAACCTGACCCCTCTGCCTGACCATGATCCCTCTCATTAAATACAGGGGGGCCTGCCCCTCCCCCACTACATTTGTAGGTTGGGCATGTCCTGGCATGACTGCAGAGTCAATTTGTATAAATGTGTCTCTGTGTTTATTAATAGGTATCTGGTGTTTCTCCATGTGAGTGTTTGTAAGAAGCAAGTTCTGCTGTAGTGTAAAGAAGTCTCTGTAGTGTCTTTGTGTACCAAATGAGCCACCAATAATCTGCACAGTTACATTCTTTTAAACCAGGAGTCTTCAATTTTGGAAAAAGTACAACCTATAATATTGAGCACATTTTCAGCAAGTTTATAGTCAGTTACAGCCATAAAAAATGTTTTTTTGAGAAAGGTTAGAAATCGTCTAGCCTCTTAAGTTCAATAACCAGAAAATAAAATCTAATAAAAATTAGTTTTGGCTCATTTTTTGGGTCTAGACGTATTCACCTTCAAACTGTTGATTTTCTGCTGGTTTATCAACCAAGAGATCTACTTAGTTAATGCACTAGGATAGAACATTTACCCCCAATTTCCACATACTCTAGTCAATGGTTGTGTTTTTACAGCGAGCATCGCGGCCCGTCTCCGGAGCGTGCCAGCAGCGTCATATCTCACACTATATTGGACGGAGGACGCTGCAGGCCCGCGCCAAGCTGGACAGACTAGAACGAGGAAGGAAGTCAGACGAGGAAACGCACAGAGCGTCCGCTCAATTTCAAAATAAAACACAATATACGGACTCGCGATTGTATTTTTCCATCAGTTCATCGACGTTCCATCAAAACGAACAACAAAGCAACCTCAGAAAGACAAAGCAACGTGTCAGTTGCTCGTTTTTTCACCTAAATTCTCACGTGATCTTGGCTGCGCTCCCCTGCGCTCACGTTCCAAAAACGGATCCAGTGGGGCCGTTCGACGGAGCAAAACCGTGGCGCTGACGGACCACAGGGTGCACGGATTGTGGATGTGGAAATTAGGGGTTAAAACAACATTATGACCAGTTCCAAACTGCAGAGAAAACTGACTTTGCTGATGAAATGAGTCAATTTGGAAGCCCAATTAAAAGCCAAAGGTCAATGATAGACTTTTATGCTAATAACATTAGCAGCCTCACTTCCTGCTACTAAATCCTTAAAGCAGACAAGGTGGTCTAAAACACTGAGTCACATGACTACATCATGCATTCAGCATTGATACAGGTCTCACATAGCTCAACTATTTTTATTTAATCTCCCCCAACACACCCTCTCTCTCTCCACCACATAGCACAGTTTTCCTGATGCTGTTAACGTTTTAAATCGGCCTAACTCCCTCCATCATCCATCTTTTTTTTTTTCTTCATCTCTGCCTCTTCCCGTCTCTGAGTCAGTGTGTTTCGAAGCGTGTAATAACAGTTAAACCGCACAGTGGGCACCGTCTGTCACCGTTGGAAAGAGAAACAGGGAGATGGAGAGAGGAAAAAAAAGACAGATTTGCACGAGGAGCAGGAAGGGTAGGGAGGAGATCGTGTCCCTCGCTGTGGAAAAGGGGGAAAAGTACGCCTTTGCGCCTCGTTGGCCATTTTTCTACATCCACATTTCAGCTGTCGGACGACAGTTGCTCGGTTCATCTGTTGCACAAAGCAGGCTCCTTGTCTCAGATATCAGTCTGCTTTAAATACTTGCCCCAGCTGTATTAATCCAAGCTCGTTCCATTCGCATTCATAATCATGCAAAGCAATGGCATTTCATTTTGTCCACTGTTAGCAGGCCATCTCATTCCAGCCTGTCACAATCTGTTTTCGTCAATCCATCCTGTCATTCCTCCCCCACCCCCCTTTTTCTCTCTCCATCCTCCCGACTCCTGCTCTGTCACGCTGACTCCCTCTCTTCATCCTTTGATGCAATGTCACCACACAGTAAACTCAGGATTCAGGCTGCCAGTCGCCGCCGTGAACCCTCCAGATTTTTTTTTTTGGCTGTCACTGGGATGATGATGACGTGCAAATGTTTGGCTCAGGCCAATGTCTTTTTGGGCAGATGAACATAGAAAGTTGAGGTTGAGGTTATTTGATGAAGTTGACTTTTTTTAAATGAGTCATTCAATCACTTGATCCAAAGGCAACTGGACTGGTTGAAGATCTTGAAGACGAGTCACCTGTCCTCCCAAAGGCTTCTTCAGTTCTAAAATTGTCTGCTGGACGGAGCTAGAAATGTACGCCTCAGTGGATCATTAGCATGCTAATGGTGAAGGATGACTCACTTCCGAGTCGTTCGCTGAGACGTAAACCTAGTTTTCATCTTCAACCAGTCCAGTTTCCTTTGGATTAAGCTTCATTTAAAGAGGTCATATTATGCCCTTTTTGGGGTTCATATATTTAATTTTAATTATTAATTAATTAATTTTATGTAATGTACTTTTTTTTACTTTTGTACGTTCACAATAGCTAAAGTTCGAAAAAAGTGTCTGTTTTCATGTACTGCCGCTCCATGCACCGGCTCACTTCTGATTCTCTCTCTGAGGCTCTGAAGTGCCCACGTTCAGAGTCCCCACGTGTGCCAAGTCTGATCTGATTGGTCGGCCTGTCGGCTCTGCCGTAATTGGTCAGTCGCTCAGCACGGTTCTCGGAATTGTCCCGCCCCTTTTACCATATTGGGAATGCAGCCACTTTGGCTCCGAGGGCCTGGGAGTGAAAACATTAGCACCTTAGCACTACTGTGCTACCGCAGGCTACCGCGTATCGTGGGCGTGCTACAGAAGTTAACGGGCCTGCAACATGAGGGCAGGGCTTGCCACAACGAGCCAATGGACTTAGATCAGTGATCTCACACTGACAATGACGTCACACTGGCAAAAAATTTCCGAGGGGGGCTAGAATCGAGCGTTACATGCAGCTAATGCTACAGCTAACAGGAGGATGTAGGAGAAGCTGCGTTTACGCAGACTTTGAATTTTTGCAAATAGATGTGCCTAAACATGCACAGGACACTTGGAAAACACACTAAAGAGCATATAAAACCAGAAAAAGCATAATATGGGCCCTTTAAACAATTAGCTAGTTCATAGCATCTAGAAATAACTCAAGAAGGCACCTAAAGCTTCATATTTTGACATGTGGGGCCACTGACCTAAGCTGTTTTTTAGCCTTAAGAGTGAGTATAGAAATGGAGCGAAATACGCAAAAATAAATTAGTTAGATACTTCACTCCAGGATGAGCTCTCTTCTGGAATAAAAGCTCTCCGACTTCAAATGCACTTTTGTATATTTCTTTAATCATCCACTACATTTTTGTGCTCTGAGATGATGTAATGAGCTGCTGTCAAACAGGAAAACATTCTCTCCCTCTTGTCTCCATCTGCCCTCTTCCTCTTTATATTTAATCTCTTTCTCACAGCTCTGCACTTTTTCCCCGTCTCTCTCCATCCATCTTTTGTCAAGCGTCTGGCTTTCCATTTTGCGTCTCTCTCTTGATTTCTGCCAGTCTCACTGCAGGTCTTTGTCTCGTTTTCTGTCTCCCCGTATCTGTCTCCAGCTCTCTTTTTCTTCGCCCAATAGAAAAGGGTAAAGGAATGAAACGGGTAAACAGTACAGCTGGCAGACTCTCTCTTTCATTTGCTCTCTCTCTCTCTCTCTCTCTCTCTCTCTGCTGCCACCGGTGTTTGCAGCTCGGAACAATAACATGTGCCCAGACACTGAGATACACACCCAGACACGTAAACAGTGTGCTAAAGTAGGGCACTGAGCACTAAGGTCACCTATATTGAGTATGTAGGCTGAAGGCTGAAATGTTGAAAGGTTAAACCTGTGGCATTCAGGGGGACAGATGTTTGAATATGTGAGGCAGTTGATATTGAGGGTGTTTATTGCTGCACAACTAGAGGGCAGAGAGCAAAGGAGGACTTGATACCACTAGTCCATGACATCATTTTCAGAAGGACTCTTGGTTCTGGTTCATGCAGACCTATATTAGGGTCTACAATCAGACCTTGACAAATTCTCATTTCAAGCGAACAGAAATTCAAAACAACCTTGACTTTCAAAACTCCAAAACGCCCTTTTTTGCATTTTAAACACCATTTTGTGTATCTGAATTGCTGCAGAACAAGCACCACAGACATATAAACACTATAAAAAATGGAGAGTAAAATCAACCAATCCATCAGGACGATATATTGGTTATTAGCTTGATTCCGAAATCATGGGTACATATGCCATCCAGTGATAAACGAGATATTGCGGTACCAAAATACAAAGTTCAGGGGTGCTTGTGGCGTTGTGGTTGGTGCGCGCGCCCCATGTATGGAGGCTATGGTCCTCCAAGCGGGCAGCCCAGGTTCGATTCCCACCTGTGGCTCCTTTCCCGCATGTCATTCCCCACTCTCTCTCTCCCTGATTTCCGACTCTATCCACTGTCCTATCTCTCCATTAAAGGCACAAAAAAGCCCCAAAATACATCTTAA
Organism: Labrus mixtus; assembly: GCF_963584025.1. Taxonomy (NCBI): domain Eukaryota; kingdom Metazoa; phylum Chordata; class Actinopteri; order Labriformes; family Labridae; genus Labrus; species Labrus mixtus. Next base: position 16,590,452 of record NC_083634.1, on the reverse strand, counting down.
AGAAGACAAAATACAAAGTTCAGGTGCCAACATTACATTGATTGTTAAGCTGAGACTTAGTATATCTCTAGAATGTAAGAATGAAGATGTTGATACTTGTGTTGAAATAAACATTGGGGTCAAAAGGTTATAGTTTCAGTACCCAGCCCAGCTAACCTTTCGCACTCTTCTTTTAAAATGTCTAGAAACTTAAACGCTTTGTACAAAATACAAATCTTTAGTAGAAAATATTAAATTTTTCATTTCAAAACTAAACTCATTGGAGATTCATGGTTTTGCATTCACCATAGTGCACACCTGCAAGCATGCAATGGCCTTTGCCACACACATGTATCACCCTGCTGACACACAAACACACATACATTGAAACTGTAGGGAGACCCAGGTGTTAAGGGCACAAACACTCAGGACTGAATCTGTTCTGTGTCCTGAAGTGAATCGTGTTAAGTCTGCAGAGCGCCGCCGCTGTCACACCTGGGTACCACTGTGTCAGTTTTATATGCACCACACGGTGATGTGCAGCTCTGCCTGAGGCCTGTCTGCTGAGGGTGAAATTTCCTTTTTTTTACAATTCAGCACAATGATATATGGAGGCTATACACATGGAAATGAAAAGATGTGACAGAAAGTATGGCTGTTCATTTCATGCTTTATAAATCACTGCTCCCCCTTGTGCTCACTTTCAGATGGAAATTCAAAGAGTTATGTTCCCTTATAGGTCACAGGAAGAACATCATGGCAAGCTTTAGTGCCAAGATTCAAGTTGAACGTGTCTGTTTGTTAATGTAGCCAGTTATTTATTGCTATGGTGGAAAAGATTTGTTTAAAATTTTCGGAAATATCTGATTTTTCAATGTTAGTCATATCTTTCCAATATTTAAAAAACTACAATAAACAGAATGCTAGCTTAGCGTAGCATAAAGTGGAAGCAAGTGTATACAGCCACCCTACCTCTACCCAACCAAAAGTCACTCGAAAAATCTGTTATAACACTTATCTTTTAAAATCCATACAAGCAAAGTGTATTTATGGCGGGACTATTTTTGTGGCAAGCGGTCGTAGCTTTCTGCATTATTGGCGTCAAGATTTGCCATTGGCATTTCTTAAAACAGCAGAATATGAGTTGTTCAATGCTTAACAACATGCTGCCCTGCAGAAGATTCAAAGAGGAAATCAATACCACAGTCATGTTTGTCCATTCATTAAGAAAACGGAACCCATGGAGAGTTAGCTTAGCTTAGCATAATAGCCAGACGCATGTGGAAAGCAGCTTCAATCCAAAATCCACCAACAAACACCTCTGAAGATAGCCCTTTATTACATCTTCTGTTAGAACTTATTGCATCATTACAAAGAACAAAGTTTTAAAAAAAAAAGTATTATAATGAGTTAGCGTAGCTTAGCATAATAACTGGATGCAAGGGGAAAGCAGCTCCAATCTAAAATCCACCACCTAGCGCCTCTAAAGCTAGCCTTGTAATACGTCATTTGTTATAACTTATCCCATCAATACAAAGAACAAAATTATCAACGAGCTAGCTGTAACATTTATTGGGTGTAATGTTTAGATACATTCACAAGAAACAAACCTCACTTCATCCCTCAGGGAAAAACAGCTTTTTTTAAAACTACACTATAATACACAAAGGGTACTGTGCATTTCTAAGCATATCCACTCCCTAACAAACACTTTGAACATCAGGTTTTTTGGCTTCAGTTGTTCAGTCTGCTGGATGAATCACACTCCAAGAGCATAAAAAAAGAGAGAGAGAAAGATGAGCGACAAATATCTGTAGAGAGAGAGAGGAAGCTCAACAGCAGCCAGCATGGAGACCCAGAGCGGGGGGGGGGGGGGGGGGGGGCAAAGCTCCCCTTGTCTCCTCTTTGAGCCAAGCCTCATTTCACTCTACCCCTCTTTAAATCTCCCGTGCAGATTCCCACGGCGTTGGATGGGCATACGTGGATCACCTCGGCTCTCCAAAGACCCTCAAACAAACGAAAGAGCAGCTTAGAAAAAGCCTGTTTTCCCTCTTTCTCTCAGCGGATCGCTTTGTCTGCTTGTCCTCTCAAATCCTCTATCGTCCATCACTCAGCAGAACAGCTCAGTTCTTCTTTTCATTTACCGGACCGCCTTTTATTCCCTCTATCATGATCTCACCTCCACTCAGACATCCAGTCTCTCTGCCCGATTGAAAGCGAAAGTACTCATCAAACCAACTGTTATTCAAGTGGTCATATCAGATGATACTGTAAATAAATACTTTGGCTTATAGAGTGAGTACTTACTTGTTCAGAATAGTGTCACTTCTTAACTCTTCTGTGCCCTCATAGGTCTAAGTTTGATTGGTTCAAAATAAGTAGGGATGTGTGCAACTAGCTGAAACCAATTACTAAACAATTAAACTATATCAACCTCGCTAGACGGCACCAGAATGACTTCTCGGTTAAACTTATGATTCATATTTTTACATGTTGGCCCTTGATGCCAGTCAAATGTTGGGCTCAAACCTTAAGACTGCCTGACAGAAGTGCATGTTACAGTTATTTCCATCTTGTGTCGTGTCTACCCGTGAAAGTTGGTGCAGTCTGAAGTGAAAAGAAAACTTATATCAGCAGTATATCATGATAAATGAAGTGTGTGGTCACATAGCTCTAAGGTTCACAGGACGTCCATCCATCAGTTGTTATTCATGCTCAATCACCAAATCCAAAAACATTGGGAACACCAGTTTTATTTTGTTTCTTATTTACAGAGACCCAACATTAATCAACCGTGAGCACTGCACTTGGAAGCATTGGCAAAGTAACAGTGGCAAGGAAAAAACTTCCTTTCAGCTGGCAGCAACCCAGAGCAGATCCAGACTCATGTTGAACGGCCATCTGCTGCATCTCATTAGAAAACGTGAAAAAAGCTTAAAGTCAAAGTAACAAGTCAAATGGGATTTGTAATTTCCTGTTATTTCACAAAGGAATGGTATTCATTTCCTACATCATTGTATGGTGAACTTGCAGTACTGACATGCAGAGAGCAAATGTTCCGTATGATAACGCAACAGTTTGTGTTTCTGGTTTTCTGACAGCTCCTGGATTATCTATGAAATTCAAATTCCCTCTCCTCCTGCGACGTCCACCCCTGAATGTATAACAATGTCCGACAAATAAGCCTTTAGTTAGATCAACAGCAAGGGAGAATGCATCACAGTGTGAAGCGTGAAGTGAAACCAGGAGCCCTAATTAGCTTGACTAATTATGTAAATACATTAAAGACAGCAGCTCATTGTCCATTGTTCACGTCAGATCTGTGAGTGTGTTCATGACGTGCAGAGAATAAGAGACTCAGACAGCTCAATCGATTGTTTCGATTTAGGTCACAAGCCAATAGACGGCGAGCGCATGATCCCAGTATGCTTCCCCTCCCCATACACAAAACACAAATTGACCTTCAAGCTAAGGGTACATTCAAATTGTCTGGAGCCATTTGCAAAGAGGTGAAAGTGACAATTGGCTTATTGATGGTGAGCTCATTGTTGCTGCAGCCAAACATAAAAGAGATTTTTCTAAAGGCAGCTACTTCAAAAACACACGGTTTTAAAAATACATCAGTACCTACCATGTGATAGAGTGTTAGTCCCAGTGGGTTTCTATAAGCATATTAAGAGCCTCAATTTATGCTAAGCAAACATTACCAGGAGGTTTTTTAACCTATGAAAGGTTTCAGCCAGTGAGCAGGCCTGCCGAAGCAGCTGGCGGCTTAGTGCTCATCCAAGTGTGTTAACTTGACCTCTTTGTATAACTGTGTTATTTCATTTAAATAACTGCATTCAAAATTTGAAAAATAAATGCTGAACTTTTTGTCCAACCGAGCCTCCAAAACTGAAACGGTGATACATTTAGAATAGGACAAAATGGATAACTAAACATCTACACCTGCAAGGAGTTAGAAGGCCTTGTTCCACAGATCCAGATGTTGGTTTTGGATTGTCCATTTTGAGGTTTCCGATATCACCGACTATCCCAACTAACAGTAGACAATAGTGTGGTGATAGCAGAAAGTGTAATATCAGTCAAAGTTGATAAAATGCCAACCATCTATGTTCGTTCATCCATAAAGGTGTATATTATTTATACAATTGGAATTAGAGAGGCAATTAGTATAGAATGGTATCAGGATGAACTGGGAAGAAAAGAAATGGTATCATAACATCTCCAGTGAAGTCTGGTCTCAGAGCAGGAGCCAAGTTCTTCACCGCCAAAATGGGAAAAAACATTTCTTTATGGGTCCGGGTCACTTGCACAAGGCTCTGTCATATTTAAACTGAAAAGAGCTTTATTCAAACTGCTGCCTCAATTCAAAGAGCACCATTGTCTGACTGATCCTTGGAAAGTTACAGCATTAAAATGTTCCTTAATGGGAACAATCAAGCCAAGTCATCAAACTACTAGTTCTATGATGTGCATTTAATGCCACTTATAGTGCACTGCTAGTTATAATGGTCTTGTTTTTTAAATGCTCTCTCGCCTTTTGGAGTAATGTGTCCCTAGAGAGTTACTGTGGCTGCCGTAAAGCAGTGGTTGTTGTTGCCGTAATCTGGCTCGCTGCGTTGCTGTTATCTGGTTCGCTATGTTGAAAAAAGATGAAGCTGTAGTTGGAGAAGTTACACCTCTTCATTGTTGTCTTGCTAAGTATATTCTGTTAGCCAAACGCAGACAGCTCAGTTAAACATGTAACGCTAACTAAGTTGAACTGTAGCCTTTAACAAAAGGATGTGCGACAGTGCGAGTACTGAAAGGTTCCTCGAGTAATAATGTCAACGAGTACCCGAGTACTCGTACCCATCCCCAGCAGCAAGCTAGCTTTGCCATGTTGCTGTAGACTAGCTTGCTACACTTCTCCCATAGCTAGCTTTGCTGTAGTGAAGCTTAATTGTCAGTAGGCTAGCTTGTAGCTTAGCTCTCTCTACATTTTACAAGTAGCTTGCCCAACACTGCATGCAATATTCACAGAAGCTGCCGCCGTTATCTACAGTATGAGTCACGCTGATCCCATAGATCATGTGCTAAATAAAGCCCATGAAGATGGCCGCCTGCTGCTGCAGCATCTTCCAGCGTCACTCCAGTGCCTCATCCTTATAACATAAGACCTGATGGTTATAAGAGATGTGTCTTCATGGAGCGGTGGACTCAGTTAAAGCAGAACTAATCCATGTTGAACAGCGTCTGTCACTGGCTGGAATATTTCTCGATAATGAAGAGTTCACAGTGTTGGTGGCTGATTATGCGGATGAGTGAAATATGTTTAAATGAATAACAGATTAACAGACACTAAATATCCTCCTCTCTCTGTTACAGTGACTGATTGAGAGCTCGGCACTGAGTGGAATGAAACCACATAGAGTGAATAATTATGAGCTAATATTACAGCAGGTGCCTAATTACTGTGATTGCTGTGTTCACTTAACAGTTATGGAGAGAAATAACGTACACGAGTTAATGACCCTTCTACTGGGAGTTTTTAAAAGGCACGATTGCGTCGGTTCTGTGTGTGGTAGAAAACGCGGTTGGGTAAAATGGCCGTGATCTTCAATCATGTTAATGGAGTCAGATAAAGCTAGCTATCAGTTCCCTCTGGATTCATTGGTGCCATTTGAAAACACAGGTGTTGTGTAACAACAAATGGTGCAGGTCTAGTGTCTAATGTTAAATATGAAGTAGTTCAACAACATTTCTCTGGTAGGTTTCATGTTGGCGATGTCATAACTCATTCATAATCTCCACACATACTCAATAAACTATACATGTACCTTTTAAGATCATTTATTCATTTTTGTTGAAGAGTTGTCGAGTACTTGACGATTTGTTCGGCAGAGCCTCAGTCGACTATGCACAATGGTCATTCCATTCCAGCTACATGGGGGTGTTTAATGTCTAATGACGAATGGTGATGTATGGTTTTTGGAAGAAATCACAGTGTGGATTATTTCTGTCAGAGTTGATTGGTCTGAAGAAGCAGAGCGGGACTTTATGGCACAACTAACGAGGTGAATGAAGAGTGAAAGGCTTGAGGAGGTCAAAACGCTTCAGCAGCACTTTTAAGTATACTAATTAGATAAAAAAATTAGAACGGCGCGTTTCGGCTTGTGTCCTTCATCAGGGTCATCCAGAGTCGATTAGTCTGCCAGAAACTGTATTCACATATGCACACCATGCAAATGTCTCTCCAAAATTCCAGGACAGGCTGTCCCTGAAATCTTCATGAGTTGGCTGTTAGTTTACATCTGCACCCCCACAGTGGGAAACTTCCCCTGTCGGATTGGTTACAGTTAGGGTTCTCAGTAGGCAAGACATGATATAAAGAACAACACCAAAATGGCAGACTAAGCCAATGATGACATTTTTAGCCTTCATATAAATGCTACTTGTCATATTATATATCAGCAGTATCAACAAATTAGTGGAGAAGAAAATCCTGGTGAGCATGAAGCAGCTGATATTAACGTCGTCCCCATTTCATTTGCAGGTGAATTTTCCTGACTTTTACCTGCTGCTGTGTTCACACACCAGCTCACCCTGGACTTCACGCAGGATTTTGAATAGCGGGCTAGTAGGAAAAAGTCAGGGTGAAAAAAAGTCAGCCATTTATGTTCATGGTTTAAAGAAACACCACCTGTTGAGAGGACACTCCAACCCAGCCGTTACCCTTCAGTGTTAGACCTTCCAAAGTCTGATATTTGATTGCTAAATCCGGCCACCTGGACTTTTTAAAAAAGGTCACACATCTTCAGTCCAACTTCAGTAAATGTCATTTTTTGGACCATCCACTGAACAACTTTCTTTATCTTTTGGCGGTCTAGGCTACAGGAAGCTGTTTTCCTACACTTACATATTTATCCATCACTACCCTACAGCCATCCCCCCCCCCCCCCCCCCGTCAAGGCGGCAGCTCTTGTTGCTAGGAGATACATGACCCAACTGCAGACAATCTCCTCCATATAAAAAAACACTTCACAAGGATATTGCTCATACCAGCAGGGGTTTGAACGTTACCCTTGCTAGCATGCTTTTCGCTGTTTATTTTCGGCCCCTCCTGTGCCCGCGGATCTATTGACAAACATTCCTGATTATGTAACTGCAGCGCCGTGGAATGCTAAAAACACACAACACTGAGAGCCGTCGCCCTCTGACAGCAACCAGACTCGAGGCACATTCGGGTCGTTTTGAATCGAAATCAGAGAGTGTGAAATTTTGCACCACGCAGTTCAGCTTTAGAAGAAGAAGAAGGTACATCTACACAATCTACTCCACACATCCCACATCAGAAATATGAATGGAGTTTGGTTGGAGCATTTGTCTATAAATAGGGTGTTGTGAAGGGCTGCTTGGACTTGTGGGAACAGACAGGGCATTGTACGGGCTGCCCTATCTGTGTCTGGCCTCACGCCATCAGGCATAGGACTGAGCAGTGCACCCACAAACACACACACACATACTTAAACACACACACACTGCCCAGCGTATGACTGCTGTAATCTCATACACCTACACAGTATAAAATCCATACGAACTGACCCAGATGCAGAGAGATTTACGCTCCAGTACATCTACACAGATTATTTAAAAAAAATGAAAAATCCATACTTTTTATACACTGAGTCTAATATGCACCAGACACTACAACTGGCCAAGACATAATGATGACAATTCTGATACAAAAAGAACACACTCACATGGGCAGAATTTATTTAGAATAGACAAATCTCAAACACCTACACGCTCAGTGCTCTTCTTACTGAACTTAAACTATAAATACAACCAAGCTCCGAAAAACCTGGGCGAGCGCACACTGCTGCCACACAGAAATAACAGGAGAATAATATTACCGACCAATCTCCGGCCATTTTTAACACAGGAGAGGCCTGCTTTTTCGGCACGTTAAAACTTACTAGGAATATTAGAATTCCTTGGAATCGTTAAACAAATTTAACAATTTTAATGGATTACTGTCCATAATGAGATTTATCTTAATTTTCTTCCTCATAAGCTATTAACAAAATTGAGTAAATCCTCTTAATACAGCGATAGATGCAGATCTGACTGAGTGGGGGTGGGGGTGGGGTGGGGGGGTAACATTTCAGCTGTTTGCTGTGCATTGGTTTCCATCCAAATGAGTAATTTTTAATAGCCTGTGAGCACAAATCTCAATGTTTGTTTTGCATTTGCCATGGTCTCTCCTGTCGTGTTTGCAGGTTTTTTTGTTTGTTTTTTTTACACAATGAGCTGAATCTACTGTCAACAGAGAAGAATCAATGTTTCTGTGGGCGCCAACAGGCAGAGGTGCAACATTAGACAGTGTTAGTAACAGAAGCTGCACTCAGGTGGGCTGTACAACTGGAGCATGTAAATAAGGGACAGGAAGGGAATTTCCTTCATATACTGTATAAAGTATATTTGATCAAATAAATGCATTTCGAGTTATACCTACAATTATAATAACCTGCAATATATATCATATGGGATGTGTACTTTATTGGCTAATGGGCTAATAGTTCCACTTTACATGCACAACCATTTTCGCAACCTTTTAAAAAAACATTAACATTTAAAAATGAAGTAGCATGACATTTTTACAACTCACCTTTGGATTATATTGAGACTAAGAGTTATGCATAGTTAGGGGCGTGGATGATCTGACAGACTGGTGAGCGCTTGCCAGGAGGCTTGAGATCCGCCTCAACTCCACCGCTTTGCCTGACCTAAAGTTATAGTCTGAGATAACATTTCCAACATGGCGACTGCCATTGTCGGGGATTGAAAAGTACACTTTAAAAACCAACGGGTGACATCACTGAGACTACATCCATGTTTTATACAGGTTATGATAATTACCTGTGTTTTGTTACTGTGAGCAAACCTTCTGACATTACACAAGGCCATTTAACCCATTTCATGTTGGTGGATGCGGCTTGACAAACAAACGTAATCCTTGTATGTGCTTTAGAATCATTATATATTATTATATATTATATCGTTTATGTTTTTTTCCAATTCCAATTTTTCCAAACCATCATTCTGGATCTTTCCAACACTTGTGATGGTAGCTGCTATAAATGAGCAGCGGTAATGAAACTGAGCAGTGAACAAAACTCTTACTCCAAAGAGGCCAATTACACCCACAGTGGAGAACATCAGCTCAATAACACCACCACCACTGAAACACCATCAAACACATTAAAACCGTCCACTTACTCCAACAATACTTCACATTTAATCAGCGGCTCAGGTCGACGCTGCACCGAGATGCAGTGCCCATGTCACAACACTGACAGGTTCGCATTAACCCAACAGCTGGTGTGCACTTAGAATGGAGATCACTGCAGCGTTGTTAACACGTCAATGTAAGGACAAAGACTATTTTAAGATGACAACAGCATTTGATTCCATGTTATTCTGGGACCTGAATCCACGTCTGAAGCTTTACTTCCAATAATAGCTTGTTTACTGGCCTAGTTTTCTGCATATTCACACATTAAGCTACCTCTCGACACTGTCATCAATGTCTTCTACGTTGTAGCAGCTAACAGATCTTAACGCCAGGCAGTCAACGCTGATGAAGCACATGACTTGCTATCATTTTACATCTCCATATCCACTTTCTTCAGCGCTGAATGTCACAATAAACTGCAATTTCAACCTCAACACTGCACAAATCTGCCATTCTGACAGCTCAAGCACATCATCTTTCCCTGAAGTCCAACCTGATGGATTAGCAAACACGGCGGGAGTAAATGTTAATATTGGGAGAGTCAACAGGCGAGGTGACAGTCTGAATATGCTTGAGTAAGTTTCCCACTTATACCAAAAGAATATCAGTGCATTCGTGCCTTGGCAGATGGAGCAAATGGTGCAATGTATGTATTAGCTTCTTGTATGTAAAGCTGCTTTACAAACAAAAAAAGATCTAATGGTATACTATTTCCCTGACTGATAAGTAATATACACAACAATACCTAGCTAACAATTGCTAACTTCACCTAACCTCTTTTGCTTTCATCAAATAGAAAGAAGACTAAGTGAGGCTATCGCTTAGTGATTATACATTTAACAAAGGAAAAGGCACATGGTGTATCTTTTCTCCGACTAATATGTAAGCTACACAGCAATATTTAGCCTCCTTATGCTAACGTTAGCCAACTTCTCCCTGCCTATTCGCTCATGGTTATACCAGAACCAGTGAAGCAGTGCCAGCAGAATCTTATAGGTTAAAGAAATAAGCAAACAAACAAAAAAGTTTATGAATCTTTTCATTGACTTAAATAACTAGCATATGTTGGCTAATTATGGCTAACCTTCAAACAAGACCAAAGTAGGCTGTAGCTGCAAGTCCCTGACATCAGTTGGCCGAGAAAAGGAAAAGCAAACAGTTGGTGTCACCTACACACAACAAGCTAACATTTTCTAGTTTTGGCGTAAGTTTCCTGCAATACTTTGATGGTCAAACAAGAGTAAATAAGTCTGTAGAGAGAAACTGTCTGCATAAAATCAATCAGGAATATGTCTTTCTTATACTGTATGTAATATACTTTAATTTGACAGAGGAAAATGGTTAAATCGCTTCTTTCCACACTTCATAGACTAGCATTTTAGTAGTAATGCTTTTTGATGCAAGAGTTAGCATCAAAAACTGTTCCCTGTGTTTTAAAACCCTAGCAACCCTTTGGATACATTTGATTCTGCCTGGAGAGCAAAAGGTCAAACTGTCACTGATAATCCAAATGAACACAGGGGATGTCCAATGATGGTACAACGAGCCTGTAATGAGGCCACATTGGTCAATAGCAACCATGGCAACCAGGTCAATGGTGCAGAGACAATTTAAAATGACTGCATTGGTTTACAAACAAGGTCATCCCCATCTGCAGTTTAAGCAAGGACAAACTTCCGCCGTAGTCGGAATAAGTGAAACGCAAGTTGTGAATTAAAAACTTTGAATGTTATTTCAAATTTTACAGATATTTTTGTGTTTTTCGCTTGATTCAGAGATGTCTGCAAGCTTCAAGCAGATGCCTCAGGAGAGAAATGCTCCCATCCGCCACGGTTTAATGATGTCAACAAGTTGATCTCTCGGATTATTAGTCTGGCCAGAACACAAACACTCGGGGATGTAGCATCAGGCTGAAGGGCGACTGTTCAGGCTGAAGAGTTTATTTTTGGGCCTGCCAGAAAAAAAATCACACGACTCCAGAATAACCCAAAAAGCTACAACAGTACATCAAAGCCCAGATCATTCAAAGTCCCAGCACCCTGATTAAACCTTGACCTTCTGAATGTTTGATGGTTATGAAGTTCTAGAAGACTTCATCCAGTATTTCAACATTGATGGAAACTTTTTGGCTCATTTGCCAAACGTTACAGTTCCAAGCTAAGTGATAGGGAAGTAGCTGATTTAGTGAAATTACACAAAGTTAAATGATAGTTTGATCAAATAATATTGATTCATGTTACATTATAGTTTATTTCATTGCTTGGTTTTTCAACAGTTTGATTAACTTTATTAATCGCATTGAGGGGAAATTACTTTTTACACTCCATCCGTTGTTGAACATGCTACACACAAATAGGCTGAAATACACACACATGCACGAATGGGATCCAGTAGACATGCACTAATGGAGGGGTGTTAGAGTGAGGGGGGGCTGTCCACAGGAAGAGCTCCTGAGCCGATGCGGGTTCAGTGCCTTGCTCAAAGGGCAGGAAGTGAAGTGAACTGGCACCTCCAGCTACTAGATCAATTTCCAGACTTGGAATTTAAAAATAAAACATAAATATGGTGGGGAGATCTGTATTTGGAATCAAAATGGTGATTAAAAGTCATTCATTTTAGTCTTTATTCCCTTAAACAATGACCTGAAAAGTGGATTTCAGCACAGGGTTACAAGCGTCCTTGGGGTTTCTTGAAAGGTGCTATATAAAGCCAAGCTTTTATTATTATTAGTAGTATAACATTAGCATGTTTTTTCTTCATCAAGTCTTTGTTTTTTTTTTATATATGTTCTCTATACCGAGACCCTCACTAAGGCCACATGCACTCTTCTGGTAAGTCAGTGTTGCACAAGCTCGGCTCTGCAGCTCGACACCGTATCAAGTCAAAAATAAATAAAAAAATGCACAGCAGAACAATGTGTTCTCCAGACCTCCACAAGTACCCCGTGATTTGTAGTATCTCATGCTGGAACAGAGTGGAGGGAGAGCCTTTGAAGTCCAGAGGCATGTCCTCCCACCACCGTGATAAGCTCAGGAAACATGGAGACGAGAGACAGGAGAAAACATCTACAGCGTTCGAGTGAAAGGAGAACTACGATGTCAAGTGGAGCAGTTATATCCTGCAGTCAGTGTTCGGATCATTGGTGCGCCCTAACACATAAATATGCACTTAACGATTATAATAAAAAGCCCTAATTTAGAGTGTTTCAGTATTTATTTGTTAATGTTTCAGCAGCCCTAAAATGTTGGCAATGGTCCTGGTGGTGCTTTACTATTCAACTAACAGCACTGTACTTTACACAGGCATTTTAGCTTTTGAGTAAATATGTGGAACGGATATGAAAACAAGTCTTAATAAGAGTTAGGGTATAAAGAGTTGGTTAAAAAAATGTACTTGATCAAGAATTTACTCCGGGATTAATAAAGCTCCATCTCATCTTAAATCTTTGCTTTTCACTTTAGGCGTCCAATGCTTTGGTTAGCAAGAATTGTTTTACACATGTTGATCATGGTCCATGTTTGTCACCAGTTTGCATCAAAGAATTTAAAAGTCTATCTTTGTACTCATGAATAGGGACAGTTGCCCTGCAATGAATGACCTGCAGCTTAAAAGACAAAGGAGATGGTGTTGGACCCAAGAAGAACTGAGACCTCTCCTTCCCGGGATCTGCATAGATATGGGACTTATGTGGAGAGCTACCAGCCTGTTGTTGCACATTCTTCTTTGCTGTTGTGTGCTGGGGTCAGGGAGCGAGCCCCACAGCAAAAGATGCCAACAGACCGATGAATAAAGCAGAGTCTGTCGTGGTCATGCAGTTTGACAGACTGGAAAAGGTGGTCAAGGCCAGAATACTGGCTGAACGGTTGAAAATAATGGACACACCCTCTCAGCAGCACGCTGGACAATCTGAGAAGCAACTTGAGCAGAATTCATCCCCATTGCCCCCTACTATAGGTACAGTGGGTAAGTACACTGTGTATCATATTATATATTCTATTCCTCCCTATCTTTCAATTACATATCGTATATTATATCTGGCACATCCCATTACCAGATATTTTTGAAACTGATGAAAATTTTTATTTATATAGTCTTTAGGAACTACTTTCTCCAAAGAAATAGTCCCAAAAACCTGCCCACAGATGCAGATAAAGGCAAAAACCTTGCAGACATACATAGAAAACTTGGCATGTAAATCCAAAACTAAAATGTGGGTGAACTGACCCTTACACATCCAAATAAATAACTGCATTTTTGAGGATTTACATTTACAATGGGTGGCCCTCATACCAAAAATTCATTTTAAAACGCCACAAAATTATAAAAACAGGATTCCTGACACCACACCCAATCCAACAAAGACCAACACTGCACTTTGTGTCAGTGTCCGTGTGTGCGGCCGCATTTCTGTGTCTCAACACATTATCATTTCAGCCACAGACTCGTGGAGAGCCTGTGAAGCGCGTGCCTCCTCGTGCGCCTTGCATTGGTACATCCAAACAAACAATCCTGGAACAAATGTCTTCTTCTTCTTCTTCTTCTTCACAAGAGGCCTATAGCCTGTGTGCTCCTTGCGCTGTGTGTGTGTGTGTGTGTGTGTGTGTGTGTGTGTGTGTGTGTGTGTGTGTGTGCGCGCACGTTATCAGCAGGGGGCTCCACTCCACTCAAAGAGCAGTGAGGCCGCGAGCCTCCAAATGCGGTATGACTCACAGAGGATCTGCGCGCGAGCGTGTTGGAGAGCGTGCGTGCGCGCAGCATAGTGAAAACCTGTCTGTGTTGAGCAGTGTGTAGACAGACGGAAGATGTGCGAGATTTTGTGTGTGTGTGTGTGTGTGTGTGTCTGTGTGTGTGTGTGTGTGTGTGTGTGTGTGTGTCCTTGGTCTGGCACGACACACAGAACCATAACATTTTTCCTATATTCCATATGGGAGACTCTTATGAAACAGATATTTTCTGGGCATGCTGGGTCTTTTTTTTTTTTTTAATGTCCTCTCACGTTCTAGCCAAGCCAGCGCGAGGCTACTGAACGCACACACAGGGGGACACACCTCCATTTGACATTGACACACATTATAACCCCCCCTCTCTTAACCTCCTCTGGCGCGCCAACAGTCAAAACATCCCTCTTTACCCCCCCCCCCCCCCCCCCCCTTCTCGTGCAACCCCTAACTCACTGCCTCCCTCTTAGAAAAAAAACACATTTAAATTATGTTGTAAAAAAAAAAAAAAGTGTGCTATTTAACCATGAAATTGCTGCGTCTCTGCAGGGACACCCCCCTTTTTTAAAACACCACAAAGGAAGAGCAGCGAGGCACCGGGTTGGCTGAAATACAAAAACAGTGATGTAGGGGAAGGGGCGTTCAGGTTCACGTATGATTCAAGTTCATGCGGCACCAAGATGTCAATATATAGGCCTGTATTCGTTCGGCCGTGAGCTGTCATGCCTGGGTCGGCTGTTTAGCAGAGGGGGAGGGAGGGGAGGGGAGGGGGGAGAAACAAAGACCCGCTGGCTATGCCACATGTGCGCGTCAATAACACGCACTATCTCTCTATACCAGACACTTATCCAGGTCACATGCATGCAAAAGAAACACATATTCAAATAGGCTATATTTTAGTGTGCTTGCAAGCTGAGTTTGAAAAACGAATTTCTTGCACTTGCACAATTTAATTTTTAAAAAAAAAAAAAATTTTTTGACATGGGCAGAGCAGCATGTTTCTGAATTGAAACAAGGAGGAAAACACCAAAGGGGGGCATTGATTACTTTGACATCGGTTTTGCATAATGCAAAAGGGGCCATGCTGCATCCCTGCACGTTTTATCATTCAGAATTCCCTCAAGAAAAAAAAAAGAAAAGAAAAAAAAATTCTCTCGTTTTACTGCCTTCTTGCACGACTGTTGAATGAACAATGACAAATCTGCACAGGCTACTCCCTGACTTTCTCCAGGAGGACATAAAGACCGAAAACACTTGCAAAAAAAAAGAAATGCTACCACAGCTTTGTAGTAATGCTTCAAAAAATGAAATAATAAAAAAAACGGGATGAACTCACCTTTTTATTCCTCCAAAAAAAATCACAAAAAAAATCACTTCTAAATATATATTGCAAGTCTCGTTCTCCACTTGCGCGACGTCTTCTTTGCTCTCTTTTCCAAAACCTGTTCCTCCAATCTTCCCGATTTTCTCCTGTTATTTCACTTTTTTCCTCCACCTCCTTTTATTTTTAACGCTGTGCTTTCTTCCTCTCAGTTTTCCCCCCAGTCAGTGTTGTTTTTTTTTCTCCTTTCTCCAGCAGGAGGAAAATTCAGCACAGAGGGAAAAAAATATGGAGCGGTCAATCAAAAGACGAGACGGAGCGGTGGAGTTTTTTAGGGGTGGCACATAGTAATTAGCCTTTAAATATGTAATAAACACAAGTAAAATCGTGAATTGAAAACCCAAATACGTTTATTATTGTGTTTAATACGCTTTCTCACTTGCTCACTAATCGACAATCGATTAGACGCTGTATCAGGAGACAATGGTTTGTTTCTCTTTCTGGCTCCCCCTCCGCCGAGGCTCCACAATGGTACAGTCCGCTCTTGTTCAGCAAGTGGAACTGAGCCGAGCGCTCGAGCTTCCCGCCTGGGCAGCAGCCAGTAGGTAAACAAACACACCTGGAGTGAAAAAGCGGTCAAAAAAGGGTGAAAGGATGGGAACCTTTCAGAATTCAAGCAGTTTAACAATGAAACCTTCACCCAATGGGAACTTAAGTGGTTCAAACCTGCAATCTGAGTGGCCTTTAGGGGGTCACCAAGAGGGGTTCAGGTCCACTTGTGTCCCTGAGGACTGTTTAGAATCAGGCAGGACAGTTAGTTTGTCAAAGAGATGGCTGTTTTGTTCCTCACACGCCCTTGTAAACTTGTTGTTTCTCACTAATGAGTATTTAGAAGGTGAAAGAAACCAAAAAGACGTCACAAATGTAGGCTGATTTTATCACCTGAATGAAAACAATCACAGGAAAATGCGTACACTTGAATTCATTTGAGCATTTACTGGAACATTAGCCCTCCTGTTATGAGACAATAACTGGTTTCATTCGATAAGGGAGATTTGATGCAGCCAATTTGATCTTTACCCCAAAATATTTCACTCATTTGGAATCATTATGTCCCCAATAGAGTCTTATTCAATTTGGTAAACAGAGCACATCATTTGTTAAAGGCTTTATATGCGATTTTTTGATCCAGTAGATGTCGCCCTTGAGCTCCAGCATGAAACCAAAACAACTCGCGCTGCATTGTTGTGTTAGCATGCTAATGCTAGCGATCTTTACTATGCTCGTATCTTCACACTGCATGTAAATTTACCTGAAATGAGCGTGATCTAGAAACGCAGTTAAACAGTGAGTACAGTATGTTATTCTTCTTTTCTCTAGTCCCTCAATTAAACAACTTTTATTCGCGAGGGGAGGAGTCAGCCGGCCGTCCTGGCGATGTAAACAAACTGAAGATAGGACTCTGAAAACTCTGAAAGCATCACAGACAGTGGGACTCGGGTGTTACACCCATTGTAGACAGTCATGACTCACAGAGTTATTTTCAGAGGATATACTTGATTTATATTATATTTAAGTGTGAAAAATCGCATATAAAGCCTTTAATTATATGCCCAGAAAAGTGAACATGCTATAGAAAAACAATGGTTTCAATTAGTGTAAATTTCGGGGAGGAAACAGTTCATGATCAGAATGTCAGTACACTTCAATCTTACATAACAACAGATTCAACTGAGAGTTTGACTTTGATCAATTCTGTAAGTCACCCAAGTTATTTAATAATGCCAGCCCGTCTTTCTTTATTTCATACATTTGTGGTGCACATGAAGATCCATAACAAAGTGCAATTTGATCAAATGACTTAATAACAATTAAGCAGGGATGCTAATCAGGCCCCTTGTAGACGGCCTCCCTTGTTGTAACATTGTTGACAGAATAATTGATCTGGTGCGCTCCCTGCCTAGCAGTGTGTAGCAGCCCGACCCTGACGTCTCTCCACTAATGCACGTCCACAGGTTCTGTTTGTGCATGTGTGTGATTCGGGCCTATGTGTGTGAGAAGCATGTCTCTAAAATAACAGAGTGTAAACCAGAATTCCCCTCAGGGATTAATATATGTATAGCCTATATATATATAGGGCACATTTTTTTTACTACTTTATTTAGCGCTTTTGCTAACAGTTGGCCCATTAAACATGGATGAACAGGTTTGATAACAACATTTATATGATACATTTTCTATGATATTCATTTGTGATATAAGAAAGGATGAATCCACATAACATTTTAGAATTCTTCTTTTTTCTCAACCTCCAGTCCCCTCCGGCTTCAATGTCACCAGTTCTTCCACTTCAACTTGAACTAGCATAAATCTCCTTTCCACGCTGGAATACAATACAAGCTCTTTAATACAGGAAGAAAGGGGGGAAATAAACATGACACACATAATCCCAGCAGACACTGTGCTGCACTGTATTCCAGATCCAGAGCAGAGCTGCTGAGAACCAGACCATCACTCTTCATCTCTGTGCTTATGTAAGTCAGCTCATACTTTCCCCCGAGTGACACTCATACACTACACTCCTGTTTGTGTTGCCTTTGGACGACCACAGAGTTTCCTGAATGAGCTTCCCAGCTGCAGAAAGAATGGAAAAAGACAACAATGTGCATTTGTGATGAGTCTGTGGTCCTCTGTGATGATTATTGCCACCTTGACATTTAATCCTTAATATTACAATACCTCCAAAGTGCTTGAATTATGAAAATTTTGCAAGAAATTTGTTTAAATGCTACACTTAAAACATTCTTTCCAAGTATCTGAGGCAGACAATTATTTTCCTCAGATGATATATAGACGTTTTTGCAGTATTGGGATTTGGAAAAATGCTCCCTCAATATGCTATCTGCATCATAGTTGGCCGTTTAAAATCCCTCCATGGCCCTAAATTAACCACCTTACATAATGATCCTCCGGCCCTTGCCTTTGTCATGCTGGGGTGAGCCAGATATTTGTTCCACCCGAGCTCACTGACGCACATTTAAACAAGTTACTGTGTCACTGTGAAATCCCAGAGTTATTGAAAGCATTCCAGAAAAGGTCTTATACCGATGTTAAAAAAAAAAAACCTTTTTGTTCAGCTGCTTTCACTTAAAGAGGAAATATTATCCCCCTTTTCAAACAGTCCCCTGTGGTCTAAATGAAACATCTGTGCTGTGCTGTGGTCAAAATATAACATGAATCAAGCACCAGAGGAGGTTTGTGACCCTGTATAAACCAGCTCTCTCAGAACGCTCCATTTTGGTGTGTGTGTCCCTTTAAATGTTTTCCTGGTAGACGTCACTCCTTCGCTAGCGAGAATAAAAATGGCGGACCTGCGCAAAAGTTTTGTTCTAGGCTGGGGTTGGAGTCCATGGGTGGAGATACCAAGGGAGGAGAGGGTATTTTTTTTATTAAACAGAGCATTTTTCTCTGTGTTGTAAGACTTATGCAGACCACAAACAAAGGACTGGATGGATTTATTTCACAATTTTGTTGTGTTGGTAGACACTCAGGTTACCCAGATATATGTTCAAAAACAAAAAACAAAAAGTATATTTTTCATAATACTGTATGTCCCCTTTAAAAACATGTTTTATCTTTGCTCCATTAAAAGTAGAAGAGGTGTGTGCAAAAAGATCTGCTGACATGCACTGCAGCAGTTGCTTACAGTTATTTATCACTAGTCATCGCTTATCTTGGCAAACCAGCTGTGCAGCCCGGCAGGATTAGAAGGCTTTCAGGTGACGTAGGTGAATGCTAAGTCCAATATGCACATCAAAATTACATGATTTTTAAGTATGAGCTCTAAACATCTTTCAATATTAAGGGAGCTACCCAAAAAGCAAGGAAATGGTCAATGCTTGTGCAAAAGCATTTGCAACCAGGGATGTGTGTAACTGCTCAGTTCAACAAATAACTAATACAACTAATGACAGTTTTATAAGTTTGCCCACAATGCCAATCAAATGATGTGCTCAAACTGTAACACAGTCACCTGCCACTAACGGGGCAGAGAGAACTAATATCGGGCGATTTATCGGTATCAGATTTTTTTTTCTCCCCAGTGTCGATATCGGCCCCAAAAATCCCACATCGGTCCGGCTCCAATAAAAAATAACAAATGTAACAGCAATTCTATTTTGTCTCTTGTTTGTTGTGTCCATAGAGAATGATCATCAGCTAAAGAGTTGATGAGAGAGTAACTAGGCAGATTTCCAAAAATATCAAAAGATACCTTTGAACGTTATTAAATGTCTACGGACAACAGGAGTAGTAATAGTAATTAGTCAATTTAAATACAAATACAAATTCAAATAAGTTGTAGTTTAACAAAATTGACAGTTGACAGAACAAGAAGAAGACAGCGAGTGTTTAGTTCAGACATCTTTTCCTTCTTAACTCCGTCTCTAACCGCGCATCTTTCCCTCCTTCATCGTTCTGTTCCAGTCACAAAGAGCCTTTTCTGTCACACCGCTGCACAGCTGAGATTCATTTGACAAGATATGTGCGAGTGTTTACCTCCATCTCTGGTGACCTCTGTGTGACCTCAACAACCTCAACCTTTTAAATCAGTCCCGGGCCAAGGCTACCGTGTTAGCATGAACTGTGACACAACAGAGAAGCAGCACCTGTGCTCCTCCAAACAATGAGAGGTCCATTTGATGATAAGATGCATGATAAGTTTTGGTTATATTTACAGAAAAATAAAATGTGCGGTGTGGTCTGTGGGGATTTTTTCAGCACGCCTCAAGTCGGCCAGCTCTGGAGCAAACAGAAAAATACCTTCAAGTGTAAACATGTCATTTAGCAGTACAAAGAATGTTGTTTTGTACTGCTGCCAATGAAAAGGTTAGCAGAAGGAACACACAGAGAACAATCAGGCTGGAAATGTTTGTTTTCTGATATCATTCTGGCTGCTGTGCTACAAAGACAAGCCAACAGCTACACGCTGAGCAGGATGTGACAGCACAGAGCATTTCACTGGTGCTACGTGCAAAATGAAACTCATTTCAGTTTGCACCTGAGTCACCCTGGAATACTGTGTGGTGCAATCCATTATAGTGCTTTTGAAATTAGGGATGGGGGATTTATCATAACAGAAACATTATATCAATATCATGAGTGGAAATGTGGTGGGGGAGGGAACAATAAGTCTTGTGTTTATTTTCAGAACAAATCCAGAAGTTTGTTTGAATACGTTCATCATTTACTCACGTAAAAAAAAAAAAACATTTGTTTGACATTCATAAATTAATATAAACATTTAAAGATGCAGTCACAGTTATTTGCCACCAGGGGGCAGCAGAAAAGTTGTGGATGAAAATAGACATATTTCCGCTATCTACATTGATATGTTTTTCCTTTTTTAGTGATTATTTTTGTTCCTTTTTTTGTGGCAAAAGTAAGACCAAGGCTGTTAAGCTGGGGGCCAAAAGTCAAAATAACTAGCTAAAAAGTGCGTAAAACTTCCAAATTATGTACTTTTGGGATTTATCATGGTGAAACTTTGATTTGAATAAAGCAGCTCAACAAAAAAAAAAAAGGTCAGTAATGGATGTCCCCAAAACTAAAAACAAGTGTGAAACTTCCAAATTATGTATTAGTTGTTTTTTTGATTGTTTGTTTGTTTTTTATTTTTATTTGGGGGGGGGGGGGGGGGGGGGGGGGTTATCATCAACAGTGATATTTTGATTTAAATATGCAATCCATTATTCAAATTTGAATAAAGGAGCTCACCAAAAAACGAGGTCAGTAATGGTGGACCCGACCAGTAACAATTCTCAAAACCGAAATATGGAGACATTTTTATTAAAAGAAAATAACCCTTCTGGCTAATACAGAAAAATACTTACAGTATAATGAGACGGGAATAAAACTGACAAAACTACCTCTATATCATATAAGATGTATGTACCTCTCCAAATCAAATCTGAATTATTTCTGCCCCCCTTTGTACAAGTCTAACATGCGTAAGAATACACACATAGGTGTCAAATGTAAAGTTTTTCTTTCCTTTTAAACCCCTTAAAAAGTTCAGAAACATTCCTGATTACATGACATATATCCCCACACACAGCCACATGTCTCTCTTTCAGGAAGCATTTATTACAATAGATGTTGGATTGTCAGAGCTAGAGAGCTGAGGGGGGTCCTGCATGTGGTCCCAAGCTTTTGTCCAACCAGTTGTCCAATAATCTGAAGCACTGATGCTGATGTCCTTTATACTTTGTCCGTAGTCATCGTCACACAATCACTGCCACTTCAAAATCGGTGATCTCTGTGTTCCTGTTCCACACCACAATCAGCAGCACCTTTGGCCTGAGGGTGACAATCCCCTTCATCATCATCCTCAGCTCCTCTTGTCCGACACTACGGATGTCCTGCACTTTTTTCAGGTTGACAGTTACAGATGAAAAGATGAAAGACATCAGGCTTGTTCCATTACTTTGAAAGCTTATTTTTCCTTTTACATCGGACAGGAATCATCAACGCAGAGGCCTTTGATCCTTTACATTTTCAGATTCTCATCTTTCTATTGAATGTATCGTTCCTTGTAAAGTACCAAAACCTGACTGGTTGTCTGTCTTCATCTCCTCCATGCTGACCATTTTGGGAGTACAGAACCTTCAGTTTCACTTTCAGCTCTTCTTCTGCATTCTTGTTGTCGTACTCAACCCGTCTTATTCAGAAATCTCTTTGTGAACAAAGATCTCACGGCTGGCTCCACGTCTCGTCCACTTCTCTCGGTGAGTTAAAGTCCGACTGGATAATAATGTGCTGCCAGCTCCACTAGGTCATTGGGGACCCTGATCCTTTTAATCACTCTATTTGAACTATTGACCCATCTGCCCTCAAACCCGCCCTATTTTACTTACTGCTGGCTGCTGTCCAAAGAGGTTAACACTGACGGAAAACTAAGAAAACAAGAGTGGAAAGAAACCCTTAACGCTAATGATCCAAAGGCAGTCCGGCTTTATTTCTGCTTTCCACATTACGAGGTAACCAGCACTAAATGAATGCAACAGTTTACTCAGTGCTCTGCTGAGGAAAAACTGAAGTAGCTCTGATGAATGATTTGATTCTGTAAAACCCAATATTTGCAACCCCTTTCCAAAAAGTCTTTCACTTACCAACAAACATACCTCGTACTTGGCCAAAAGACGCCTTATCAAAAATGTTGAAAGCTGCGTCGTACATTTGAAATTATTTAATTCATCTGTAGCCTTTTATGTAAACTGGAATCTCTTCATGAATTATTCATGCTTTTTTTTTTTTAACCAGTCTCATATCCACTTGATGCCCTTCAGTTGCACGTCACTACACAATCCTCTAATACACTAGACACTTTACAACACAACGTTTGCTTTTCAGGCACTGAGCTGACACAGTTTTCCCAGAGTGATTAACAGCGTCCACATTTACACACCCACTGTCAAGCCAGGCCACATGCGTATAATCACACAACACTCTGATTATGTTGGTGAGATTACACTCTTAGCCAGAGAGAGTGTCATTTCAGGAACATATTGTTGCTGCAGGGAGCCAATCTCATGACTGATTTTGTCGATTTTTGCTGTAAGAGACGGATACCAACGTTTCACTTTTAATAAGAATCCTGAACTCGTTGAAAACTCTCCAAAACTGGGTAGAAAAAACAAATGAATTCAAAGTGGAACCAGATATTTTCCCTTTTTTAATCTCTGATCTATTTTTTTAATTGATCAATAAGCGCTTGTACTTTATACTTAAATTGTTTCTCTTTTACTAGGAAGGTGTCCCAAAGACTGAGGTGCTAAATTTGTGATAGATTTAGCAAGATTTAGGAAGATAACGATTTAGGAAGATAACAAATGTTTTTTTGAGAACAAATCGACTCAGTGTTTTCTCCTCTTCACCTCCAAAATTGGAAGAGGATATACATGGGGCAGCTGTGGCTCAGTGGTAGAGTTGGTTCGATCCCCTGATCCTGCAGCAACATGTCTGATGTGTCCTTGGGCAAGATGCTTAACCCCGAGTTGCTCCTTCTTCTTTGTTAGCTTTGGCGTATGAATGTTGCAGCCCACTGTGAATGGGTGTGAATGTGTAGGTGTGCCCTGCAGTGTAAGGGCATAAAAAACCCAGAAATAAACCCTAGAAAAGAAAAAAAAAGGGAGTTACATTTGTGCTTTAAAGACAACAAATGGAAATGTGCCAGATTACACTGTATGCAGACGGTATTTGATTATTCATTTCTGATTTTCGCCTGCTTTTAAAAACGTTTCTGCTTGAAACCAACTGAAGTGACCTCCAGCCTTATCTCGGGCCATGTGCTCTATCTTATCTTTGTTTTGTAAACTATTCTATTCAATTCGAACAACTTTATTAACCCCTTGAAGGGCAATAATACAGTTCAAAGTTTAGAGAGCCCATTGCAAAGTCAAAGGCTCTTTACCAAGATTGAACAACAGTAAGTACTGAAACAATAGAGTTCATAGTGATTATTCCAAATAATGGTGCTATTGATTGGATTATAACACCCATATGAATTCAATGATTACTCATTATAGTTGTCTATAATGCATTGTCTCAAATAAAAATGTGATCATCTATTGTGATCTAATTTGCGTTTTAGACAAAAGTCTATGGAAGCAATTAGTGATCAGAATTCAAATGATAAAGCTAATTTGAAAATTCAAATGCATTAACAGAAATTCTTTTTAATTTTCAGAATATGGGTGTATCATTTGACTCAAAAATAAAATGATGATTAATTTATCTAATTTGAATTTTAGTTTTCAACTTTAAAAATGCACATTCTTTGACTAAATTAAAATGAGGAAGAAAATGACATTTGCTTTATCATTTTCAAAAAATGCCCCGCTAAATCTGTATCATAATTCAAATGAAAAAGCTAATTTTAAAATGAAAATACAGTAACAGAAACATGTTTTAATTTTCAGATTATAGGTGCATTATTTGACCTATATTTAAAATGAATATTCAGTCATCCAGTTTGCATTATACTTTTACTCTCTATGTATGCATATTGTATGACATCATTCAAATGAAAACTAAAAGGTCTTTGGCTTTTCGTTTTCAAACTTGCCGTGCTAAAAAGTTATCATAATTCAAACCAACTCGAAAACGAAATGGCAAAGTGGACGACGCAGGAAAGTGACGTCAGACTCCAGCTCCCAGGCAGGTGAACGTAATATTTACAGTCTATGAGGCGAGCGGGCAGAACGCGCAGCACGATGGGTGGCGGAGTGAATCTTTAACACTAGGGCAGACTTTAGTTCACACTGTGATACAGGTGGCGATTGGAGTGTTTTTTTCAGCGCACACTGAACTTTTAGCGAGCATGACGCAGCAGCTTTATAACCCGAGCTGCCAAGTCTCACGCGTGACACCATGCCCACTATCTCTGACCGTGAGAGTCACTCAGCATCTGCACACCGTGAAATTCACACAGACGTGTCCTAAGACCGGTTTATTGATAGATTATAGATCACTCTCTTCTCTGCTTAACTTAATTACATTAAAAAAGATTATCGATTGAATTTTCTGTTTCTAATAATCTCTCCAGCTCTGTCCACAAAGTGTCTCTCATCCTCTGTGCGTAATGGCACACACTCTCCCTCTCGACCGACTGTATGAGCTCTCTCTCCCTTTCAGAGATTGTTTTGTAGTTATTAAAAGAATAATCAACTACAACGCCAAAATTGAATCAAAATCAGGGCAACAACTAGTTTGGAGCTTGTACCAGCGTTAAAGATTCACCCCGCCACCCATCGTACTGCGCGTTCTGCCCGCTCGCCTCATAGACTGTAAATATTGCGTTCGCCTGCCTGGGAGCTGGAGTCTGACGTCACTTTCCTGCGTCGTCCACTTTGCCATTTCGTTTTCGAGTTGGTTTGATTTATGATCACTTTTTAGCATGGCAAGTTTGAAAACGAAAAGCCAAAGACCTTTTAGTTTTCATTTGAATGATGTCATACAATATGCATACATAGAGAGTAAAAGTATAATGCAAACTGGATGACTGAATATTCATTTTAAATATAGGTCAAATAATGCACCTATAATCTGAAAATTAAAACATGTTTTTGTTTTTATTTATGAATTTATTTTCATTTTAAAATTAGCTTTTTCATTTGAATTATGATACAAATTTAGCGGGGCATTTTTTGAAAATGATAAAGCAAATGTCATTTTCTTCCTCATTTTAATTTAGTCAAAGAATGTGCATTTTTATACAAATAATAACAAATAATACACTCATATTCTGAAAATTAAAAAGCATTTCTGTTAATGCATTTGAATTTTCAAATTAGCTTTATCATTTGAATTCTGATCACTAATCGCTTCCATAAAAGTCTAGACATTTGAACAAAAACAGATCAACTTAGCTGTGCGTATGACGGATAATTAATAATTCATAGTTTGCTTCACTGCCTCATTATCTCCTCTTTCATCTGTGAATATAGAAGACAAAGCTTTCTCTGATTGGACCTCACTGGCTTTCTACTAATATTATGTTATGTTTTACTTTTTGAAAAAATCTTTTTGCTCCTTCCCTGTACCCTAACATTACAAAGTATCTTCAGCAACCTTTGGTAGTTTCCAATTGAAGAGTTTACACTGACAAGTTCTCTCATTTTCATTATGCTCATAGCCCTGCCTCAGCCTTAAGGGTCAGAATAAATGCTGAGACTTAATAACACAAACTCTCTCTCTCTCTTTCTAAACTCAGGATTTAATGCAAGGAAGAGGAGGAAGACAAAGACGAGAGAGGGGGAAAACAAGTTAAAGTAACTGCATCTCCTCTGGGACTGTAGTAGTCTGCTGTTACTGTCAATGTCAGCCTTTATAGCAGCAGGAATGTTCATCTTTTCATGACTGGTCGTCTGTGATTTGAGACAGCTGCAGGGACGGGGTGGTGTGTGTGTGTGTGTGTGTTGGGGGGGGGGGCCTGCAGTTTGTTTTCCTGTGGCTGTGGAAAAAGTGGGTGTGTCCCTGCATGTGATTGGCCGATGGGCCGTTTCCAGTATAAGTGACATCACAATTTGGTACCTGACCTACTTAAAGTGGCCGTGACGTCACTGCTGTCTCTTCCACTCTTGTCTCTATTTTTTATTTTTTTACTCCGTCCTCTCTTATACAACATCTTTCTTGGATCTCTATTCGTCTTAGCTCTTTCCCTCCCATCTTTCAAATCCCTTCCCTCTTCTCAGTTGTTTCTCTTCTCTCCATTATCCAGACGCATGGACAGAAGAGGAGAGCTAATTAGGAGAGAGACACAGAGAGGGAAGAGAGCAAAGAGGCAAACTCATCGACTGTTGCCAATAACCCAATTTCTACAGATTAAAGCGATATTGATGAATATTAATGAGTTGGAAAGCAGCGCTGGCCCTGTGACATGACAAAACGGAGAGGCAAGCTCCCACCATATGGACAGACAGGCCCGGTGGGATCAAAACAGAGAGGGATTTTTATGCTGATCCTGTTTGTTTTTTTTAGCATATACAGTGTTTTCATGTACACAAGTAAGAAATCAAGAAGTACTGCTGATGCACACCGTATCCAAACACAATCCTGGGATGTGGGGCAACTCAAATTCTCAATGAAGTTGCTTATATAACCTGGTGCATTGGCTACATGTGTTTCTTACACAATCACATGATTGAAAATGTAAGTAGATGAATGTCGACTGTGGCAGACTGAGCCTGTTTTAGGGGCGGGGGGGGGGGTTGAAAAAGAAGAAGACCTCATCTGTGGTGTGGGGTATCAACATGCAGAAAGTCCTGAAGCATTTGTTTTTGTTGAACAAGCTCCAAACATTTCAACAGCATGTGGGGCAGCCTATGTGTAATCGACCGTTTTTAAAGGTACAGGCCACCAAGATTTCTGAAATAGGAGAGCAGTCAGTACGGACAGATTTGCACAGCTGTTTTGTCCATTTCAAGGAAACACAAAGAGTGTACTTTTCATCTTAATATTGTCCACTAGGGGGGGCAACCTTGTTTTCTAAAATGAGTTATTCCTAGAGCACTAACTTCTCCATTTTTTTTTTGACTAAGGGGAAGTCCTGTAAATTGGGTGTAGTATTCTCTACCAAATGCTCCTTTTCACACAGGATGTAGTCTTGGCCACCAGCAGCAGCAGCAGCAGCAGCAGCAACAGCAGCAGTTTGCTGTATTTGTACTGGATGAGTGAATTAGAGGTGGGAAACAGATGTATTTTGTTTTTGTGTGTGTTTGTTTGTTTCTGAGCACTAGCAGATAATCTGTTTGAAGCAGGGAGTGCTCAGGGTTGATTACAGCCATGGGGTCGGATCTAATCTGAGGCCGCAGTCGGATCAGACAACAATCGCTCCGGAGCAGGAGATATGGAAGGAAGGACGGAGGGAGAAGAGAGCGATAGTGTCTGATGGTTAAAGTGTCAAAGGACGCAGATAGGGCAGCAGCAGATGGGAGAGATGTAGAGGGACACAAGGAGCAACGGGATATTGGGAAAGAGCAAAAAAAAAAAAAAAAAGGGAGAACGGTAAATACAGAAGAGTAGTTCAAAGGTTGCTGGGATTAAAAAGATAAAGAGCAACAGCAAGAAGGGCGTAAAACGGAAAAAAGATAATCCAACTTCTCCAGAAAGCAAAAACAGCCGAGAGCAACAATTTCTCCTCTCGTCGTCCTCCTCTTCATCTCTTCTTCCCCCTTTTGTGTTTCGCTGAAAAACCCCTCTTTCTCACTCATTTATATTCACACCAGCTATGGGGCTAGTCACAGGGCAACCACTGCACAATGCTATTCAAAATGAACACTCGCACACACTCTCTCACACACACACACACACACACACACACACACACACACACACACACACACACACGGTGACAGTCAGGCTCGTCTTTGTACGAATTAATTAAGTGCAACCAAGTGCAGCCACAACAAGGCCCGAGCAGGAGAGAGGACCGTTCGTTCATGAAAAATACGCTGGTGTTGAAAAAGGTTTGACAGGAGGTGATCTTTTTTTCTCTCTTTCGGTCCCACTTGTTCCCACATGGGCTGAATGAGACATTTATCATATCGACCCGGAACAAAAAGGAAGGTTTTTTTCAGGAAGCTGAAAGTGGCATAGCTGCTCGGATATCTGGAAATAGTTCTTGACTTAACTTCATCATCAGTAATTTTAACCGACTGATTTATCCTTTGTGTCCAGCAATCTTGCTGCTTTTTCTTTTGTTCCTCATGATTGTGAATGGAGCCCCTTGAGGTCACTTTAAACTTATTATGTTCGGTAACTTCATTGTAAAAACCTTTATGTTGTAAAATAAAATATATTTGACATGTATTTTAATTTTAAAGTTTGACCCATGTTGCACCTGTTAACATGGAGGAGGCGGGGCTTATGAACTACACTGCCAATCGGTGGATGTAGCTCTTCATGTTTTGACTCAACGGGGTTTGATCCCCAGCTCCTGAAGCCACATGTACGATGTGTCCATGGGCAAGACACCTAACCACAAGATGCTCCTGCTGCTTCATCAGCGGTGTATGAGTGGGATTAGTTACTTCTGATGGTCGCTTTACATAGAAACCTCTGCCAACAGTGTGTGAATGAGTGTGAATGTTAAAAGTGCTCTACAAGCTCAAGTCTATTTACAAAATAAAGTTGTTATTAGGACCCTCCGCGGATCTGTGTCAGCAATCAGTGCATCAGCAATTAGCAGAGTTAATGGACGGGGAGTTCGGTGTAAATTGGTATCAAGACAGGTATAAATTAAAATGTTCTGTTGTTGCTTTATACACACACACACACACACACACACACACACACACACACACACACAGTTTGCCGAATTACACCCTCAGGCACTTAACTTTCTCCTCCTATGCTCCACTCATATTCCGTTCATTGTTTCTAAACTCTCACACACACACACACACACACACACACACACACACACACACACACACACACACACACACACGGATGCTCTCTTTCCATCTTGTTTTCTTTTCACACTCTGCCTCTGTCTCCAGTGTCTCCCTCACACATTCACATTCACACAAAGAGCTCCCAGTGACATCCGTAAATCACCCTGGAGGATTACAGCTCCATCCCTCCATCTCTCCCCGTCACCCCCCCCCCCCCCCCCCCCGCCCTCCCCCGCCCTCCCCCTGCTTCCTGACCTCTGTGCAGCCCTGTAATACTCTCCGTCTTTCACCCCCCCCCCCCCCCCCCCCCCCCCCTCCTCCTCTTTCACACCCTCCTCATCCCTCGCTCACCTTCCTCTGCTCTCTCCGTCTCAGCCGTGACCTCTCTGTGGCTCTGATTACTGTCTCACTTTTATCTTCGGCCTCGCGACGCTCTGTCACCTTTTGCACCGTTCACTGTCGTTCATAGTTTACATCCGATGATTCCCGGGTGACAAGCTGACAGTATGTGATGACTTTTCTTCTTAAAACTACACTCAAGCCAAGAAGAGCCGTGTTTGCAGAGTCATATTTCTCATGGGTCCATTGTTTTTTTTTCAGAACGAGGCCTGAGCTTTTACAGATGTCTCATTTCCTGGCTAATCTTTCATATACTCTTAAAAAAAAAAAAGATTACGTAACCAACACCTTAATAATCCCAGTTTGAAGACGACTTCTAGACCCTTCTTTTTCCTTCCAATACGATTGTTGGTTCATGTCTGTATTTTGGGCCTATGTGTCTGCAAATAGGTTTATGTTCTAGCCAGGATTGAGCTTTGAAGATTGATACCATACAGCCTTATTCACACATACCATTACTATGTTTGACTTTCAGAGAAGCTGCATGTGTGTACCCATCCCCCCCCCGAGACTTCTTCCTGCCAGCACCCTAGAAACATTTCCATAAGTCATGTAGCTTAAATTAGCATAGCCTTTTTCTCATGGCTAAATTGGCAAAAAGATTGCTAAAACTTCCAACAGAAAATAAACAATATGACGAAGTGACCAATAAAGCAGCAAAAGGTGAACACTTTTTATTTCCACCAGTACTTGTCATCTTCAACGTTGTATTCTCACCTTCCTTTTACGCGCAGAGCCAGTACTCGATCATACAACTTCAGAATGACAAGGTGCTAAAGTCGTGAAAAGGTAACTTGTTAAGCATTGACCAGCTTTATATTTGTGATGTAGCAATAATTATTTCCACACTTACCAATGCCTCTCAGTGGATGTTTGTCACAGCCAGAAACATAAAAAACCATCATGAGGCCATTAGTGATGTTACTGGTCACACAGGTGTAACTAATGGTGTCATCAATGGTTTGGTTACATTAAAATACTTCAAGCTGAGCCCTCTGTGTGCTCGCTGGCTCAGCTGCCAGATCTAAATGGAAAGAAGCCATTACCAGTGCCATCAAAGTGTTTCCTGTTGTAAATAATAAAAAAAATAAAAAAAACACTAAGAAGGTCAACTTCAGACTGAGACCAGGTGTATTTTAGCAGAGACAAGATATCTGTGAACACCTTCTAAAAATAAAGGAAATACTTAAATAACACATAAGAAGCTATATATACACTGCAGGAAATGACAGACACTTTAAAGATGCTCAAGTTCAACAGGTTTTTTTTTTTTAGTTGTTTCAGAAACTGCATTATGTTCTTAAATGGGTTAAACACGGTCTATTTAGAAGTATAAAAATATAAACACATGAAACATGACGTGGTGTGTGTTGCTTTCCCCCCCCCCATGGACAATGACGTATTGTTTCTTCGCTGAATTGACCATTTTTTACATAAATTGTCAACACATCCTGTTTCATTTTGTAGAGTTTAAAACACATTAAAAGCTAAATATTGAGTGTTTTGCTCTCAGAAAATTTCCAGTGACAGTGTATGTGTGTGTGTGTGTGTGAGCTCCTTCATATACTGATCCATTGACTCCACCTCACTGGGCATTGTTCCAGTGATTACACTTCAGCAGCACGTTCACTGTACTCACTTTAATTACATCTTTGTTGATTAAGCTACAGTCACGCATCCATTCAATCTAAAGGTAAGGCCTATAACATGAGACTGAATGTTACAGGGTGTAAAAGGTCACCTGGTTTTGTTTTTTAGCCGTTAGCCTTAGCCATGATTTGATGCATGTTTTCACCCTGATCGAGACATATTAGATATTTGTTTCCTCTTTGGTAGCAGGTTGCAGTCATTATTATTAATGAATAAGATGACCTTGGGATTAAAATTCAGAGGGGGTAGGAGCTGTAGGGAGGGCTCTTTTTTTGTTAACACAAGGTTAGCAGGCAGAATTTTAAAGAACAGGTAAATGACATGAGGTTACACCTTGTTGTACAGTAGGCGGTGGCACCTCCAAGTTGTTTGCAATCCGCCAAAAAAATGACAGAAGAAGAAGAAGAAGAAGAAGAAGAAGAAGAAGGGATTACAAACCTGCTCCATGAAGTCAAACTTCAAAAATGATTCTTCAGTTTTAAGGACCGGTTTTCACTTTTAGTTCATATTATGATCTCTTATTTTGTAACTGTAGGCGTTAGCATATTTATTAGTTTTCCTGAAAACTTGGTTTACTTTTGAATCCATCAATACCTAAAATGTAATCCTACAAGCAGGGTCCGAAATTAACACCCGCCAAGCGCCAAATGCGGGTAGATTTTCCATTTACTACTGCCTACAAATAATACAAAAAACAAAGGCCAGCAAATATATATTTTTTTTTTCCAATTTCTCAATTTCCTGATCTGATGACATGATCGAATCTGTGACTTAAATTTGTTATTGATTAAACAAAACATAATACCTTCTCAGTTAAATGTACTGTAACAGATGTGTATAGGACACAAAACAAAATTTCTTATTTTGGCCGGTAAAAAAATATGTTTGGCCGGTGAATTTTTTCATCTACGTGCCACCTTGGCCAGTGAGTCAAAAAGTTAATTTTGGACCCTGCACAGGATCTTATCTCATTTCTTATTCGAGCAGTAGACAGGAAGTGTAAACAGGTTTGTTGAGGTTGGCACATCTTTTTTTTGTGTATAGGGAAGGAAGTACAGACAAAGAAGAAGTCCGAGAGAAACTCTGCTCTCACATTTTAATGAACTGTTTCTTGTCTTTCTCCTCTTTTCCTTCTGCATTATTAGAAATGTAAAGTTAATGTGTTTTTTTTAAAAGCTAAGCGTCAGAGCTTCATTGTCGTTTTCGATGTGAAGATGGACCAAACCTTGCGTTGTGTGCTGGGGTTTTTCTGTGAGTACATCAGAGCTTTTTAAGTTTTGTGACTTTCAAACAGCGAGTCATGTTTCTATGAACATGTAGTTCAGCTGTTTGAATAATACAACAGGAGTTAATCACGTGCTGTTTGTACAACATTTGAACAAGGCGTGAACAGTAAATAGTCTATAGTTTTGGGAAAAAAAGCTTTAGGATTGAAATGGCTGCCAAACATTTGTTGTTTTGTGAGTAATTCTGTTTATTGATGGATAGCCCCTTGAGATGAACCATCTCGTTTTTGAAAGTTTTGACAATAACAGTTACCTAAAATGAAACTCTATCTGGATTTAACACCTTTAATTCTTCCCTGATGAACTATTGATCTTTATTTTAGTGCTGAATTTGATCCCCCACGGATTGGCTCAAGGTAAGTGATTGTCTTATATTTCTATGGTTTTTGTTTTTTAAATATTTCTGCAGTTCCTCTATTTATTACCTACTTCATCACTTTAACATCATCCACATGTAGTGTTTTGTGTTTATGTTTTATCTCTTAAGTTGAATCAGAAAAGAAAATGTCCTAGAACATGAACTGAAAATGTTTTTTTTAAGCTATGCATTTTAGTTTTCTCTTTTGACTCGACTCTGTCCTTACCATGGAAAGCTGCTGGTATTTCTAGAAACTGTTGTGACTCTGTAAGCTCTTATATCTCTTCAACAGCTGCTTCTTTTAACGCTGCTTTATACGTTACTTTAAAACCATTTACAACATTATTGTTGTGTCATTATTATCATAGTTATATTGTACAGACATTTACTCATTACAATAAGGATCATGGATGAAAACTGTAATATTTTCTCTTTTTAGTTTGTTTTTCCAATCCTGTTTCTTTGTGATGTGAACAGGTAACCGTCCCCGTGTGACCACAACATCCAACTGGCCTGAAACATTCTGGGCTGAGACGCTCACTCTCAGATGTGAGATTGAGGGAGGTGGAGACTCTGAATGGACGTTTGGATGGAGAAGAGACAGAACATTCAGCTCAGACAAATATACAGCAGACAATAAATACATTATTAGCAGAGCCACTGAATCTGACAACGGAGACTATGAGTGCATCGGCAGAAGGGGCCACACTAATTCTACCTTCACGCCTTGGAGTGAACCCTTCAAATTGACTGTAACACGTAAGTTGAACCATGTTGTCAATAATTAAAATGTCCAGGTGAAAATGATTTCATCTAAATGAGAAAACAAAACATTGCTTGCTTAAAGCATTTTGCAGGGAGCTGTGACAAATTATATTTTACCTTTCAGCATGGTAACAAAATAACTGAGAAACTTAAGACTATCACATCTTTTGTAATTCTTAAAATATGTCTTAATATGGTTTAAAACAGTGAATTTTGATTTCACTAACAGTGTCTGAATAATTGCTTATAAATATTGGCTAAGTTATTCACATTTGACAAAGATGTTTGTTGATATTGATAGAGCTCTCCTAACTTATGATTGTGTCAAAGTGAGAAAAGTATCTCAGATCCTCAAACATGGGCCTCCTGGCTCCGCCTCCTTCCCGTTATAAACTTCGAGGTGACCGAGTCTTTGCAGTCAAGGCCCCACGGTTGAGGAACAGCCTTCCTCCCTCAGTCAGGGTCTGCCCCCTCTGTGGAGTCTTTTAAGTCACGCCTCAAAACACACTTTTACATGTTGGCTTTTGAGTCCTAATTAGGTTGCTTGTGTTTCTTTCTGATGTATTTCTATGAAATATAATTTAATATTATAGTCTAATTATATAGTTGGTATCGTGTTTGTGCATTTGTGTGTGGGGCGGATTAGGTTTAAAAAACAAGACAAACATGTTTGTGTGAGTTTTTTTTATTCATTTTTTTAAATGTGCTTTATAAATACATTTGATTGATTGATGTTGTTTTTTAAAATGATACATGAGTTGGATCTTTTCTGGAATTGAACTACTTTAAATTTAATATAATTTAAGAGATAAATCTTATCACTAGTTTCTGCTCATAATTCTTAAAGTCATTTTTACTTCTGGGCGCAGAACTGTTTGAATTTGACCAAATTGTAGGTACGGTAATTTACCTTTTTACATCTTTGTTTCCAAATCAAACAGCAAGAAGACCAAAGGCTGAACTGAGAGCTGACAGCACATCAATTCCAGCAGGGGGCGCTGTGACCCTGACCTGTGATGTGAACCCTCCATCATCTGGCTGGACGTACATCTTGTACAGAGGAGATCACTCGCGCACACAAGATGATGGTAAAAACTTCAATGGACGAATCAGTGTCTCCCAGGGAGGAGTCTACTGGTGCGGAGGAGAGAGAGGAGAACCAGTTTACTACACTCATTACAGTGATTCAGTCACTATCAACATCATTTGTGAGTTTAACATTTTTGAAAACTTGTAATAATATATTCTATCCATAAATTGATTGATATAAAAAGCTAAAGATGTTTATTTTTTCTCATCATCGTGTCCTTGTTGGGATCTCTTGAACACAAACAGTATCAAACAGAGCTGTTGTGACTCTTCAGCCCCGTTGGACTGAGATATACAGCGGAGAGAAGATCACTTTTAGATGTGAAATCGAGGGTGGAGACGACTCTGAGTGGGAGTATGAGTGGGAAACAACCACCTCTGAAAGATCTGTAAGACAGAGTAAATCCTTTGAAATGACTGCTACTTCTTATAGGGAAGGAGAATACAAGTGTAAGGGAAAACACAAAACTGAGGTACTTTCCTCAACACCATGGAGCACTCCAATCACCTTGAAAGTATCAGGTAAGATGGACTTAAAATCAACATGAAAACAAGTTTTAAGAAGGTTTGTGTATGTTAAGAGAAGCTATCATTCATAGCTGAGCAGTACTCAAATTGTGACTTTATTTCTTCATTGAGAAAGTTTTAGTGCAGATCACAGTGATTAAGTGTGTCTTTGGTACAATAAGTTTCATGGATGAAGTTCATGTTTATTTCCAAAAGGTATTTTATTAATGGCTATTTAAAGAGACAGTGATCTCTTTTTATATCTTATATATACAGTATATATATTTATATATATAGAGAGAGAGGAAACCCAGTTTACTACACAAAGGACAGTAATAGAATTCAGTTAAAAGAAACTAGTAAGTTTTGCATATTGACATTCTTTGGTGTAGATTTAAGGTTTTTTCATCTTTGTGTACTTACTGTGAATTCTTCAACATTAGCGGTTGCAAACAAGGCTGTCGTGACTCTGCACCCCGACTGGTCTGAAATATACAATGACGAGTCGATTACTCTAAGATGTGAGATAAAGGAAGGAGACGACGCTGAGTGGGAGTACGAGTGGAAAACAAGCAGCTCAGTCAAACCTCCAAAAGAAAAGGAATACAGTATTGGACATGCTAATACATCACACAGTGGAAACTACAGTTGTAAGGGCAGAAAAAAAAGTGATCAGTCTCCAACAGGTTGGAGCGATCCCATCACATTAACGGTTTTATCCAGTAAGTAGCATTTCTTTTATATAAACATTATACTGTACTATCAGATATTCCATCATTACATGGTTTTATTTCTTTGAATAATCACTTTTCCAACAGGTTCACCCCAGCCTGTCCTCACCGTGTCTCCACTCTGGCTGAGTCCTGGAGACTCTGTGACTCTGATCTGTGAGGTTAAACACCCATCAGCAGGATGGAGGTTCTACTGGTATAAAGCTATTCCCAAACTATCTGACAACTCCTACAGCTACCAGCTGCTATCTGGAAGCAGAGATGGAACTGAAAAGTATTCCTTCATTGTTCATGGAAAGACACACACAGCAGGATATGTGTGCAGAGCTGGAAGAGGAGAAATGAACACTCCTTATAGTAAACTAAAGTTTGTCTGGTCTGGAGGTCAGTTTGTTTCTGTCTTTATCTTTATTCAGTTTTGATCTATGAACAACATATAGTTTCTTCAGTACTTTTGTCTGTATTGTACAACAATCCAAGAGAAAGATAGGAATTGATCACGATGACTTCATGCTCTTTCTTTCCCCTTCCTTTTAGTGAACAACTTTTCATTGAGTTGTAAGTGTGTATACATACATATACATTCTCAAAATAGTTAAACAGAAAGCTCAATATCTACACTCGATTACCAAAATAAATACACAACTTAACTTGGAGCTAATGTGCAGGTAGTTTGCAAATATATCTTCATCTGTCTAAATAGACAATTTAAAAGCATCATATATGTGGTGTGTGTGTATCCACAAGTGCATATGCATGAGCCTACAGTACAATATACACGGCCAAATGCCAAACTTGTTTCCTTGGTGAGTGGTTGATGTTGTTTTTGGTAGCATGAAAAACATTTAAAGGAAGATTATTAGAGTCTATCACTTAAATAATCGTTCAATAAAAACATTTTACTTTGTATAATTAAGCATCTTATTGCTAATTGCTTACTCTCACATGTGAGGGCTTGTATGATTAAAATAATGTTGGTCAGTAATCACTGATGGAAAAGAAGAAGAAAAAAACAATGCTAATCTGTCATATCTTTGAAAAATGGCAGGTCAAAGAAAGTCTTTCAATTTACAGACCGAATTCCTTGGTTGGATATCGACATTAAATATAAAGTCCAATGGCAGCTAACGGTCTGGGCTTTGTTGAACCTCTTGTTTCTTTCTTCTTTTTTAGATTTGCCTTCATCAGCATCTCTCACAGTGAGTCCTGAAAGAGTGCAACACTTCACCTCTGATTCTGTCTCACTGGAGTGTAAGGGGAACTCTACTCAGTGGAGAGTGAAGTTTCAAGAGGATAGCTCCCTGGCAGATTGCTCCCTGAGGGATACAATGACTGGATCAACATGCACATTAGAACGTTTCATTTCAAGAAATAATGTGTACTGGTGTGAGTCTGGATCAGGGGAGTTCAGCAACGCTGTCAACATCACTAAACAGAGTATGTTTTTATTACATTTCTTCTTAAAGTTTTTATCTTTCAGCATCCAAGTATTCAATTCAACATCATTCAGTTACACGTTATCTCCATCGACATTGAGAAGTAAAAGAGCAGCACAGTGTGGGAGCGTTTACTCTCTTAATTAGATAAAAGCAAAGATTAAGGTCTGAGTGTATATCATTATTAAATACTGATCACATTTGTAGACAGTTGCTGTTCAAACACATTTGATGCCAAAGTGTTAAACATAAGAAGGAGTAAGGTGTACACAAGATAACACATCAGATTAATCATCACTTTGAAGCATTGCTGTAAAAAAATAGATATTCTCATCATTCTGTGTCTGATAATTTTTATGTTTGAACCTGATGATCTCTGACTGAATCCTCTTTTCTTTAACTGTTTTACAGATTTGTATATTATCCTGGTGAGCCCTGTCCATCCAGTGACTGAAGGAAGTTCAGTTAGTCTTAGCTGCAGATTGAGAAGCTCAGATAATGTTTCCAATGTGTTCTTCTATCGGAATAACAAACTCATTCAAAATGATACCAGAAAGGAGCTTAATATCTCTGCTGTGTCAAAGTCTGATGAGGGCTTCTACAAGTGTCAGACCTCAGGGAGAGAGTCGTCTCAGAGTTGGATGTCAGTAACAGGTGAGTAAAATAACCAACACTTGTCTGCTTTAGTGTTTACCAAAATTTCTTTAGTATCCTTTAAAAGGGAAAATCAAATTAAATTTTTAGTTCATACCTCCTGGATTCTTAAACGTAGGTGATCACATTATGTATTTATGTTGAATATTATTTGTATACATTTTAGAGGTTTTGTCTTTACTACCAGGACTGAAACTATGAAATAACACTTTGAATCAGTTGAAGGAGTGTTTGTATGATTGTAGTATCAGTGACTATTTGTTATTCTTTATGGCAGTTATGGAAATGCTGTTTGAGGAATCCACATTTCCTGTAATTCCTGTGATTGTTGGGCTGATTTCTGGAGTAGTGCTTACAATATTTATCCTCCTATTGTATCATTTCCTTCAGTCCAAGGGTAAGACCTTTCTTTTACTTCTAATTGTTAAATACTTTATTTATATTAAATATAAAAATGCACTGACAAAGATTAGCAATGTGACTTATATAAAGTATAAAACAATGTAACAGAAAATGTCCTTTTCACAGACTCATGCTTCAGGAGGTAGGTTCAACTCTCTCTTTACTTATTTTAAATATAGCAGTAATTAAAGCCATGGTCCTCAATGTAATGTTTGTCAATCCTGCATGTTTAAGGCCAAGCCAGTCTGAGAGTAACAACCAAGACTCTGCCAGAAGTCATGAACTTTACCAGAATGTGGCTCAACCTGATGTATACTCTACTCTCCTGCACGGTAAGCATTTCATCTTGATATTGTGTATATATACACACAATTTTAGAAATTAATGTAGCCTTCAAAATATATGAATCCAAAATGGGATCAAATTGACTTTTGCTTGGTTTTGACTTCTCTATAGGTGATGCCAGTGTCTACGAAACACTGCAAATCTCTGAGGACAACAACGCTGGTACTGCAGTTTTTTAAATTAATATACACTGAATGAAATATTTCACATTTAAGGAAAACATGTCACAAAAGAGTTTCATGTTCGTCATGCATTTGTCTATTTGAACGACACTTGTCCTTAAAACTTTGATGAACAAATACTTGCTTGATTTTCATTTTTCTAAAGGGGATGATTACGTCAACCAATCAGTAAGGCACTGAAGACACTGAAAATGGTACAGTGTATACCTTTTATATTCATGTGCACTCCAAAAATGCCCAATGTAATACAGTTGAAAACATGAATATATATTTATTTCTTTACTGGGTTTTTTGGAATAGAGGCCAGGCGTCTTGAATCAACAGCAAATAAGTCAAAATAATGTTAGTTGGATTCTTGTTTCTAGTTTTAAAACGACAGTCTTTGAGTTAAAAGACATGCATAACTATATACAGAAGCCACTTGGCCATCTGATTTCTAGAGAGGACCTCTGAGGCATATCTGATCTGAATGTATTTAAAGTAGATATTTTGTGCAAAGAAAAGTGTGGGACTACACGGACATAAAAGACAAAACATTTTAATAATTTCAATATAAGCAACTGTATACTGTGGACTAACATGTTTGTGTTTACTTCCCCAGTTCTTTGAACACACAGTTTGTAAATTCCGCCGCCAGGGGACTACCACAAAAGACGACATCAAGGCTGGCGGGGAATCATGGGAGTGATTCTCTCTGCTACTCTGTCCCCAACCCTGATGAAAATGAGCTAAGAGTTGACCGTAGTGAAGACAAACGAACGAAACCGACCTGAGGAAGAGAATATGTTTACCGACGATGTATCCAAGTCTGATTTACATGAAGTTTTTATCACAGCAGCACATACAGCAACAGTACGGTGTTTCCATGGCAACGAAATACATGTCGTGTCTGTCATGGAGGCTCTGTCATGGTGGCCACCACGACAACACGGCTTCTGTTACTATAATATTAAGGATTTCTTTGGCTTTGAAATATTTGCGGGAATGTAAGTACAAGACGAAAAATATATTTATAACATCAGTTTCGTCAATTTTTAATTATTTAGATATTTAAGTGTAAAAATTTGTATATCTTTCTACATATTGTATATTTAAAGGAGCTGATTAAATTACATAAATTATGTTCACATCGTTACTTAACATGCAACTCTGCTTTCCAATTATCACAAATGTTCAAGGGTTAGTACAGTTCATTTGTTTTCTGGTTAAATAAGAGTGACAGAATATGTATTACATTACTCATATTAGCTAAAAGCTTACAATTATTACCAGAATATTCTTGACTATTCTTATTTTTAGAAGTATATATTTTATTTTGTCATTTATCTGTCAATTTTGTGTACTAAACTTTGGATACGAGTTGTTTCAGCTGCTTCATACTGTATATTTTAGCTTGAGCACCCAGTTGATAGTGCAGCTTTAAAGTCGGCTTCTTTGTCAGTGTTGGCTTACAAAGATCCCGGATGGACATCAACATTACTTTTATATCTGTGATGACCTGCTCTCCACCAACATAATCATTTACATTATAGTTTATTGAACCGTCAGTAATTTGTATCTTAATTATTTCATAGTTATGTATTGTTAAAGTATTTCTGCTGTAATGTTCCTAATAAATGTTTTAAACAGGAACAACAGTTTCTTTTGGTTGTACTTGCTTTTTGACCAACCAGCCAATAAGAATAAGGTCTTGCCACATCAACCCCAGATGCAGTTCCGGCCCTCATCCCTGTGGTCTCTGTTATCCCTCTCTCTCTTTCCCATATTTCCCATCTATCTTCAGCTTTACTATCTAATAAAGACGAATGCTAAAAATCATCCTTGAAAGAAGTTATGGTTGTTACTCTTTGTCGTTATCTGTCAAAGACGTGAAGTTCTCTACCGTTGAAAATATAGAAATACAAATTATTAACAATTTCACCTTTTTACAGCATTGCAGCTTTGTGGCAGAAAATAACAAAGGTCCTGCATCCCATGAGCAGCCATTTTGTTTTCTTCTTGACTTTAAAAGCAGAGCTTTCAATGTTACACATTATTGGTAGTTTCCTTTTAGTAGTAGTTTACTCAATCAGTATTTACAAATTACCCCCATACAAGAATATATAAACGTTCTATTCAAATTATGAATAAAATACGTTGAGGGATTAAACTTGTTGAAAAGGTTTAGGCTGACTCTGAAGCTTTCTATACCTTCTCTTTTTAACATCAAATATACTTGAAGTCGACCCTTTAACTACTAAGTTCACTTCACAGAAACAGTTTCAAACATTTCGAACAAAACAAAATGAAGTTCTAAAACATTTTATACTAATCAAGTAGGTATTAAAAACAAGACACAACCAACAGTTTCAGTCTTTGATAATCTTCCTTTTGTTCTTATATATGATGCTATACTCTATATGTATATATCTATACATTTGGTTAAGCACTTTGTAACCTTGATTAGTGAAGTGCTATATAAATAAAGTTATTATTACTATATCTTTTTATCACCTTATTTTAAACATTTTTTATGAGCTTTGAGCCTTTATTTGTTAGGACAGTGGAGGCATCAGAAACTTGAGAGAGAGGGTGAAATGGTTGCAAGAGTAGACACCTGTCGGACTTGAACCAGGGCCGCCTGCTTGACGGACTTCAGCCTCCGAACATAGGATGCTACCTCACCGCTAAGCCATCAGTGCTCTTATGTTTTTTTTTTCTTTAAATGAGGAAATTGAAATACGTTTTATTAACTTCTGTTTGCACTGTAACTTCTTCATGTACATTGAAGCCTCTCACCAACAATCTTCTCTTTTTCTCTTCTGCTTTTCTCATATACGATTGGTATCAGGACCAGCTGGGGCTCTTCCCTGTGCAACTGGCTGCTGGACTTCCTCAGCGAGAGGCCTCAGACAGTGCGGGTCGGCGGCAGCACATCAAAAACCACCGTCATGAGCACTGGGGCCCCCCAAGGTTGTGTGCTCAGCCCCCTGCTCTTCACGCTGCTGACCCACGACTGCGCTCCATCCTTCAGCAGCAACCACATTGTGAAGTTCGCGGACGACACAACAGTGGTTGGTCTCATCTCCAACAACGATGAGACGCACTACAGGATGGAGGTCAGCCAACTGGCCACATGGTGTAGAGACAACAACCTCTTCCTGAAGGTCGACAAGACCAAGGAGGTTGTTGTCGACTTCCGGAGAGTCCCCACTCCTACACCTCCACTGACCATCGACGGTGCTGCTGTGGAGAGAGTGAGCAGCACCAAGTTCCTGGGGGTTCACATCAGTGAGGATCTCTCCTGGACAACCAACACCACATCACTGGCCAAGAAGTCCCAGCAGCGCCTCTACTTCCTCTGCAAGCTGAAGAGAGCACGAGCCCCCCCATCCATCATGTGCTCCTTCTACAGCGGCACCATCGAGAGCATCCTGACCAGCTGCATCACTGTGTGGCTCGGGAGCTGCACTGCTGCCAACCGCAAGACCCTGCAGCGCACAGTGAAGGCTGCTGAACGGATTATCGGTGTCCCACTCCCCTCTCTTCTGGACCTCTACGGTACCCGCCTCACCCGCAAAGCAACCAGCATTGTGCGTGACCCCACCCACCCCTCACACAGCCTCTTCAGCCTCCTGCCATCGGGGAGACGGTACCGCAGCCTGCGGGCCGGCTCCACCAGACTGGGAAACAGCTTCTTCCACCAAGCTGTCAGGAAGCTTAACTCTCTCCCCTCTCTTCCTTCCCCCCCCCCCCTCTGCCCCCACGAACACTGGACGCTGAAACCCC
The DNA here is from genome assembly GCF_963584025.1 of Labrus mixtus. Taxonomy (NCBI): domain Eukaryota; kingdom Metazoa; phylum Chordata; class Actinopteri; order Labriformes; family Labridae; genus Labrus; species Labrus mixtus. Next base: position 16,547,627 of record NC_083634.1, on the reverse strand, counting down.
CTCCCGTGTGCCACCAAGAACTCTGGAATAATAACTAATTATCAATCAGTTTAATGCACACTGCACATATTGCACAAGTTTACTTTTTCTTAAAATTGTATTTTATTTATTTTATTTACCATTTTGCACAATTTAGAATTTATTACTGTAAATATTATTTATCTTATTTTTACCTCATTTTATTTTATCTTTTTACCTCATTTTGGTTGTATTGCACCGCGGGTCGGAGACAAACGCAATTTCGATTCCACTGTATGCCTGGCATATTTTGAAATTGACAATAAAGTTGACTTTGACTTTGACTTTGACTTTGTATACTTATAAAATGTTGGTATTAATTACTACTTAATTGTCAACAACAACATCAAGCTGCTTTCATCACATGAAAGGTGCTATATGAATACAGTCACATCAGCATCCACTCGTTGTTAATACTACCTTAAGTTGTTCAAAGTTATAAATACTGTGAATTCTGCTGCTTCAGTGACATCATGTCCGGCCTGAGTGAAAGGCGGGCCTCCTATAGCAGAGGTGTTAATACAGGAAGTGGTCAGCCAGACTTTACCAAGTACCGACTATATCATGGGGAAATTCAGTTCGATCATAGGTTTCCTCATATTCTGTAGAAGATGTGAGTTTTGAGGTTTCTACGTTCTGTTTAATTAAGATGAATAAAACTGAACTTTTCACCAAAGTTTCCAAAGAAATCACTGATCAACGAGTTAGAGCACGCTGTGAAAGCTTCAACTGTTCCCCGAGTATTCTCAATAAGAAAACCCCACTGAGTTACAGTCAGGACTAAAAGAAAAACGTCTAGATGGTAAATGAGGCAGAACCTAAAGTAACATGTCAGATTAGATGAAACATATTGTTATCTTTTTGTCTTCTTTTTTCTGCTAATGAAAACAAACTGAAAACATTAAAACTTTCTCATGGGCAATAAGCAGTTAGTGTTTCCGGTGTTGTGGGCTTCAAACAAACTAGAAACTAGAACTCTACCACAATGTGGGAACATTTGCATGTTGAGGTTCTGCTTTTTTTTCACCATCTTACCGTGGCTTTAGTTTTTTGAATTTGAATTGTTATTTTAAAATGATATACTGAGAGACATGCTTCTCACACACATGTTCAAACAGGACCTGTGGACGTGCATTAGTGGAGAGAAGTCAGAGTGGGGCTGCTACACACTGCTATGCAGGCAGTGCACCAGATCAGTCGTGGGTTATTATTTATTAATGATCATGTGAATCATTAGATGGCATTCTATTTGTAATTCTGCCACCAGGGTGTATTAGACAAGGACACTCATATATTGTGTATTGCAAAACATTATTTATTTTGTTTATAAAAACACAACATAAATAAATATAATAATATATTTGGCATAACATGCAGCACATAGAACACTAGAAATGTTAGGTGTGTATGTGATCTTAAAGTTATTGGCATTATGTTTCATGGATGTGCAATAATTAGTTATTAGTGCCATTATTTATTTATTTAACCCCTAACAGAAGCCATTTTACATGATCTCTTTCTTATTCGAGCAGTAGACAGGAAGTGTAAACAGGTTTGTTGAGGTTGGCACTTCTTAGAATTTTGTGTATAGGGAAGGAAGTACAGACAAAGAAGTCCGAGAGAAACTCTGCTCTCACATTTTAATGAACTGTTTCTTGTCTTTCTCCTCTTTTCCTTCTGCATTATTAGAAATGTAAAGTTAATGTGTTTTTTTTAAAAGCTAAGCGTCAGAGCTTCATTGTCGTTTTCGATGTGAAGATGGACCAAACCTTGCGTTGTGTGCTGGGGTTTTTCTGTGAGTACATCAGAGCTTTTTAAGTTTTGTGACTTTCAAACAGCGAGTCATGTTTCTATGAACATGTAGTTCAGCTGTTTGAATAATACAACAGGAGTTAAGCACTTGCTGTTTGTACAACATTTGAACAAGGCGTGAACAGTAAATAGTCTATAGTTTTGGAAAAAAAAGCTTTAGGATTGAAATGGCTGCCAAATATTTGTTGTTTTGTGAGAAATTCTGTTTATTGATGGATAGCCCCTTGAGATGAACCATCTGGTTTTTGAAAGTTTTGACAATAACAGTTACCTAAAATGAAACTCTATCTGGATTTAACACCTTTAATTCTTCCCTGATGAACTATTAATCTTTATTTTAGTGCTGAATTTGATCCCCCACGGATTGGCTCAAGGTAAATGATGGTCTTATATTTCTATGATTTTTGTTTTTTAAATATTTCTGCAGTTCCTCTATTTATTACCTACTTCATCACTTTAACATCATCCACATGTAGTGTTTTGTGTTTATGTTTTATCTCTTAAGTTGAATCAGAAAAGAAAATGTCCTAGAACATGAACTGAAAATGTTTTTTTTAAGCTATGCATTTTAGTTTTCTCTTTTGACTCGACTCTGTCCTTACCATGGAAAGCTGCTGGTATTTCTAGAAACTGTTGTGACTCTGTAAGCTCTTATATCTCTTCAACAGCTGCTTCTTTTAACGCTGCTTTATACGTTACTTTAAAACCATTTACAACATTATTGTTGTGTCATTATTATCATAGTTATATTGTACAGACATTTATTCATTACAATAAGGATCATGGATGAAAACTGTAATATTTTCTCTTTTTAGTTTTTTTTTCAATCCTGTTTCTTTGTGATGTGAACAGGTAACCGTCCCCGTGTGACCACAACATCCAACTGGCCTGAAACATTCTGGGCTGAGACGCTCACTCTCAGATGTGAGATTGAGGGAGGTGGAGACTCTGAATGGACGTTTGGATGGAGAAGAGACAGAACATTCAGCTCAGACAAATATACAGCAGACAATAAATACATTATTAGTGGAGCCACTGAATCTGACAACGGAGACTATGAGTGCATCGGCAGAAGGGGCCACACTAATTCTACCTTCACGCCTTGGAGTGAACCCTTCAAATTGACTGTAACACGTAAGTTGAACCATGTTGTCAATAATTAAAATGTCCAGGTGAAAATGATTTAGTCTAAATGAGAAAACAAAACATTGCTTGCTTAAAGCCTTTTGCAGGGAGCTGTGACAAATTATTTTTTAACTTTCAGCATGGTAACAAAATAACTGAGAAACTTAAGACTATCACATCTTTTGTAATTCTTAAAATATGTCTTAATATGGTTTAAAACAGTGAATTTTGATTTCACTAACAGTGTCTGAATAATTGCTTATAAATATTGGATAAGTTATTCACATTTGACAAAGAAGATGTTTGTTGATATTGATAGAGCTCTCCTAAGTTATGATTGTGTCAAAGTGAGAAAAGTATCTCAGATCCTCAAACATGGGCCTCCTGGCTCCGCCTCCTTCCCGTTATAAACTTCGAGGTGACCGAGCCTTTGCAGTCAAGGCCCCACGGTTGAGGAACAGCCTTCCTCCCTCAGTCAGGGTCTGCCCCCTCTGTGGAGTCTTTTAAGTCACGCCTCAAAACACACTTTTACATGTTGGCTTTTGAGTCCTAATTAGGTTGCTTGTGTTTCTTTCTGATGTATTTCTATGAAATATCATTTAATATTATAGTCTGATTATATAGTTGGTATCGTGTTTGTGCATTTGTGTTTGGGGTGGATTAGGTTTAAAAAACAAGACAAACATGTTTGTGTGAGTTTTTGTCTTGTTTTTTTTTTAAATGTGCTTTATAAATACATTTGATTGATTGATGTTGTTTTTTAAAATGATACATGAGTTGGATCTTTTCTGGAATTGAACTACTTTAAATTTAATATAATTTAAGAGATAAATCTTATCACTAGTTTCTGCTCATAATTCTTAAAGTCATTTTTACTTCTGGGCGCAAAACTGTTTGAATTTGACTAAATTGTAGGTACGGTAATTTACCTTTTTACATCTTTGTTTCCAAATCAAACAGCAAGAACACCAAAGGCTGAACTGAGAGCTGACAGGACATCAATTCCAGCAGGGGGCGCTGTGATCCTGACCTGTGATGTGAACCCTCCATCATCTGGCTGGACGTACATCTTATACAGAGGAGATCACCCGCGCACACAAGATGATGGTAAAAACTTCAATGGACGAATCAGTGTCTCCCAGGGAGGAGTCTACTGGTGCAGAGGAGAGAGAGGAGAACCAGTTTACTACACAGAGTACAGCTATTCAGTCACTATCAACATCATTTGTGAGTTTAACATTTTTGAAAACTTGTAATAATATATTCTATCCATAAATTGATTGATATAAAAAGCTAAAGATGTTTATTTTTTCTCATCATCGTGTCCTTGTTGGGATCTCTTGAACACAAACAGTATCAAACAGAGCTGTTGTGACTCTTCAGCCCCATTGGACTGAGATATACAGCGGAGAGAAGATCACTTTTAGATGTGAAATCGAGGGTGGAGACGACTCTGAGTGGGAGTACGAGTGGGAAACAACCACCTCTGAAAGATCTGTAAGACAGAGTAAATCCTTTGAAATGACTGCTACTTCTTACAGGGAAGGAGAATACAAGTGTAAGGGAAAACACAAAACTGAGGTACTTTCTTCAACACCATGGAGCACTCCAATCACATTGAAAGTATCAGGTAAGATGGACTTAAAATCAACATGAAAACAGTTTTTAGGATGTTTGTGTATAGCTGAGCAGTTCTCAAATTGTGACTTTATTTCTTCATTGAGAAAGTTTTAGTACAGATCACAGTGATTAAGTGTGTCTTTGGTACAATAAGTTTCATGGATGAAGTTCATGTTTATTTCCATAAGGTATTTTATTAATGGCTATTTAAAGAAACAGTAATAATTTTTATATCCCTGTTTTAAACTGAACAGAACAAAAACCAAAGGCTGAGCTGAAGGCTGATAACACAGATATTCCAGTAGGAGGCTATGTGACCCTGACCTGTGATGTGAGGTCTTCATCTGGTTGGAAATACTACTTTTGGTACAGAGCAGATAAATCCTCTAACCCATCATCCATAAATGATGTCTCCTCGGCTGGACAAATGAATGTCTCAAAGGAAGGACTCTACGGGTGTAGAGGAGCGAGAGGAAGCCAAGTTTACTACACAGAGTACAGTAATACAATTCAGTTAAAAGAAAATAGTAAGTTTTGCATTTTGACATTCTTTGGTGTAGATTTAAGGTTTTTTCATCTTTGTGTACTTACTGTGAATTCTTCAACATTCAAAGTTGCAAACAAGGCTGTCGTGACTCTGCACCCCGACTGGTCTGAAATATACAATGACGAGTCGATTACTCTAAGATGTGAGATAAAGGAAGGAGACGACGCTGAGTGGGAGTACGAGTGGAAAACAAGCAGCTCATTCAAACCTCCAAAAGAAAAGGAATACAGTATTGGACCTGCTTATACATCACACAGTGGAAACTACAGTTGTAAGGGCAGAAAAAAAAGTGACCAGTCTCCAACAGGTTGGAGCGATCCCATCACATTAACGGTTTTATACAGTAAGTAACATTTCTTTTATATAAACATTATACTGTACTATAAAATATTCCATCATTACATGTTTTTATTTCTTTGAATAATCACTTTTCCAACAGGTTCACCGCAGCCTGTCCTCACCGTGTCTCCACTCTGGCTGAGTCCTGGAGACTCTGTGACTCTGAACTGTGAGGTTAAACACCCATCAGCAGGATGGAGGTTCTACTGGTATAAAGCTATTCCCAAACTATCTGACAACTCCTACAGCTACCAGCTGCTATCTGGAAGCAGAGATGGAACTGAAAAGTATTCCTTCATTGTTCATGGACAGACACACACAGCAGGATATGTGTGCAGAGCTGGAAGAGGAGAAATGAACACTCCTTATAGTAAACTAAAGTTTGTCTGGTCTGGAGGTCAGTTTGTTTCTGTCTTTATCTTTATTCAGTTTTGATCTATGAACAACATAGAGTTTCTTCAGTACTTTTGTCTGTATTGTACAACAATCCAAGAGAAAGATAGGAATTGATCACGATGACTTCATGCTCTTTCTTTCCCCTTCCTTTTAGTGAACAACTTTTCATTGAGTTGTAAGTGTGTATACATACATATACATTCTCAAAATAGTTAAACAGAAAGCTCAATATCTACACTCGATTACCAAAATAAATACACAACTTAACTTGGAGCTAATGTGCAGGTAGTTTGCAAATATATTTTCATCTGTCTAAATAGACAATTTAAAAGCATCATATATGTGGTGTGTGTGTATCCACAAGTGCATATGCATGAGCCTACAGTACAATATACACGGCCAAATGCCAAACTTGTTTCCTTGGTGAGTGGTTGATGTTGTTTTTGGTAGCATGAAAAACATTTAAAGGAAGATTATTAGAGTCTATCACTTAAATAATCGTTCAATAAAAACATTTTACTTTGTATAATTAAGCATCTTATTGCTAATTGCTTACTCTCACATGTGAGGTCTTGTATGATTAAAATAATGTTGGTCAGTAATCACTGATGGAAAAGAAGAAGAAAAAAACAATGCTAATCTGTCATATCTTTGAGAAATGGCAGGTCAAAGAAAGTCTTTCAATTCACAGACCGAATTCCTTGGTTGGATATCTACATTAAATATAAAGTCCAATGGCAGCTAACGGTCTGGGCTTTGTTGAACCTCTTGTTTCTTTCTTCTTTTTTAGATTTGCCTTCATCAGCATCTCTCACAGTGAGTCCTGAAAGAGTGCAACACTTCACCTCTGATTCTGTCTCACTGGAGTGTAAGGGGAACTCTACTCAGTGGAGAGTGAAGTTTCAAGAGGATAGCTTCCTGGCAGATTGCTCCCTGAGGGATACAATGACTGGATCAACATGCACAATAGAGGAATACAGATCGAGAAATAATGTGTACTGGTGTGAGTCTGGATCAGGGGAGTTCAGCAACGCTGTCAACATCACTAAACAGAGTATGTTTTTATTACATTTCTTCTTAAAGTTTTTATCTTTCAGCATCCAAGTATTCAATTCAACATCATTCAGTTACACGTTATCTCCATCGACATTGAGAAGTAAAAGAGCAGCACAGTGTGGGAGCGTTTACTCTCTTAATTAGATAAAAGCAAAGATTAAGGTCTGAGTGTATATCATTATTAAATACTGATCACATTTGTAGTCAGTTGCTGTTCAAACACATGTGATGCCAAAGTGTTAAACATAAGAAGGAGTAAGGTGTACACAAGATAACACATCAGATTAATCATCACTTTGAAGCATTGCTGTAAAAAAATATATATTCTCATCATTCTGTGTCTGATAATTTTTATGTTTGAACCTGATGATCTCTGACTGAATCCTCTTTTCTTTAACTGTTTTACAGATTTTTATATTATCCTGGTGAGCCCTGTCCATCCAGTGACTGAAAGAAGTTCAGTTAGTCTTAGCTGCAGATTGAGACACTCAGATAATGTTTCCAATGTGTTCTTCTATCGGAATAACAAACTCATTCAAAATGATACCAGAAAGGAGCTTAATATCTCTGCTGTGTCAAAGTCTGATGAGGGCTTCTACAAGTGTCAGACCTCAGGGAGAGAGTCGTCTCAGAGTTGGATGTCAGTAACAGGTGAGTAAAATAACCAACACTTGTCTGCTTTAGTGTTTACCAGGATTTTTTTAGTATCCTTCGAAAGGGAAAATCAAATTAAATTTTTAGTTTATACCTCCTGGATTCTTAAACGTAGGTGATCACATTATGTATTTATGTTGAATATTATTTGTATACATTTTAGTGGTTTTGTCTTTACTACCAGGACTGAAACTATGAAATAACACTTTGAATCAGTTGAAGGAGTGTTTGTATGATTGTAGTATCAGTGACTATTTGTTATTCTTTATGGCAGTTATGGAAATGCTGTTTGAGGAATCCACATTTCCTGTAATTCCTGTGATTGTTGGGCTGATTTGTGGAGTAGTGCTTACAATGTTTCTGCTCCTATTGTATCATTTCCTTCAGTCCAAGGGTAAGACCTTTCTTTTACTTCTAATTGTTAAATACTTTATTTATATTAAATATAAAAATGCACTGACAAAGATTAGCAATGTGACTTATATAAAGTAAAAAACAATGTAACAGCAAATGTCCTTTTCACAGACTCATGCTTCAGGAGGTAGGTTCAACTCTCTCTTTACTTATTTTAAATATAGCAGTAATTAAAGCCATGGTCCTCAATGTAATGTTTGTCAATCCTGCATGTTTAAGGCCAAGCCAGTCTGAGAGTAACAACCAAGACTCTGCCAGAAGTCATGAACTTTACCAGAATGTGGCTCAACCTGATGTATACTCTACTCTCCTGCACGGTAAGCATTTCATCTTGATATTGTGTATATATACACACAATTTTAGAAATTAATGTAGCCTTCAAAATATATGAATCCAAAATGGGATCAAATTGACTTTTGCTTGGTTTTGACTTCTCTATAGGTGATGCCAGTGTCTACGAAACACTGCAAATCTCTGAGGACAACAACGCTGGTACTGCAGTTTTTTAAATTAATATACACTGAATGAAATATTTCACATTTAAGGAAAACATGTCACAAAAGAGTTTCATGTTCGTCATGCATTTGTCTATTTGAACGACACTTGTCCTTAAAACTTTGATGAACAAATACTTGCTTGATTTTCATTTTTCTAAAGGGGATGATTACGTCAACCAATCAGTAAGGCACTGAAGACACTGAAAATGGTACAGTGTATACCTTTTATATTCATGTGCACTCCAAAAATGCCCAATGTAATACAGTTGAAAACATGAATATATATTTATTTCTTTACTGGGTTTTTTGGAATAGAGGCCAGGCGTCTTGAATCAACAGCAAATAAGTCAAAATAATGTTAGTTGGATTCTTGTTTCTAGTTTTAAAACGACAGTCTTTGAGTTAAAAGACATGCATAACTATATACAGAAGCCACTTGGCCATCTGATTTCTAGAGAGGACCTCTGAGGCATATCTGATCTGAATGTATTTAAAGTAGATATTTTGTGCAAAGAAAAGTGTGGGACTACACGGACATAAAAGACAAAACATTTTAATAATTTCAATATAAGCAACTGTATACTGTGGACTAACATGTTTGTGTTTACTTCCCCAGTTCTTTGAACACACAGTTTGTAAATTCCGCCGCCAGGGGACTACCACAAAAGACGACATCAAGGCTGGCGGGGAATCATGGGAGTGATTCTCTCTGCTACTCTGTCCCCAACCCTGATGAAAATGAGCTAAGAGTTGACCGTAGTGAAGACAAACGAGCGAAACCGACCTAGAGGAAGAGAATATGTTTACCGACGATGTATCCAAGTCTGATTTACATGAAGTTTTTATCACAGCAGCACATACAGCAACAGTACGGTGTTTCCATGGCAACGAAATACATGTCGTGTCTGTCATGGAGGCTCTGTCATGGTGGCCACCACGACAACACGGCTTCTGTTACTATAATATTAAGGATTTCTCTGGCTTTGATAACTGTTGTAAATATTTGCGGGAATGTAAGTACAAGACGAAAAATATATTTATAACATCAGTTTCGTCAATTTTTAATTATTTAGATATTTAAGTGTAAAAATTTGTATATCTTTCTACATATTGTATATTTAAAGGAGCTGATTAAATTACATAAATTATGTTCACATCGTTACTTAACATGCAACTCTGCTTTCCAATTATCACAAATGTTCAAGGGTTAGTACAGTTCATTTGTTTTCTGGTTAAATAAGAGTGACAGAATATGTATTACATTACTCATATTAGCTAAAAGCTTACAATTATTACCAGAATATTCTTGACTATTCTTATTTTTAGAAGTATATATTTTATTTTGTCATTTATCTGTCAATTTTGTGTACTAAACTTTGGATACGAGTTGTTTCAGCTGCTTCATACTGTATATTTTAGCTTGAGCACCCAGTTGATAGTGCAGCTTTAAAGTCGGCTTCTTTGTCAGTGTTGGCTTACAAAGATCCCGGATGGACATCAACATTACTTTTATATCTGTGATGACCTGCTCTCAACCAACATAATCATTTACATTATAGTTTATTGAACCGTCAGTAATTTGTATCTTAATTATTTCATAGTTATGTATTGTTAAAGTATTTCTGCTGTAATGTTCCTAATAAATGTTTTAAACAGGAACAACAGTTTCTTTTGGTTGTACTTGCTTTTTGACCAACCAGCCAATAAGAATAAGGTCTTGCCACATCAACCCCAGATGCAGTTCGGACCCTCATCCCTGTGGTCTCTGTTATCCCTCTCTCTCTTTCCCATATTTCCCATCTATCTTCAGCTTTACTATCTAATAAAGACGAATGCTAAAAATCATCCTTGAAAGAAGTTATGGTTGTTACTCTTTGTCGTTATCTGTCAAAGACGTGAAGTTCTCTACCGTTGAAAATATAGAAATACAAATTATTAACAATTTCACCTTTTTACAGCATTGCAGCTTTGTGGCAGAAAATAACAAAGGTCCTGCATCCCATGAGCAGCCATTTTGTTTTCTTCTTGACTTTAAAAGCAGAGCTTTAAATGTTACACATTATTGGTAGTTTCCTTTTAGTAGTAGTTTACTCAATCAGTATTTACAAATTACCCCCATACAAGAATATATAAACGTTCTATTCAAATTATGAATAAAATACGTTGAGGGATTAAACTTATTGAAAAGGTTTAGGCTGACTCTGAAGCTTTCTATACCTTCTCTTTTTAACATCAAATATACTTGAAGTCGACCCTTTAACTACTAAGTTCACTTCACAGAAACAGTTTCAAACATTTCGAACAAAACAAAATGAAGTTCTAAAACATTTTATACTAATCAAGTAGGTATTAAAAACAAGACACAACCAAGAGTTTCAGTCTTTGATAATCATACTTTTGTTCTTATATATGATGCTATACTCTATATGTATATATCTATACATTTGGTTAAGCACTTTGTAACCTTGATTAGTGAAGTGCTATATAAATAAAGTTATTATTACTATATCTTTTTATCACCTTATTTTAAACATTTTTTATGAGCTTTGAGCCTTTATTTGTTAGGACAGTGGAGGCATCAGAAACTTGAGAGAGAGGGTGAAATGGTTGCAAGAGTAGACACCTGTCGGACTTGAACCAGGGCCGCCTGCTTGACGGACTTCAGCCTCCGAACATAGGATGCTACCTCACCGCTAAGCCATCAGTGCTCTTATGTTTTTTTTTTCTTTAAATGAGGAAATTGAAATACGTTTTATTAACTTCTGTTTGCACTGTAACTTCTTCATGTACATTGAAGCCTCTCACCAACAATCTTCTCTTTTTCTCTTCTGCTTTTCTCATATACGATTGGTATCAGGACCAGCTGGGGCTCTTCCCTGTGCAACTGGCTGCTGGACTTCCTCAGCGAGAGGCCTCAGACAGTGCGGGTCGGCGGCAGCACATCAAAAACCACCGTCATGAGCACTGGGGCCCCCCATGGTTGTGTGCTCAGCCCCCTGCTCTTCACGCTGCTGACCCACGACTGCGCTCCATCCTTCAGCAGCAACCACATTGTGAAGTTCGCGGACGACACAACAGTGGTTGGTCTCATCTCCAACAACGATGAGACGCACTACAGGATGGAGGTCAGCCAACTGGCCACATGGTGTAGAGACAACAACCTCTTCCTGAAGGTCGACAAGACCAAGGAGGTTGTTGTCGACTTCCGGAGAGTCCCCACTCCTACACCTCCACTGACCATCGACGGTGCTGCTGTGGAGAGAGTGAGCAGCACCAAGTTCCTGGGGGTTCACATCAGTGAGGATCTCTCCTCGACAACCAACACCACATCACTGGCCAAGAAGTCCCAGCAGCGCCTCTACTTCCTCCGCAAGCTGAAGAGAGCACGAGCCCCCCCGACCATCATGTGCTCCTTCTACAGCGGCACCATCGAGAGCATCCCGACCAGCTGCATCACTGTGTGGCTCGGGAGCTGCACTGCTGCCAACTGCAAGACCCTGCAGCGCACAGTGAAGGCTGCTGAACGGATTATCGGTGTCCCACTCCCCTCTCTTCTGGACCTCTACGGTACCCGCCTCACCCGCAAAGCAACCAGCATTGTGCGTGACCCCACCCACCCCTCACACAGCCTCTTCAGCCTCCTGCCATCGGGGAGACGGTACCGCAGCCTGCGGGCCGGCTCCACCAGACTGGGAAACAGCTTCTTCCACCAAGCTGTCAGGAAGCTTAACTCTCTCCCCTCTCTTCCTTCCCCCCCCCCCCTCTGCCCCCACGAACACTGGACGCTGAAACCCCCTCCCGTGTGCCACCAAGAACTCTGGAATAATAACTAATTATCAATCAGTTTAATGCACACTGCACATATTGCACAAGTTTACTTTTTCTTAAAATTGTATTTTATTTATTTTATTTACCATTTTGCACAATTTAGAATTTATTACTGTAAATATTATTTATCTTATTTTTACCTCATTTTATTTGATCTGTTTACCTCATTTTGGTTGTATTGCACCGCGGGTCGGAGACAAACGCAATTTCGATTCCACTGTATGCCTGGCATATTTTGAAATTGACAATAAAGTTGACTTTGACTTTGACTTTGTATACTTATAAAATGTTGGTATTAATTGCTACTTAATTGTCAACAACATCAAGCTGCTTTCATCACATGAAAGGTGCTATATGAATACAGTCACATCAGCATCCACTCGTTGTTAATACTACCTTAAGTTGTTCAAAGTTATAAATACTGTGAATTCTGCTGCTTCAGTGACATCATGTCCGGCCTGAGTGAAAGGCGTGCCTCCTACAGCAGAGGTGTTAATACAGGAAGTGGTCAGCCAGACTTTACCAAGTACCGACTATATCATGGGGAAATTCAGTTCGATCATAGGTTTCCTCATATTCTGTAGAAGATGTGAGTTTTGAGGTTTCTACGTTCTGTTTAATTAAGATGAATAAAACTGAACTTTTCACCAAAGTTTCCAAAGAAATCACTGATCAACGAGTTAGAGCACGCTGTGAAAGCTTCAACTGTTCCCCGAGTATTCTCAATAAGAAAACCCCACTGAGTTACAGTCAGGACTAAAGGAAAAACGTCTAGATGGTAAATGAGACCTAAAGAAACATGTCAGATTAGATGAAACATATTGTCATCTTTTTGTCTTCTTTTTTCTGCTAATGAAAACAAACTGAAAACATTAAAACTTTCTCATGGGCAATAAGCAGTTAGTGTTTCCGGTGTTTTGGGCTTCAAACAAACTAGAAACTAGAACTCTACCACAATGTGGGAACATTTGCATGCTGAGGTTCTGCTTTTTTTTCACCATCTTACCGTGGCTTTAGTTTTTTGAATTTGAATTGTTATTTTAAAATGATATACTGAGAGACATGCTTCTCACACACATGTTCAAACAGGACCTGTGGACGTGCATTAGTGGAGAGAAGTCAGAGTGGGGCTGCTACACACTGCTATGCAGGCAGTGCACCAGATCAGTCGTGGGTTATTATTTATTAATGATCATGTGAATCATTAGATGGCATTCTATTTGTAATTCTGCCACCAGGGTGTATTAGACAAGGACACTCATATATTGTGTATTGCAAAACATTATTTATTTTGTTTATAAAAACACAACATAAATAAATATAATAATATATTTGGCATAACATGCAGCACATAGAACACTAGAAATGTTAGGTGTGTATGTGATCTTAAAGTTATTGGCATTATGTTTCATGGATGTGCAATAATTAGTTATTAGTGCCATTATTTATTTATTTAACCCCTAACAGAAGCCATTTTACATGATCTCTTTCTTATTCGAGCAGTAGACAGGAAGTGTAAAGAGGTTTGTTGAGGTTGGTACTTAAAATTGTGTGAAGTGCAATAGGGAAGGAAGTACAGAGAAAGAAGACGTCAAAGAGAAACTCTGCTCTCACATTTTAATGAACTGTTTCTTGTCTTTCTCCTCTTTTCCTTCTGCATTATTAGAAATGTAAAGTTAATGTGTTTTTTTTAAAAGCTAAGCGTCAGAGCTTCATTGTCGTTTTCGATGTGAAGATGGACCAAACCTTGCGTTGTGTGCTGGGGTTTTTCTGTGAGTACATCAGAGCTTTTTAAGTTTTGTGACTTTCAAACAGCGAGTCATGTTTCTATGAACATGTAGTTCAGCTGTTTGAATAATACAACAGGAGTTAAGCACTTGCTGTTTGTACAACATTTGAACAAGGCGTGAACAGTAAATAGTCTATAGTTTTGGAAAAAAAAGCTTTAGGATTGAAATGGTTGCCAAATATTTGTTGTTTTGTGAGAAATTCTGTTTATTGATGGATAGCCCCTTGAGATGAACCATCTCGTTTTTGAAAGTTTTGACAATAACAGTTACCTAAAATGAAACTCTCTGGATTTAACACCTTTAATTCTTCCCTGATGAACTATTAATCTTTATTTTAGTGCTGAATTTGATCCCCCACGGATTGGCTCAAGGTAAGTGATTGTCTTATATTTCTATGGTTTTTGTTTTTTAAATATTTCTGCAGTTCCTCTATTTATTACCTACTTCATCACTTTAACATCATCCACATGTAGTGTTTTGTGTTTATGTTTTATCTCTTAAGTTGAATCAGAAAAGAAAATGTCCTAGAACATGAACTGAAAATGTTTTTTTTTAAGCTATGCATTTTAGTTTTCTCTTTTGACTCGACTCTGTCCTTACCATGGAAAGCTGCTGGTATTTCTAGAAACTGTTGTGACTCTGTAAGCTCTTATATCTCTTCAACAGCTGCTTCTTTTAACGCTGCTTTATACGTTACTTTAAAACCATTTACAACATTATTGTTGTGTCATTATTATCATAGTTATATTGTACAGACATTTATTCATTACAATAAGGATCATGGATGAAAACTGTAATATTTTCTCTTTTTAGTTTTTTTTCCAATCCTGTTTCTTTGTGATGTGAACAGGTAACCGTCCCCGTGTGACCACAACATCCAACTGGCCTGAAACATTCTGGGCTGAGACGCTCACTCTCAGATGTGAGATTGAGGGAGGTGGAGACTCTGAATGGATGTTTGGATGGAGAGGACACAGAACATCCAGCTCAGACAAATATACAGCAGACAATAAATACATTATTAGTGGAGCCACTGATTCTGACAACGGAGACTATGAGTGCATCGGCAGAAGGGGCCACACTAATCCTACCTTCACGCCTTGGAGTGAACCCTTCAAATTGACTGTAACAAGTAAGTTGAACCATGTTGTCAATAATTAAAATGTCCAGGTGAAAATGATTTCATCTAAATGAGAAAACAAAACATTGCTTGCTTAAAGCATTTTGCAGGGAGCTGTGACAAATTATATTTTACCTTTCAGCATGGTAACAAAATAACTGAGAAACTTAAGACTATCACATCTTTTGTAATTCTTAAAATATGTCTTAATATGGTTTAAAACAGTGAATTTTGATGTCACTAACAGTGTCTGAATAATTGCTTATAAATATTGGATAAGTTATTCACATTTGACAAAGAAGATGTTTGTTGATATTGATAAAACTCTCCTAAGTTATGATTGTGTTAAAGTGAGAAAAGTATCTCAGATCCTCAAACATGGGCCTCCTGGCTCCGCCTCCTTCCCGTTATAAACTTCGAGGTGACCGAGTCTTTGCAGTCAAGGCCCCACGGTTGAGGAACAGCCTTCCTCCCTCAGTCAGGGTCTGCCCCCTCTGTGGAGTCTTTTAAGTCACGCCTCAAAACACACTTTTACATGTTGGCTTTTGAGTCCTAATTAGGTTGCTTGTGTTTCTTTCTGATGTATTTCTATCAAATATCATTTAATATTATAGTCTGATTATATAGTTGGTATCGTGTTTGTGCATTTGTGTTTGGGGCGGATTAGGTTTAAAAAACAAGACAAACATGTTTGTGTGAGTTTTTTTTTTTTTTTTTTTTAAATGTGCTTCATAAATACATTTGATTGATTGATGCTGTTTTTTAAAGTGATACATGAGTTGGATCTTTTCTGGAATTGAACTATTTTAAATTTAATATAATTTAAGAGATAAATCTTATCACTAGTTTCAGCTCATAATTCTTCAAATCATTTTTACTTCTGGGCGCAGCACTGTTTGAATTTGACCAAATTGTAGGTACGGTAATTTACCTTTTTACATCTTTGTTTCCAAATCAAACAGCAAGAACACCAAAGGCTGAACTGAGAGCTGACAGGACATCAATTCCAGCAGGGGGCGCTGTGACCCTGACCTGTGATGTGAACCCTCCATCATCTGGCTGGACGTACATCTTATACAGAGGAGATCACTCGGGCACACAAGATGATGGTAAAAACTTCAATGGACGAATCAGTGTCTCCCAGGGAGGAGTCTACTGGTGCAGAGGAGAGAGAGGAGAACCAGTTTACTACACAGAGTACAGTGATTCAGTCACTATCAACATCATTTGTGAGTTTAACATTTTTGAAAACTTGTAATAATATATTCTATCCATAAATTGATTGATATAAAAAGCTAAAGATGTTTATTTTTTCTCACCATCATGTCCTTGTTGGGATCTCTTGAACACGAACAGTATCAAACAGAGCTGTTGTGACTCTTCAGCCCCGTTGGACTGAGATATACAGCGGAGAGAAGATCACTTTTAGATGTGAAATCGAGGGTGGAGACGACTCTGAGTGGGAGTATGAGTGGGAAACAACCACCTCTGATAAATCTGTGAAAAAAAACAGTAAATCATTTAAATTCACTGCTAATGTTTACAGTCGAGGAGAATACAAGTGTAAGGGAAAACACAAAACTGAGGTACTTTCCTCAACACCATGGAGCACCCCAATCACATTGACAGTATCAGGTAAGATGGACTTAAAATCAACATGAAAACAGTTTTTAGGATGTTTGTGTATGTTAAGAGAAGCTACCATCCATAACTGAGCAGTTCTCAAATTGTGACTTTATTTCTTCATTGAGAAAGTTTTAGTACAGATCACAGTGATTAAGTGTGTCTTTGGTACAATAAGTTTCATGGATGAAGTTCATGTTTATTTCCATAAGGTATTTTATTAATGGCTATTTAAAGGAACAGTAATAATTTTTATATCCCTGTTTTAAACTGAACAGAACAAAAACCAAAGGCTGAGCTGAAGGCTGATAACACAGATATTCCAGTAGGAGGTTATGTGACCCTGACCTGTGATGTGAGGTCTTCATCTGGTTGGAAATACTACTTTTGGTACAGAGCAGATAAATCCTCTAACCCATCATCCATAAATGATGTCTCCTCGGCTGGACAAATGAATGTCTCAAAGGAAGGACTCTACTGGTGTAGAGGAGCGAGAGGAAACCCAGTTTACTACACAGAGGACAGTAATAGAATTATGTTAAAAGAAAATAGTAAGTTTTGCATTTTGACATTCTTTGGTGTAGATTTAAGGTTTTTTCATCTTTGTGTACTTACTGTGAATTCTTCAACATTCAAAGTTGCAAACAAGGCTGTCGTGACTCTGCACCCCGACTGGTCTGAAATATACAATGACGAGTCGATTACTCTAAGATGTGAGATAAAGGAAGGAGACGACGCTGAGTGGGAGTACGAGTGGAAAACAAGCAGCTCAGTCAAACCTCCAAAAGAAAAGGAATACAGTATTGGACATGCTAATACATCACACAGTGGAAACTACAGTTGTAAGGGCAGAAAAAAAAGTGACCAGTCTCCAACAGGTTGGAGCGATCCCATCACATTAACGGTTTTATCCAGTAAGTAGCATTTCTTTTATATAAACATTATACTGTACTATCAGATATTCCATCATTACATGGTTTTATTTCTTTGAATAATCACTTTTCCAACAGGTTCACCCCAGCCTGTCCTCACCGTGTCTCCACTCTGGCTGAGTCCTGGAGACTCTGTGACTCTGATCTGTGAGGTTAAACACCCATCAGCAGGATGGAGGTTCTACTGGTATAAAGCTATTCCCAAACTATCTGACAACTCCTACAGCTACCAGCTGCTATCTGGAAGCAGAGATGGAACTGAAAAGTATTCCTTCATTGTTCATGGACAGACACACACAGCAGGATATGTGTGCAGAGCTGGAAGAGGAGAAATGAACACTCCTTATAGTGAACTAAAGTTTGTCTGGTCTGGAGGTCAGTTTGTTTCTGTCTTTATCTTTATTCATTTTTGATCTATGAACAACATAGAGTTTCTTCAGTACTTTTGTCTGTATTGTACAACAATCCAAGAGAAAGATAGGAATTGATCACGATGACTTCATGCTCTTTCTTTCCCCTTCCTTTTAGTGAACAACTTTTCATTGAGTTGTAAGTGTGTATACATACATATACATTCTCAAAATAGTTAAACAGAAAGCTCAATATCTACACTCGATTACCAAAATAAATACACAACTTAACTTGGAGCTAATGTGCAGGTAGTTTGCAAATATATCTTCATCTGTCTAAATAGACAATTTAAAAGCATCATATATGTGGTGTGTGTGTATCCACAAGTGCATATGCATGAGCCTACAGTACAATATACACGGCCAAATGCCAAACTTGTTTCCTTGGTGAGTGGTTGATGTTGTTTTTGGTAGCATGAAAAACATTTAAAGGAAGATTATTAGAGTCTATCACTTAAATAATCGTTCAATAAAAACATTTTACTTTGTATAATTAAGCATCTTATTGCTAATTGCTTACTCTCACATGTGAGGGCTTGTATGATTAAAATAATGTTGGTCAGTAATCACTGATGGAAAAGAAGAAGAAAAAAACAATGCTAATCTGTCATATCTTTGAAAAATGGCAGGTCAAAGAAAGTCTTTCAATTTACAGACCGAATTCCTTGGTTGGATATCGACATTAAATATAAAGTCCAATGGCAGCTAACGGTCTGGGCTTTGTTGAACCTCTTGTTTCTTTCTTCTTTTTTAGATTTGCCTTCATCAGCATCTCTCACAGTGAGTCCTGAAAGAGTGCAACACTTCACCTCTGATTCTGCCTCACTGGAGTGTAAGGGGAACTCTACTCAGTGGAGAGTGAAGTTTCAAGAGGATAGCTCCCTGGCAGATTGCTCCCTGAGGGATACAATGACTGGATCAACATGCACATTAGAACGTTTCATTTCAAGAAATAATGTGTACTGGTGTGAGTCTGGATCAGGGGAGTTCAGCAACGCTGTCAACATCACTAAACAGAGTATGTTTTTATTACATTTCTTCTTAAAGTTTTTATCTTTCAGCATCCAAGTATTCAATTCAACATCATTCAGTTACACGTTATCTCCATCGACATTGAGAAGTAAAAGAGCAGCACAGTGTGGGAGCGTTTTCTCTTAATTAGATAAAAGCAAAGATTAAGGTCTGAGTGTATATCATTATTAAATACTGATCACATTTGTAGACAGTTGCTGTTCAAACACATTTGATGCCAAAGTGTTAAACATAAGAAGGAGTAAGGTGTACACAAGATAACACATCAGATTAATCATCACTTTGAAGCATTGCTGTAAAAAAATAGATATTCTCATCATTCTGTGTCTGATAATTTTTATGTTTGAACCTGATGATCTCTGACTGAATCCTCTTTTCTTTAACTGTTTTACAGATTTGTATATTATCCTGGTGAGCCCTGTCCATCCAGTGACTGAAGGAAGTTCAGTTAGTCTTAGCTGCAGATTGAGAAGCTCAGATAATGTTTCCAATGTGTTCTTCTATCGGAATAACAAACTCATTCAAAATGATACCAGAAAGGAGCTTAATATCTCTGCTGTGTCAAAGTCTGATGAGGGCTTCTACAAGTGTCAGACCTCAGGGAGAGAGTCGTCTCAGAGTTGGATGTCAGTAACAGGTGAGTAAAATAACCAACACTTGTCTGCTTTAGTGTTTACCAAAATTTCTTTAGTATCCTTTAAAAGGGAAAATCAAATTAAATTTTTAGTTCATACCTCCTGGATTCTTAAACGTAGGTGATCACATTATGTATTTATGTTGAATATTATTTGTATACATTTTAGAGGTTTTGTCTTTACTACCAGGACTGAAACTATGAAATAACACTTTGAATCAGTTGAAGGAGTGTTTGTATGATTGTAGTATCAGTGACTATTTGTTATTCTTTATGGCAGTTATGGAAATGCTGTTTGAGGAATCCACATTTCCTGTAATTCCTGTGATTGTTGGGCTGATTTCTGGAGTAGTGCTTACAATATTTATCCTCCTATTGTATCATTTCCTTCAGTCCAAGGGTAAGACCTTTCTTTTACTTCTAATTGTTAAATACTTTATTTATATTAAATATAAAAATGCACTGACAAAGATTAGCAATGTGACTTATATAAAGTATAAAACAATGTAACAGAAAATGTCCTTTTCACAGACTCATGCTTCAGGAGGTAGGTTCAACTCTCTCTTTACTTATTTTAAATATAGCAGTAATTAAAGCCATGGTCCTCAATGTAATGTTTGTCAATCCTGCATGTTTAAGGCCAAGCCAGTCTGAGAGTAACAACCAAGACTCTGCCAGAAGTCATGAACTTTACCAGAATGTGGCTCAACCTGATGTATACTCTACTCTCCTGCACGGTAAGCATTTCATCTTGATATTGTGTATATATACACACAATTTTAGAAATTAATGTAGCCTTCAAAATATATGAATCCAAAATGGGATCAAATTGACTTTTGCTTGGTTTTGACTTCTCTATAGGTGATGCCAGTGTCTACGAAACACTGCAAATCTCTGAGGACAACAACGCTGGTACTGCAGTTTTTTAAATTAATATACACTGAATGAAATATTTCACATTTAAGGAAAACATGTCACAAAAGAGTTTCATGTTCGTCATGCATTTGTCTATTTGAACGACACTTGTCCTTAAAACTTTGATGAACAAATACTTGCTTGATTTTCATTTTTCTAAAGGGGATGATTACGTCAACCAATCAGTAAGGCACTGAAGACACTGAAAATGGTACAGTGTATACCTTTTATATTCATGTGCACTCCAAAAATGCCCAATGTAATACAGTTGAAAACATGAATATATATTTATTTCTTTACTGGGTTTTTTGGAATAGAGGCCAGGCGTCTTGAATCAACAGCAAATAAGTCAAAATAATGTTAGTTGGATTCTTGTTTCTAGTTTTAAAACGACAGTCTTTGAGTTAAAAGACATGCATAACTATATACAGAAGCCACTTGGCCATCTGATTTCTAGAGAGGACCTCTGAGGCATATCTGATCTGAATGTATTTAAAGTAGATATTTTGTGCAAAGAAAAGTGTGGGACTACACGGACATAAAAGACAAAACATTTTAATAATTTCAATATAAGCAACTGTATACTGTGGACTAACATGTTTGTGTTTACTTCCCCAGTTCTTTGAACACACAGTTTGTAAATTCCGCCGCCAGGGGACTACCACAAAAGACGACATCAAGGCTGGCGGGGAATCATGGGAGTGATTCTCTCTGCTACTCTGTCCCCAACCCTGATGAAAATGAGCTAAGAGTTGACCGTAGTGAAGACAAACGAACGAAACCGACCTGAGGAAGAGAATATGTTTACCGACGATGTATCCAAGTCTGATTTACATGAAGTTTTTATCACAGCAGCACATACAGCAACAGTACGGTGTTTCCATGGCAACGAAATACATGTCGTGTCTGTCATGGAGGCTCTGTCATGGTGGCCACCACGACAACACGGCTTCTGTTACTATAATATTAAGGATTTCTTTGGCTTTGAAATATTTGCGGGAATGTAAGTACAAGACGAAAAATATATTTATAACATCAGTTTCGTCAATTTTTAATTATTTAGATATTTAAGTGTAAAAATTTGTATATCTTTCTACATATTGTATATTTAAAGGAGCTGATTAAATTACATAAATTATGTTCACATCGTTACTTAACATGCAACTCTGCTTTCCAATTATCACAAATGTTCAAGGGTTAGTACAGTTCATTTGTTTTCTGGTTAAATAAGAGTGACAGAATATGTATTACATTACTCATATTAGCTAAAAGCTTACAATTATTACCAGAATATTCTTGACTATTCTTATTTTTAGAAGTATATATTTTATTTTGTCATTTATCTGTCAATTTTGTGTACTAAACTTTGGATACGAGTTGTTTCAGCTGCTTCATACTGTATATTTTAGCTTGAGCACCCAGTTGATAGTGCAGCTTTAAAGTCGGCTTCTTTGTCAGTGTTGGCTTACAAAGATCCCGGATGGACATCAACATTACTTTTATATCTGTGATGACCTGCTCTCCACCAACATAATCATTTACATTATAGTTTATTGAACCGTCAGTAATTTGTATCTTAATTATTTCATAGTTATGTATTGTTAAAGTATTTCTGCTGTAATGTTCCTAATAAATGTTTTAAACAGGAACAACAGTTTCTTTTGGTTGTACTTGCTTTTTGACCAACCAGCCAATAAGAATAAGGTCTTGCCACATCAACCCCAGATGCAGTTCCGGCCCTCATCCCTGTGGTCTCTGTTATCCCTCTCTCTCTTTCCCATATTTCCCATCTATCTTCAGCTTTACTATCTAATAAAGACGAATGCTAAAAATCATCCTTGAAAGAAGTTATGGTTGTTACTCTTTGTCGTTATCTGTCAAAGACGTGAAGTTCTCTACCGTTGAAAATATAGAAATACAAATTATTAACAATTTCACCTTTTTACAGCATTGCAGCTTTGTGGCAGAAAATAACAAAGGTCCTGCATCCCATGAGCAGCCATTTTGTTTTCTTCTTGACTTTAAAAGCAGAGCTTTCAATGTTACACATTATTGGTAGTTTCCTTTTAGTAGTAGTTTACTCAATCAGTATTTACAAATTACCCCCATACAAGAATATATAAACGTTCTATTCAAATTATGAATAAAATACGTTGAGGGATTAAACTTGTTGAAAAGGTTTAGGCTGACTCTGAAGCTTTCTATACCTTCTCTTTTTAACATCAAATATACTTGAAGTCGACCCTTTAACTACTAAGTTCACTTCACAGAAACAGTTTCAAACATTTCGAACAAAACAAAATGAAGTTCTAAAACATTTTATACTAATCAAGTAGGTATTAAAAACAAGACACAACCAACAGTTTCAGTCTTTGATAATCTTACTTTTGTTCTTATATATGATGCTATACTCTATATGTATATATCTATACATTTGGTTAAGCACTTTGTAACCTTGATTAGTGAAGTGCTATATAAATAAAGTTATTATTACTATATCTTTTTATCACCTTATTTTAAACATTTTTTATGAGCTTTGAGCCTTTATTTGTTAGGACAGTGGAGGCATCAGAAACTTGAGAGAGAGGGTGAAATGGTTGCAAGAGTAGACACCTGTCGGACTTGAACCAGGGCCGCCTGCTTGACGGACTTCAGCCTCCGAACATAGGATGCTACCTCACCGCTAAGCCATCAGTGCTCTTATGTTTTTTTTTTCTTTAAATGAGGAAATTGAAATACGTTTTATTAACTTCTGTTTGCACTGTAACTTCTTCATGTACATTGAAGCCTCTCACCAACAATCTTCTCTTTTTCTCTTCTGCTTTTCTCATATACGATTGGTATCAGGACCAGCTGGGGCTCTTCCCTGTGCAACTGGCTGCTGGACTTCCTCAGCGAGAGGCCTCAGACAGTGCGGGTCGGCGGCAGCACATCAAAAACCACCGTCATGAGCACTGGGGCCCCCCATGGTTGTGTGCTCAGCCCCCTGCTCTTCACGCTGCTGACCCACGACTGCGCTCCATCCTTCAGCAGCAACCACATTGTGAAGTTCGCGGACGACACAACAGTGGTTGGTCTCATCTCCAACAACGATGAGACGCACTACAGGATGGAGGTCAGCCAACTGGCCACATGGTGTAGAGACAACAACCTCTTCCTGAAGGTCGACAAGACCAAGGAGGTTGTTGTCGACTTCCGGAGAGTCCCCACTCCTACACCTCCACTGACCATCGACGGTGCTGCTGTGGAGAGAGTGAGCAGCACCAAGTTCCTGGGGGTTCACATCAGTGAGGATCTCTCCTGGACAACCAACACCACATCACTGGCCAAGAAGTCCCAGCAGCGCCTCTACTTCCTCCGCAAGCTGAAGAGAGCACGAGCCCCCCCGACCATCATGTGCTCCTTCTACAGCGGCACCATCGAGAGCATCCCGACCAGCTGCATCACTGTGTGGCTCGGGAGCTGCACTGCTGCCAACCGCAAGACCCTGCAGCGCACAGTGAAGGCTGCTGAACGGATTATCGGTGTCCCACTCCCCTCTCTTCTGGACCTCTACGGTACCCGCCTCACCCGCAAAGCAACCAGCATTGTGCGTGACCCCACCCACCCCTCACACAGCCTCTTCAGCCTCCTGCCATCGGGGAGACGGTACCGCAGCCTGCGGGCCGGCTCCACCAGACTGGGAAACAGCTTCTTCCACCAAGCTGTCAGGAAGCTTAACTCTCTCCCCTCTCTTCCTTCCCCCCCCTCTGCCCCCACGAGCACTGGATGTTGAAACCCCCTCCCGTGTGCCACCAAGAACTCTGGAATAATAACTAATTATCAATCAGTTTAATGCACACTGCACATATTGCACAAGTTACTTTTTTCTTAAAATTGTATTTTATTTATTTTATTTACCATTTTGCACAATTTAGAATTTATTACTGTAAATATTATTTATCTTATTTTTACCTCATTTTATTTTATCTTTTTACCTCATTTTGGTTGTATTGCACCGCGGGTCGGAGACAAACGCAATTTCGATTCCACTGTATGCCTGGCATATTTTGAAATTGACAATAAAGTTGACTTTGACTTTGACTTTGACTTTGTATACTTATAAAATGTTGGTATTAATTGCCACTTAATTGTCAACAGCATCAAGCTGCTTTCATCACATGAAAGGTGCTATATGAATACGGTCACATCAGCATCCACTCGTTGTTAATACTACCTTAAGTTGTTCAAAGTTATAAATACTGTGAATTCTGCTGCTTCAGTGACATCATGTCCGGCCTGAGTGAAAGGCGGGCCTCCTACAGCAGAGGTGTTAATACAGGAAGTGGTCAGCCAGACTTTACCAAGTACCGACTATATCATGGGGAAATTCAGTTCGATCATAGGTTTCCTCATATTCTGTAGAAGATGTGAGTTTTGTGGTTTCTACGTTCTGTTTAATTAAGATGAATAAAACTGAACTTTTCACCAAAGTTTCCAAAGAAATCACTGATCAACGAGTTAGAGCACGCTGTGAAAGCTTCAACTGTTCCCCGAGTATTCTCAATAAGAAAACCCCACTGAGTTACAGTCAGGACTAAAAGAAAAACGTCTAGATGGTAAATGAGGCAGAACCTAAAGTAACATGTCAGATTAGATGAAACATATTGTCATCTTTTTGTCTTCTTTTTTCTGCTAATGAAAACAAACTGAAAACATTAAAACTTTCTCATGGGCAATAAGCAGTTAGTGTTTCCGGTGTTTTGGGCTTCAAACAAACTAGAAACTAGAACTCTACCACAATGTGGGAACATTTGCATGTTGAGGTTCTGCTTTTTTTTCACCATCTTACCGTGGCTTTAGTTTTTTGAATTTGAATTGTTATTTTAAAATGATTTTCTGAGTGACATGCTTCTCACACACTTTGACCTGAATCACACACATGTTCAAACAGGACCTGTGGACGTGCATTAGTGGAGAGAAGTCAGAGTGGGGCTGCTACACACTGCTATGCAGGCAGTGCACCAGATCAGTCGTGGGTTATTATTTATTAATGATCATGTGAATCATTAGATGGCATTCTATTTGTAATTCTGCCACCAGGGTGTATTAGACAAGGACACTCATATATTGTGTATTGCAAAACATTATTTATTTTGTTTATAAAAACACAACATAAATAAATATAATAATATATTTGGCATAACATGCAGCACATAGAACACTAGAAATGTTAGGTGTGTATGTGATCTTAAAGTTATTGGCATTATGTTTCATGGATGTGCAATAATTAGTTATTAGTGCCATTATTTATTTATTTAACCCCTAACAGAAGCCATTTTACATGATCTCTTTCTTATTCGAGCAGTAGACAGGAAGTGTAAACAGGTTTGTTGAGGTTGGCACTTCTTAGAATTTTGTGTATAGCGAAGGAAGTACAGACAAAGAAGTCCGAGAGAAACTCTGCTCTCACATTTTAATGAACTGTTTCTTGTCTTTCTCCTCTTTTCCTTCTGCATTATTAGAAATGTAAAGTTAATGTGTTTTTTTTAAAAGCTAAGCGTCAGAGCTTCATTGTCGTTTTCGATGTGAAGATGGACCAAACCTTGCGTTGTGTGCTGGGGTTTTTCTGTGAGTACATCAGAGCTTTTTAAGTTTTGTGACTTTCAAACAGCGAGTCATGTTTCTATGAACATGTAGTTCAGCTGTTTGAATAATACAACAGGAGTTAAGCACTTGCTGTTTGTACAACATTTGAACAAGGCGTGAACAGTAAATAGTCTATAGTTTTGGAAAAAAAAGCTTTAGGATTGAAATGGCTGCCAAATATTTGTTGTTTTGTGAGAAATTCTGTTTATTGATGGATAGCCCCTTGAGATGAACCATCTGGTTTTTGAAAGTTTTGACAATAACAGTTACCTAAAATGAAACTCTATCTGGATTTAACACCTTTAATTCTTCCCTGATGAACTATTAATCTTTATTTTAGTGCTGAATTTGATCCCCCACGGATTGGCTCAAGGTAAATGATGGTCTTATATTTCTATGATTTTTGTTTTTTAAATATTTCTGCAGTTCCTCTATTTATTACCTACTTCATCACTTTAACATCATCCACATGTAGTGTTTTGTGTTTATGTTTTATCTCTTAAGTTGAATCAGAAAAGAAAATGTCCTAGAACATGAACTGAAAATGTTTTTTTTAAGCTATGCATTTTAGTTTTCTCTTTTGACTCGACTCTGTCCTTACCATGGAAAGCTGCTGGTATTTCTAGAAACTGTTGTGACTCTGTAAGCTCTTATATCTCTTCAACAGCTGCTTCTTTTAACGCTGCTTTATACGTTACTTTAAAACCATTTACAACATTATTGTTGTGTCATTATTATCATAGTTATATTGTACAGACATTTATTCATTACAATAAGGATCATGGATGAAAACTGTAATATTTTCTCTTTTTAGTTTTTTTTTCAATCCTGTTTCTTTGTGATGTGAACAGGTAACCGTCCCCGTGTGACCACAACATCCAACTGGCCTGAAACATTCTGGGCTGAGACGCTCACTCTCAGATGTGAGATTGAGGGAGGTGGAGACTCTGAATGGACGTTTGGATGGAGAAGAGACAGAACATTCAGCTCAGACAAATATACAGCAGACAATAAATACATTATTAGTGGAGCCACTGAATCTGACAACGGAGACTATGAGTGCATCGGCAGAAGGGGCCATACTAATTCTACCTTCACGCCTTGGAGTGAACCCTTCAAATTGACTGTAACACGTAAGTTGAACCATGTTGTCAATAATTAAAATGTCCAGGTGAAAATGATTTAGTCTAAATGAGAAAACAAAACATTGCTTGCTTAAAGCCTTTTGCAGGGAGCTGTGACAAATTATATTTTAACTTTCAGCATGGTAACAAAATAACTGAGAAACTTAAGACTATCACATCTTTTGTAATTCTTAAAATATGTCTTAATATGGTTTAAAACAGTGAATTTTGATGTCACTAACAGTGTCTGAATAATTGCTTATAAATATTGGATAAGTTATTCACATTTGACAAAGAAGATGTTTGTTGATATTGATAGAGCTCTCCTAACTTATGATTGTGTCAAAGTGAGAAAAGTATCTCAGATCCTCAAACATGGGCCTCCTGGCTCCGCCTCCTTCCCGTTATAAACTTCGAGGTGACCGAGCCTTTGCAGTCAAGGCCCCACGGTTGAGGAACAGCCTTCCTCCCTCAGTCAGGGTCTGCCCCCTCTGTGGAGTCTTTTAAGTTACGCCTCAAAACACACTTTTACATGTTGGCTTTTGAGTCCTAATTAGGTTACTTGTGTTTCTTTCTGATGTATTTCTATGAAATATCATTTAATATTATAGTCTGATTATATAGTTGGTATCGTGTTTGTGCATTTGTGTTTGGGGTGGATTAGGTTTAAAAAACAAGACAAACATATTTGTGTGAGTTTTTGTCTTGTTTTTTTTTTAAATGTGCTTTATAAATACATTTGATTGATTGATGTTGTTTTTTAAAATGATACATGAGTTGGATCTTTTCTGGAATTGAACTACTTTAAATTTAATATAATTTAAGAGATAAATCTTATCACTAGTTTCTGCTCATAATTCTTAAAGTCATTTTTACTTCTGGGCGCAAAACTGTTTGAATTTGACTAAATTGTAGGTACGGTAATTTACCTTTTTACATCTTTGTTTCCAAATCAAACAGCAAGAAGACCAAAGGCTGAACTGAGAGCTGACAGGACATCAATTCCAGCAGGGGGCGCTGTGACCCTGACCTGTGATGTGAACCCTCCATCATCTGGCTGGACGTACATCTTATACAGAGGAGATCACCCGCGCACACAAGATGATGGTAAAAACTTCAATGGACGAATCAGTGTCTCCCAGGGAGGAGTCTACTGGTGCAGAGGAGAGAGAGGAGAACCAGTTTACTACACAGAGTACAGTGATTCAGTCACTATCAACATCATTTGTGAGTTTAACATTTTTGAAAACTTGTAATAATATATTCTATCCATAAATTGATTGATATAAAAAGCTAAAGATGTTTATTTTTTCTCATCATCGTGTCCTTGTTGGGATCTCTTGAACACAAACAGTATCAAACAGAGCTGTTGTGACTCTTCAGCCCCATTGGACTGAGATATACAGCGGAGAGAAGATCACTTTTAGATGTGAAATCGAGGGTGGAGACGACTCTGAGTGGGAGTACGAGTGGGAAACAACCACCTCTGAAAGATCTGTAAGACAGAGTAAATCCTTTGAAATGACTGCTACTTCTTATAGGGAAGGAGAATACAAGTGTAAGGGAAAACACAAAACTGAGGTACTTTCCTCAACACCATGGAGCACTCCAATCACATTGAAAGTATCAGGTAAGATGGACTTAAAATCAAAATGAAAACAAGTTTTAAGAAGGTTTGTGTATGTTAAGAGAAGCTATCATTCATAGCTGAGCAGTACTCAAATTGTGACTTTATTTCTTCATTGAGAAAGTTTTAGTGCAGATCACAGTGATTAAGTGTGTCTTTGGTACAATAAGTTTCATGGATGAAGTTCATGTTTATTTCCAAAAGGTATTTTATTAATGGCTATTTAAAGAGACAGTGATCTCTTTTTATATCTTATATATACAGTATATATATTTATATATATAGAGAGAGAGGAAACCCAGTTTACTACACAGAGGACAGTAATAGAATTCAGTTAAAAGAAAATAGTAAGTTTTGCATATTGACATTCTTTGGTGTAGATTTAAGGTTTTTTCATCTTTGTGTACTTACTGTGAATTCTTCAACATTAGCGGTTGCAAACAAGGCTGTCGTGACTCTGCACCCCGACTGGTCTGAAATATACAATGACGAGTCGATTACTCTAAGATGTGAGATAAAGGAAGGAGACGACGCTGAGTGGGAGTACGAGTGGAAAACAAGCAGCTCAGTCAAACCTCCAAAAGAAAAGGAATACAGTATTGGACCTGCTAATACATCACACAGTGGAAACTACAGTTGTAAGGGCAGAAAAAAAAGTGATCAGTCTCCAACAGGTTGGAGCGATCCCATCACATTAACGGTTTTATCCAGTAAGTAGCATTTCTTTTATATAAACATTATACTGTACTATCAGATATTCCATCATTACATGGTTTTATTTCTTTGAATAATCACTTTTCCAACAGGTTCACCCCAGCCTGTCCTCACCGTGTCTCCACTCTGGCTGAGTCCTGGAGACTCTGTGACTCTGATCTGTGAGGTTAAACACCCATCAGCAGGATGGAGGTTCTACTGGTATAAAGCTATTCCCAAACTATCTGACAACTCCTACAGCTACCAGCTGCTATCTGGAAGCAGAGATGGAACTGAAAAGTATTCCTTCATTGTTCATGGAAAGACACACACAGCAGGATATGTGTGCAGAGCTGGAAGAGGAGAAATGAACACTCCTTATAGTAAACTAAAGTTTGTCTGGTCTGGAGGTCAGTTTGTTTCTGTCTTTATCTTTATTCATTTTTGATCTATGAACAACATAGAGTTTCTTCAGTACTTTTGTCTGTATTGTACAACAATCCAAGAGAAAGATAGGAATTGATCACGATGACTTCATGCTCTTTCTTTCCCCTTCCTTTTAGTGAACAACTTTTCATTGAGTTGTAAGTGTGTATACATACATATACATTCTCAAAATAGTTAAACAGAAAGCTCAATATCTACACTCGATTATCAAAATAAATACACAACTTAACTTGGAGCAAATGTGCAGGTAGTTTGCAAATATATCTTCATCTGTCTAAATAGACAATTTAAAAGCATCATATATGTGGTGTGTGTGTGTATCCACAAGTGCATATGCATGAGCCTACAGTACAATATACACGGCCAAATGCCAAACTTGTTTCCTTGGTGAGTGGTTGATGTTGTTTTTGGTAGCATGAAAAACACTAAAAGGAAGATTATTAGAGTCTATCACTTAAATAATCGTTCTATAAAAACATTTTACTTTGTATAATTAAGCATCTTATTGCTAATTGCTTACTCTCACATGTGAGGGCTTGTATGATTAAAATAATGTTGGTCAGTAATCACTGATGGAAAAGAAGAAGAAAAAAACAATGCTAATCTGTCATATCTTTGAAAAATGGCAGGTCAAAGAAAGTCTTTCAATTTACAGACCGAATTCCTTGGTTGGATATCTACATTAAATATAAAGTCCAATGGCAGCTAACGGTCTGGGCTTTGTTGAACCTCTTGTTTCTTTCTTCTTTTTTAGATTTGCCTTCATCAGCATCTCTCACAGTGAGTCCTGAAAGAGTGCAACACTTCACCTCTGATTCTGTCTCACTGGAGTGTAAGGGGAACTCTACTCAGTGGAGAGTGAAGTTTCAAGAGGACAGCTCCCTGGAAGATTGCTCCCAGTGGGATACAATGACTGGATCAACATGCACAATAGAGGGATATAGATCGAGAAATAATGTGTACTGGTGTGAGTCTGGATCAGGGGAGTTCAG
Source organism: Labrus mixtus (assembly GCF_963584025.1). NCBI lineage: Eukaryota > Metazoa > Chordata > Actinopteri > Labriformes > Labridae > Labrus > Labrus mixtus. The sequence goes on along the minus strand of NC_083634.1, from coordinate 16,516,354 downwards.
CAACGCTGTCAACATCACTAAACAGAGTATGTTTTTATTACATTTCTTCTTAAAGTTTTTATCTTTCAGCATCCAAGTATTCAATTCAACATCATTCAGTTACACGTTATCTCCATCGACATTGAGAAGTAAAAGAGCAGCACAGTGTGGGAGCGTTTACTCTCTTAATTAGATAAAAGCAAAGATTAAGGTTTGAGTGTATATCATTATTAAATACTGATCACATTTGTAGACAGTTGCTGTTCAAACACATTTGATGCCAAAGTGTTAAACATAAGAAGGAGTAAGGTGTACACAAGATAACACATCAGATTAATCATCACTTTGAAGCATTGCTGTAAAAAAAGAAGAAATATATTCTCATCATTCTGTGTCTGCTAATTTTCATGTTTGAACCTGATGATCTCTGACTGAATCCTCTTTTCTTTAACTGTTTTACAGAGTATAACATTATCCTGGTGAGCCCTGTCCATCCAGTGACTGAAGGAAGTTCAGTTAGTCTTAGCTGCAGATTGAGAAGCTCAAATATTGTTTCCAATGTGTTCTTCTATCGGAATAACAAACTCATTCAAAATGATACCAGAAAGGAGCTTAATATCTCTGCTGTGTCAAAGTCTGATGAGGGCTTCTACAAGTGTCAGACCTCAGGGAGAGAGTCGTCTCAGAGTTGGATGTCAGTAACAGGTGAGTGGGATACCCCGTGCCCTCTACTGGTAGTGTCGGTGCTGTCACTGTTTGCCTATGAACACAGACATAGAGTCTGTTTTCTGCCAGGAATTTCCAAGATGCTAATTCCTTCTGGAAGAAATCTCTGAATCAGTTGTGTAAACGGCCTTATGTGTTGAAGTAAACATGTCTGTAAACCTGACCTTAGTGGGAGTGGCCTGCGGTGCTGTGCATTCTGGGAGTTGGTGTCTTTCATCCACATAAGCCAAAAAGACACTTTCAGCCTTTTCTCGGCCAAGAAGGCACCAACTTCAAAATGTATTTCACATTTCTACTACATATATGACCCAATGTCAATACAGATTCATGTTTCAACGGGTGAAGTATCCCTTTAACTGAAATGTATTTTGATATGTTTTTAGCCTTATTGTAGATGTTTTGTGCTTCTTGCAGAACAGGTAATACTCTCCAGAGAGTTAATTGATTTCTAACCTCTTTTGGTCGGGATGCCAACTCCTACATAAAAGGCGGCTTGAGGGCCTTGCAGGTTGTTGGCGGTTGGGGGGGCAAAGTGTTGGAGAATTGTTGACAGTAACCAAAGAGTGTGCCGCGCTGCAAGGGCCCACGGTGGCATTGTTTAACGCTGAGTCGCGTCTTTAGTTTGTCACTTTTTGCATTCTGTTATTTACTTATTTCTTGCTAGTTTTATTTTTTATTCTTACATTTTTCTGCAGGCCTGTACTGTACATATTGCTGCACTTTTTTTTTCATTGTAAAAAATTCACTTGGACTGAATTTTTGATTTTTTTTTCTTTCTTAAGCCTAAACCCATCCTTACAAAGATACAAATTACTGAATGATTCTATGTAAACCATGTTTTGTCTGAAAAAGAAATAGTCAAATACACCATCTAGTTGGAAGTAACCACACTTTAAGTGATTGACCTTATTGATTCAATAATTTAGTGTTGAATCAGTAATTTGGTTAAATCCTGGATTGCGATAAAATGATGTATTCATTGTAGACTATTATTTTTTACACATGTTTATGTTTTGTCTTCACCATTGCTTGAGACAACATGACAAAACATTTAATTATCATTGTCTATAATTTTAAGAAGTGTTTTATAAGTTCATTAACAGTTATTTGTTATTAGTTGTAGCGGTGTCCAGGCTTGGGAACCCTTCATATCCTGTAATTCTCGTGATTGTCGGGCTGATTTGTGGAGTAGTACTTATAATTCTTCTGCTCCTATTGTATCGCTGCAGGCAGTCCAAGGGTAAGACCTTTCTTTTACTTCTAATTGTTAAATACTTTATTTATATTAAATATAAAAATGCACTGACAAAGATTAGCAATGTGACTTATATAAAGTATAAAACAATGTAACAGAAAATGTCCTTTTCACAGACTCATGCTTCAGGAGGTAGGTTCAACTCTCTCTTTACTTATTTTAAATATAGCAGTAATTAAAGCCATGGTCCTCAATGTAATGTTTGTCAATCCTGCATGTTTAAGGCCAAGCCAGTCTGAGAGTAACAACCAAGACTCTGCCAGAAGTCATGAACTTTACCAGAATGTGGCTCAACCTGATGTATACTCTACTCTCCTGCACGGTAAGCATTTCATCTTGATATTGTGTATATATACACACAATTTTAGAAATTAATGTAGCCTTCAAAATATATGAATCCAAAATGGGATCAAATTGACTTTTGCTTGGTTTTGACTTCTCTATAGGTGATGCCAGTGTCTACGAAACACTGCAAATCTCTGAGGACAACAACGCTGGTACTGTAGTTTTTTAAATTAATATACACTGAATGAAATATTTCACATTTAAGGAAAACATGTCACAAAAGAGTTTCATGTTCGTCATGCATTTGTCTATTTGAACGACACTTGTCCTTAAAACTTTGATGAACAAATACTTGCTTGATTTTCATTTTTCTAAAGGGGATGATTACGTCAACCAATCAGTAAGGCACTGAAGACACTGAAAATGGTACAGTGTATACCTTTTATATTCATGTGCACTCCAAAAATGCCCAATGTAATACAGTTGAAAACATGAATATATATTTATTTCTTTACTGGGTTTTTTGGAATAGAGGCCAGACGTCTTGAATCAACAGCAAATAAGTCAAAATAATGTTAGTTGGATTCTTGTTTCTAGTTTTAAAACAACAGTCTTTGAGTTAAAAGACATGCATAACTATATACAGAAGCCACTTGGCCATCTGATTTCTAGAGAGGACCTCTGAGGCATATCTGATCTGAATGTATTTAAAGTAGTTGTTTTGTGCAAAGAAAAATGTGGGACTACACGGACATAAAAGACAAAACATTTTAATAATTTCAATATAAGCAACTGTATACTGTGGACTAACATGTTTGTGTTTACTTCCCCAGTTCTTTGAACACACAGTTTGTAAATTCCGCCGCCAGGGGACTACCACAAAAGACGACATCAAGGCTGGCGGGGAATCATGGGAGTGATTCTCTCTGCTACTCTGTCCCCAACCCTGATGAAAATGAGCTAAGAGTTGACCGTAGTGAAGACAAACGAGCGAAACCGACCTAGAGGAAGAGAATATGTTTACCGACGATGTATCCAAGTCTGATTTACATGAAGTTTTTATCACAGCAGCACATACAGCAACAGTACGGTGTTTCCATGGCAACGATATACGTTGTGTCTGTCATGGAGGCTCTGTCATGGTGGCCACCACGACAACACGGCTTCTGTTACTATAATATTAAGGATTTCTCTGGCTTTGATAACTGTTGTAAATATTTGCGGGAATGTAAGTACAAGACGAAAAATATATTTATAACATCAGTTTCGTCAATTTTTAATTATTTAGATATTTAAGTGTAAAAATTTGTATATCTTTCTACATATTGTATATTTAAAGGAGCTGATTAAATTACATAAATTATGTTCACATCGTTACTTAACATGCAACTCTGCTTTCCAATTATCACAAATGTTCAAGGGTTAGTACAGTTCATTTGTTTTCTGGTTAAATAAGAGTGACAGAATATGTATTACATTACTCATATTAGCTAAAAGCTTACAATTATTACCTGAATATTCTTGACTATTCTTATTTTTAGAAGTATATATTTTATTTTGTCATTTATCTGTCAATTTTGTGTACTAAACTTTGGATACGAGTTGTTTCAGCTGCTTCATACTGTATATTTTAGCTTGAGCACCCAGTTGATAGTGCAGCTTTAAAGTCGGCTTCTTTGTCAGTGTTGGCTTACAAAGATCCCGGATGGACATCAACATTACTTTTATATCTGTGATGACCTGCTCTCCACCAACATAATCATTTACATTATAGTTTATTGAACCGTCAGTAATTTGTATCTTAATTATTTCATAGTTATGTATTGTTAAAGTATTTCTGCTGTAATGTTCCTAATAAATGTTTTAAACAGGAACAACAGTTTCTTTTGGTTGTACTTGCTTTTTGACCAACCAGCCAATAAGAATAAGGTCTTGCCACATCAACCCCAGATGCAGTTCCGGCCCTCATCCCTGTGGTCTCTGTTATCCCTCTCTCTCTTTCCCATATTTCCCATCTATCTTCAGCTTTACTATCTAATAAAGACGAATGCTAAAAATCATCCTTGAAAGAAGTTATGGTTGTTACTCTTTGTCGTTATCTGTCAAAGACGTGAAGTTCTCTACCGTTGAAAATATAGAAATACAAATTATTAACAATTTCACCTTTTTACAGCATTGCAGCTTTGTGGCAGAAAATAACAAAGGTCCTGCATCCCATGAGCAGCCATTTTGTTTTCTTCTTGACTTTAAAAGCAGAGCTTTCAATGTTACACATTATTGGTAGTTTCCTTTTAGTAGTAGTTTACTCAATCAGTATTTACAAATTACCCCCATACAAGAATATATAAACGTTCTATTCAAATTATGAATAAAATACGTTGAGGGATTAAACTTGTTGAAAAGGTTTAGGCTGACTCTGAAGCTTTCTATACCTTCTCTTTTTAACATCAAATATACTTGAAGTCGACCCTTTAACTACTAAGTTCACTTCACAGAAACAGTTTCAAACATTTCGAACAAAACAAAATGAAGTTCTAAAACATTTTATACTAATCAAGTAGGTATTAAAAACAAGACACAACCAACAGTTTCAGTCTTTGATAATCTTACTTTTGTTCTTATATATGATGCTATACTGTATATGTATATATCTATACATTTGGTTAAGCACTTTGTAACCTTGATTAGTGAAGTGCTATATAAATAAAGTTATTATTACTATATCTTTTTATCACCTTATTTTAAACATTTTTTATGAGCTTTGAGCCTTTATTTGTTAGGACAGTGGAGGCATCAGAAACTTGAGAGAGAGGGTGAAATGGTTGCAAGAGTAGACACCTGTCGGACTTGAACCAGGGCCGCCTGCTTGACGGACTTCAGCCTCCGAACATAGGATGCTACCTCACCGCTAAGCCATCAGTGCTCTTATGTTTTTTTTTTCTTTAAATGAGGAAATTGAAATACGTTTTATTAACTTCTGTTTGCACTGTAACTTCTTCATGTACATTGAAGCCTCTCACCAACAATCTTCTCTTTTTCTCTTCTGCTTTTCTCATATACGATTGGTATCAGGACCAGCTGGGGCTCTTCCCTGTGCAACTGGCTGCTGGACTTCCTCAGCGAGAGGCCTCAGACAGTGCGGGTCGGCGGCAGCACATCAAAAACCACCGTCATGAGCACTGGGGCCCCCCATGGTTGTGTGCTCAGCCCCCTGCTCTTCACGCTGCTGACCCACGACTGCGCTCCATCCTTCAGCAGCAACCACATTGTGAAGTTCGCGGACGACACAACAGTGGTTGGTCTCATCTCCAACAACGATGAGACGCACTACAGGATGGAGGTCAGCCAACTGGCCACATGGTGTAGAGACAACAACCTCTTCCTGAAGGTCGACAAGACCAAGGAGGTTGTTGTCGACTTCCGGAGAGTCCCCACTCCTACACCTCCACTGACCATCGACGGTGCTGCTGTGGAGAGAGTGAGCAGCACCAAGTTCCTGGGGGTTCACATCAGTGAGGATCTCTCCTGGACAACCAACACCACATCACTGGCCAAGAAGTCCCAGCAGCGCCTCTACTTCCTCCGCAAGCTGAAGAGAGCACGAGCCCCCCCGACCATCATGTGCTCCTTCTACAGCGGCACCATCGAGAGCATCCCGACCAGCTGCATCACTGTGTGGCTCGGGAGCTGCACTGCTGCCAACCGCAAGACCCTGCAGCGCACAGTGAAGGCTGCTGAACGGATTATCGGTGTCCCACTCCCCTCTCTTCTGGACCTCTACGGTACCCGCCTCACCCGCAAAGCAACCAGCATTGTGCGTGACCCCACCCACCCCTCACACAGCCTCTTCAGCCTCCTGCCATCGGGGAGACGGTACCGCAGCCTGCGGGCCGGCTCCACCAGACTGGGAAACAGCTTCTTCCACCAAGCTGTCAGGAAGCTTAACTCTCTCCCCTCTCTTCCTTCCCCCCCCTCTGCCCCCACGAGCACTGGATGTTGAAACCCCCTCCCGTGTGCCACCAAGAACTCTGGAATAATAACTAATTATCAATCAGTTTAATGCACACTGCACATATTGCACAAGTTACTTTTTTCTTAAAATTGTATTTTATTTATTTTATTTACCATTTTGCACAATTTAGAATTTATTACTGTAAATATTATTTATCTTATTTTTACCTCATTTTATTTTATCTTTTTACCTCATTTTGGTTGTATTGCACCGCGGGTCGGAGACAAACGCAATTTCGATTCCACTGTATGCCTGGCATATTTTGAAATTGACAATAAAGTTGACTTTGACTTTGACTTTGACTTTGTATACTTATAAAATGTTGGTATTAATTGCCACTTAATTGTCAACAGCATCAAGCTGCTTTCATCACATGAAAGGTGCTATATGAATACGGTCACATCAGCATCCACTCGTTGTTAATACTACCTTAAGTTGTTCAAAGTTATAAATACTGTGAATTCTGCTGCTTCAGTGACATCATGTCCGGCCTGAGTGAAAGGCGGGCCTCCTACAGCAGAGGTGTTAATACAGGAAGTGGTCAGCCAGACTTTACCAAGTACCGACTATATCATGGGGAAATTCAGTTCGATCATAGGTTTCCTTATATTCTGTAGAAGTTGTGAGTTTTGTGGTTTCTACGTTCTGTTTAATTAAGATGAATAAAACTGAACTTTTCACCAAAGTTTCCAAAGAAATCACTGATCAACGAGTTAGAGCACGCTGTGAAAGCTTCAACTGTTCCCCGAGTATTCTCAATAAGAAAACCCCACTGAGTTACAGTCAGGACTAAAAGAAAAACGTCTAGATGGTAAATGAGGCAGAACCTAAAGTAACATGTCAGATTAGATGAAACATATTGTCATCTTTTTGTCTTCTTTTTTCTGCTAATGAAAACAAACTGAAAACATTAAAACTTTCTCATGGGCAATAAGCAGTTAGTGTTTCCGGTGTTTTGGGCTTCAAACAAACTAGAAACTAGAACTCTACCACAATGTGGGAACATTTGCATGTTGAGGTTCTGCTTTTTTTTCACCATCTTACCGTGGCTTTAGTTTTTTGAATTTGAATTGTTATTTTAAAATGATTTTCTGAGTGACATGCTTCTCACACACTTTGACCTGAATCACACACATGTTCAAACAGGACCTGTGGACGTGCATTAGTGGAGAGAAGTCAGAGTGGGGCTGCTACACACTGCTATGCAGGCAGTGCACCAGATCAGTCGTGGGTTATTATTTATTAATGATCATGTGAATCATTAGATGGCATTCTATTTGTAATTCTGCCACCAGGGTGTATTAGACAAGGACACTCATATATTGTGTATTGCAAAACATTATTTATTTTGTTTATAAAAACACAACATAAATAAATATAATAATATATTTGGCATAACATGCAGCACATAGAACACTAGAAATGTTAGGTGTGTATGTGATCTTAAAGTTATTGGCATTATGTTTCATGGATGTGCAATAATTAGTTATTAGTGCCATTATTTATTTATTTAACCCCTAACAGAAGCCATTTTACATGATCTCTTTCTTATTCGAGCAGTAGACAGGAAGTGTAAAGAGGTTTGTTGAGGTTGGTACTTAAAATTGTGTGAAGTGCAATAGGGAAGGAAGTACAGAGAAAGAAGACGTCAAAGAGAAACTCTGCTCTCACATTTTAATGAACTGTTTCTTGTCTTTCTCCTCTTTTCCTTCTGCATTATTAGAAATGTAAAGTTAATGTGTTTTTTTTAAAAGCTAAGCGTCAGAGCTTCATTGTCGTTTTCGATGTGAAGATGGACCAAACCTTGCGTTGTGTGCTGGGGTTTTTCTGTGAGTACATCAGAGCTTTTTAAGTTTTGTGACTTTCAAACAGCGAGTCATGTTTCTATGAACATGTAGTTCAGCTGTTTGAATAATACAACAGGAGTTAAGCACTTGCTGTTTGTACAACATTTGAACAAGGCGTGAACAGTAAATAGTCTATAGTTTTGGAAAAAAAAGCTTTAGGATTGAAATGGCTGCCAAATATTTGTTGTTTTGTGAGAAATTCTGTTTATTGATGGATAGCCCCTTGAGATGAACCATCTGGTTTTTGAAAGTTTTGACAATAACAGTGACTACAGTAACTAAAATGAAACTCTATCTGGATTTAACGCCTTTAATTCTTCCCTGATGAACTATTAATCTTTATTTTAGTGCTGAATTTGATCCCCAACGGATTGGCTCAAGGTAAATGATGGTCTTATATTTCTATGATTTTTGTTTTTTAAATATTTCTGCAGTTCCTCTATTTATTACCTACTTCATCACTTTAACATCATCCACATGTAGTGTTTTGTGTTTATGTTTTATCTCTTAAGTTGAATCAGAAAAGAAAATGTCCTAGAACATGAACTGAAAATGTTTTTTTTAAGCTATGCATTTTAGTTTTCTCTTTTGACTCGACTCTGTCCTTACCATGGAAAGCTGCTGGTATTTCTAGAAACTGTTGTGACTCTGTAAGCTCTTATATCTCTTCAACAGCTGCTTCTTTTAACGCTGCTTTATACGTTACTTTAAAACCATTTACAACATTATTGTTGTGTCATTATTATCATAGTTATATTGTACAGACATTTATTCATTACAATAAGGATCATGGATGAAAACTGTAATATTTTCTCTTTTTAGTTTTTTTTCCAATCCTGTTTCTTTGTGATGTGAACAGGTAACCGTCCCCGTGTGACCACAACATCCAACTGGCCTGAAACATTCTGGGCTGAGACGCTCACTCTCAGATGTGAGATTGAGGGAGGTGGAGACTCTGAATGGATGTTTGGATGGAGAGGACACAGAACATCCAGCTCAGACAAATATACAGCAGACAATAAATACATTATTAGTGGAGCCACTGATTCTGACAACGGAGACTATGAGTGCATCGGCAGAAGGGGCCACACTAATCCTACCTTCACGCCTTGGAGTGAACCCTTCAAATTGACTGTAACAAGTAAGTTGAACCATGTTGTCAATAATTAAAATGTCCAGGTGAAAATGATTTCATCTAAATGAGAAAACAAAACATTGCTTGCTTAAAGCATTTTGCAGGGAGCTGTGACAAATTATATTTTACCTTTCAGCATGGTAACAAAATAACTGAGAAACTTAAGACTATCACATCTTTTGTAATTCTTAAAATATGTCTTAATATGGTTTAAAACAGTGAATTTTGATGTCACTAACAGTGTCTGAATAATTGCTTATAAATATTGGATAAGTTATTCACATTTGACAAAGAAGATGTTTGTTGATATTGATAAAACTCTCCTAAGTTATGATTGTGTTAAAGTGAGAAAAGTATCTCAGATCCTCAAACATGGGCCTCCTGGCTCCGCCTCCTTCCCGTTATAAACTTCGAGGTGACCGAGTCTTTGCAGTCAAGGCCCCACGGTTGAGGAACAGCCTTCCTCCCTCAGTCAGGGTCTGCCCCCTCTGTGGAGTCTTTTAAGTCACGCCTCAAAACACACTTTTACATGTTGGCTTTTGAGTCCTAATTAGGTTGCTTGTGTTTCTTTCTGATGTATTTCTATCAAATATCATTTAATATTATAGTCTGATTATATAGTTGGTATCGTGTTTGTGCATTTGTGTTTGGGGCGGATTAGGTTTAAAAAACAAGACAAACATGTTTGTGTGAGTTTTTTTTTTTTTTTTTTTTAAATGTGCTTCATAAATACATTTGATTGATTGATGCTGTTTTTTAAAGTGATACATGAGTTGGATCTTTTCTGGAATTGAACTATTTTAAATTTAATATAATTTAAGAGATAAATCTTATCACTAGTTTCAGCTCATAATTCTTCAAATCATTTTTACTTCTGGGCGCAGCACTGTTTGAATTTGACCAAATTGTAGGTACGGTAATTTACCTTTTTACATCTTTGTTTCCAAATCAAACAGCAAGAACACCAAAGGCTGAACTGAGAGCTGACAGGACATCAATTCCAGCAGGGGGCGCTGTGACCCTGACCTGTGATGTGAACCCTCCATCATCTGGCTGGACGTACATCTTATACAGAGGAGATCACTCGGGCACACAAGATGATGGTAAAAACTTCAATGGACGAATCAGTGTCTCCCAGGGAGGAGTCTACTGGTGCAGAGGAGAGAGAGGAGAACCAGTTTACTACACAGAGTACAGTGATTCAGTCACTATCAACATCATTTGTGAGTTTAACATTTTTGAAAACTTGTAATAATATATTCTATCCATAAATTGATTGATATAAAAAGCTAAAGATGTTTATTTTTTCTCACCATCATGTCCTTGTTGGGATCTCTTGAACACGAACAGTATCAAACAGAGCTGTTGTGACTCTTCAGCCCCGTTGGACTGAGATATACAGCGGAGAGAAGATCACTTTTAGATGTGAAATCGAGGGTGGAGACGACTCTGAGTGGGAGTATGAGTGGGAAACAACCACCTCTGATAAATCTGTGAAAAAAAACAGTAAATCATTTAAATTCACTGCTAATGTTTACAGTCGAGGAGAATACAAGTGTAAGGGAAAACACAAAACTGAGGTACTTTCCTCAACACCATGGAGCACCCCAATCACATTGACAGTATCAGGTAAGATGGACTTAAAATCAACATGAAAACAGTTTTTAGGATGTTTGTGTATGTTAAGAGAAGCTACCATCCATAACTGAGCAGTTCTCAAATTGTGACTTTATTTCTTCATTGAGAAAGTTTTAGTACAGATCACAGTGATTAAGTGTGTCTTTGGTACAATAAGTTTCATGGATGAAGTTCATGTTTATTTCCATAAGGTATTTTATTAATGGCTATTTAAAGGAACAGTAATAATTTTTATATCCCTGTTTTAAACTGAACAGAACAAAAACCAAAGGCTGAGCTGAAGGCTGATAACACAGATATTCCAGTAGGAGGTTATGTGACCCTGACCTGTGATGTGAGGTCTTCATCTGGTTGGAAATACTACTTTTGGTACAGAGCAGATAAATCCTCTAACCCATCATCCATAAATGATGTCTCCTCGGCTGGACAAATGAATGTCTCAAAGGAAGGACTCTACTGGTGTAGAGGAGCGAGAGGAAACCCAGTTTACTACACAGAGGACAGTAATAGAATTATGTTAAAAGAAAATAGTAAGTTTTGCATTTTGACATTCTTTGGTGTAGATTTAAGGTTTTTTCATCTTTGTGTACTTACTGTGAATTCTTCAACATTCAAAGTTGCAAACAAGGCTGTCGTGACTCTGCACCCCGACTGGTCTGAAATATACAATGACGAGTCGATTACTCTAAGATGTGAGATAAAGGAAGGAGACGACGCTGAGTGGGAGTACGAGTGGAAAACAAGCAGCTCAGTCAAACCTCCAAAAGAAAAGGAATACAGTATTGGACATGCTAATACATCACACAGTGGAAACTACAGTTGTAAGGGCAGAAAAAAAAGTGACCAGTCTCCAACAGGTTGGAGCGATCCCATCACATTAACGGTTTTATCCAGTAAGTAGCATTTCTTTTATATAAACATTATACTGTACTATCAGATATTCCATCATTACATGGTTTTATTTCTTTGAATAATCACTTTTCCAACAGGTTCACCCCAGCCTGTCCTCACCGTGTCTCCACTCTGGCTGAGTCCTGGAGACTCTGTGACTCTGATCTGTGAGGTTAAACACCCATCAGCAGGATGGAGGTTCTACTGGTATAAAGCTATTCCCAAACTATCTGACAACTCCTACAGCTACCAGCTGCTATCTGGAAGCAGAGATGGAACTGAAAAGTATTCCTTCATTGTTCATGGACAGACACACACAGCAGGATATGTGTGCAGAGCTGGAAGAGGAGAAATGAACACTCCTTATAGTGAACTAAAGTTTGTCTGGTCTGGAGGTCAGTTTGTTTCTGTCTTTATCTTTATTCATTTTTGATCTATGAACAACATAGAGTTTCTTCAGTACTTTTGTCTGTATTGTACAACAATCCAAGAGAAAGATAGGAATTGATCACGATGACTTCATGCTCTTTCTTTCCCCTTCCTTTTAGTGAACAACTTTTCATTGAGTTGTAAGTGTGTATACATACATATACATTCTCAAAATAGTTAAACAGAAAGCTCAATATCTACACTCGATTACCAAAATAAATACACAACTTAACTTGGAGCTAATGTGCAGGTAGTTTGCAAATATATCTTCATCTGTCTAAATAGACAATTTAAAAGCATCATATATGTGGTGTGTGTGTATCCACAAGTGCATATGCATGAGCCTACAGTACAATATACACGGCCAAATGCCAAACTTGTTTCCTTGGTGAGTGGTTGATGTTGTTTTTGGTAGCATGAAAAACATTTAAAGGAAGATTATTAGAGTCTATCACTTAAATAATCGTTCAATAAAAACATTTTACTTTGTATAATTAAGCATCTTATTGCTAATTGCTTACTCTCACATGTGAGGGCTTGTATGATTAAAATAATGTTGGTCAGTAATCACTGATGGAAAAGAAGAAGAAAAAAACAATGCTAATCTGTCATATCTTTGAAAAATGGCAGGTCAAAGAAAGTCTTTCAATTTACAGACCGAATTCCTTGGTTGGATATCGACATTAAATATAAAGTCCAATGGCAGCTAACGGTCTGGGCTTTGTTGAACCTCTTGTTTCTTTCTTCTTTTTTAGATTTGCCTTCATCAGCATCTCTCACAGTGAGTCCTGAAAGAGTGCAACACTTCACCTCTGATTCTGTCTCACTGGAGTGTAAGGGGAACTCTACTCAGTGGAGAGTGAAGTTTCAAGAGGATAGCTCCCTGGCAGATTGCTCCCTGAGGGATACAATGACTGGATCAACATGCACATTAGAACGTTTCATTTCAAGAAATAATGTGTACTGGTGTGAGTCTGGATCAGGGGAGTTCAGCAACGCTGTCAACATCACTAAACAGAGTATGTTTTTATTACATTTCTTCTTAAAGTTTTTATCTTTCAGCATCCAAGTATTCAATTCAACATCATTCAGTTACACGTTATCTCCATCGACATTGAGAAGTAAAAGAGCAGCACAGTGTGGGAGCGTTTTCTCTTAATTAGATAAAAGCAAAGATTAAGGTCTGAGTGTATATCATTATTAAATACTGATCACATTTGTAGACAGTTGCTGTTCAAACACATTTGATGCCAAAGTGTTAAACATAAGAAGGAGTAAGGTGTACACAAGATAACACATCAGATTAATCATCACTTTGAAGCATTGCTGTAAAAAAATAGATATTCTCATCATTCTGTGTCTGATAATTTTTATGTTTGAACCTGATGATCTCTGACTGAATCCTCTTTTCTTTAACTGTTTTACAGATTTGTATATTATCCTGGTGAGCCCTGTCCATCCAGTGACTGAAGGAAGTTCAGTTAGTCTTAGCTGCAGATTGAGAAGCTCAGATAATGTTTCCAATGTGTTCTTCTATCGGAATAACAAACTCATTCAAAATGATACCAGAAAGGAGCTTAATATCTCTGCTGTGTCAAAGTCTGATGAGGGCTTCTACAAGTGTCAGACCTCAGGGAGAGAGTCGTCTCAGAGTTGGATGTCAGTAACAGGTGAGTAAAATAACCAACACTTGTCTGCTTTAGTGTTTACCAAAATTTCTTTAGTATCCTTTAAAAGGGAAAATCAAATTAAATTTTTAGTTCATACCTCCTGGATTCTTAAACGTAGGTGATCACATTATGTATTTATGTTGAATATTATTTGTATACATTTTAGAGGTTTTGTCTTTACTACCAGGACTGAAACTATGAAATAACACTTTGAATCAGTTGAAGGAGTGTTTGTATGATTGTAGTATCAGTGACTATTTGTTATTCTTTATGGCAGTTATGGAAATGCTGTTTGAGGAATCCACATTTCCTGTAATTCCTGTGATTGTTGGGCTGATTTCTGGAGTAGTGCTTACAATATTTATCCTCCTATTGTATCATTTCCTTCAGTCCAAGGGTAAGACCTTTCTTTTACTTCTAATTGTTAAATACTTTATTTATATTAAATATAAAAATGCACTGACAAAGATTAGCAATGTGACTTATATAAAGTATAAAACAATGTAACAGAAAATGTCCTTTTCACAGACTCATGCTTCAGGAGGTAGGTTCAACTCTCTCTTTACTTATTTTAAATATAGCAGTAATTAAAGCCATGGTCCTCAATGTAATGTTTGTCAATCCTGCATGTTTAAGGCCAAGCCAGTCTGAGAGTAACAACCAAGACTCTGCCAGAAGTCATGAACTTTACCAGAATGTGGCTCAACCTGATGTATACTCTACTCTCCTGCACGGTAAGCATTTCATCTTGATATTGTGTATATATACACACAATTTTAGAAATTAATGTAGCCTTCAAAATATATGAATCCAAAATGGGATCAAATTGACTTTTGCTTGGTTTTGACTTCTCTATAGGTGATGCCAGTGTCTACGAAACACTGCAAATCTCTGAGGACAACAACGCTGGTACTGCAGTTTTTTAAATTAATATACACTGAATGAAATATTTCACATTTAAGGAAAACATGTCACAAAAGAGTTTCATGTTCGTCATGCATTTGTCTATTTGAACGACACTTGTCCTTAAAACTTTGATGAACAAATACTTGCTTGATTTTCATTTTTCTAAAGGGGATGATTACGTCAACCAATCAGTAAGGCACTGAAGACACTGAAAATGGTACAGTGTATACCTTTTATATTCATGTGCACTCCAAAAATGCCCAATGTAATACAGTTGAAAACATGAATATATATTTATTTCTTTACTGGGTTTTTTGGAATAGAGGCCAGGCGTCTTGAATCAACAGCAAATAAGTCAAAATAATGTTAGTTGGATTCTTGTTTCTAGTTTTAAAACGACAGTCTTTGAGTTAAAAGACATGCATAACTATATACAGAAGCCACTTGGCCATCTGATTTCTAGAGAGGACCTCTGAGGCATATCTGATCTGAATGTATTTAAAGTAGATATTTTGTGCAAAGAAAAGTGTGGGACTACACGGACATAAAAGACAAAACATTTTAATAATTTCAATATAAGCAACTGTATACTGTGGACTAACATGTTTGTGTTTACTTCCCCAGTTCTTTGAACACACAGTTTGTAAATTCCGCCGCCAGGGGACTACCACAAAAGACGACATCAAGGCTGGCGGGGAATCATGGGAGTGATTCTCTCTGCTACTCTGTCCCCAACCCTGATGAAAATGAGCTAAGAGTTGACCGTAGTGAAGACAAACGAACGAAACCGACCTGAGGAAGAGAATATGTTTACCGACGATGTATCCAAGTCTGATTTACATGAAGTTTTTATCACAGCAGCACATACAGCAACAGTACGGTGTTTCCATGGCAACGAAATACATGTCGTGTCTGTCATGGAGGCTCTGTCATGGTGGCCACCACGACAACACGGCTTCTGTTACTATAATATTAAGGATTTCTTTGGCTTTGAAATATTTGCGGGAATGTAAGTACAAGACGAAAAATATATTTATAACATCAGTTTCGTCAATTTTTAATTATTTAGATATTTAAGTGTAAAAATTTGTATATCTTTCTACATATTGTATATTTAAAGGAGCTGATTAAATTACATAAATTATGTTCACATCGTTACTTAACATGCAACTCTGCTTTCCAATTATCACAAATGTTCAAGGGTTAGTACAGTTCATTTGTTTTCTGGTTAAATAAGAGTGACAGAATATGTATTACATTACTCATATTAGCTAAAAGCTTACAATTATTACCAGAATATTCTTGACTATTCTTATTTTTAGAAGTATATATTTTATTTTGTCATTTATCTGTCAATTTTGTGTACTAAACTTTGGATACGAGTTGTTTCAGCTGCTTCATACTGTATATTTTAGCTTGAGCACCCAGTTGATAGTGCAGCTTTAAAGTCGGCTTCTTTGTCAGTGTTGGCTTACAAAGATCCCGGATGGACATCAACATTACTTTTATATCTGTGATGACCTGCTCTCCACCAACATAATCATTTACATTATAGTTTATTGAACCGTCAGTAATTTGTATCTTAATTATTTCATAGTTATGTATTGTTAAAGTATTTCTGCTGTAATGTTCCTAATAAATGTTTTAAACAGGAACAACAGTTTCTTTTGGTTGTACTTGCTTTTTGACCAACCAGCCAATAAGAATAAGGTCTTGCCACATCAACCCCAGATGCAGTTCCGGCCCTCATCCCTGTGGTCTCTGTTATCCCTCTCTCTCTTTCCCATATTTCCCATCTATCTTCAGCTTTACTATCTAATAAAGACGAATGCTAAAAATCATCCTTGAAAGAAGTTATGGTTGTTACTCTTTGTCGTTATCTGTCAAAGACGTGAAGTTCTCTACCGTTGAAAATATAGAAATACAAATTATTAACAATTTCACCTTTTTACAGCATTGCAGCTTTGTGGCAGAAAATAACAAAGGTCCTGCATCCCATGAGCAGCCATTTTGTTTTCTTCTTGACTTTAAAAGCAGAGCTTTCAATGTTACACATTATTGGTAGTTTCCTTTTAGTAGTAGTTTACTCAATCAGTATTTACAAATTACCCCCATACAAGAATATATAAACGTTCTATTCAAATTATGAATAAAATACGTTGAGGGATTAAACTTGTTGAAAAGGTTTAGGCTGACTCTGAAGCTTTCTATACCTTCTCTTTTTAACATCAAATATACTTGAAGTCGACCCTTTAACTACTAAGTTCACTTCACAGAAACAGTTTCAAACATTTCGAACAAAACAAAATGAAGTTCTAAAACATTTTATACTAATCAAGTAGGTATTAAAAACAAGACACAACCAACAGTTTCAGTCTTTGATAATCTTACTTTTGTTCTTATATATGATGCTATACTCTATATGTATATATCTATACATTTGGTTAAGCACTTTGTAACCTTGATTAGTGAAGTGCTATATAAATAAAGTTATTATTACTATATCTTTTTATCACCTTATTTTAAACATTTTTTATGAGCTTTGAGCCTTTATTTGTTAGGACAGTGGAGGCATCAGAAACTTGAGAGAGAGGGTGAAATGGTTGCAAGAGTAGACACCTGTCGGACTTGAACCAGGGCCGCCTGCTTGACGGACTTCAGCCTCCGAACATAGGATGCTACCTCACCGCTAAGCCATCAGTGCTCTTATGTTTTTTTTTTCTTTAAATGAGGAAATTGAAATACGTTTTATTAACTTCTGTTTGCACTGTAACTTCTTCATGTACATTGAAGCCTCTCACCAACAATCTTCTCTTTTTCTCTTCTGCTTTTCTCATATACGATTGGTATCAGGACCAGCTGGGGCTCTTCCCTGTGCAACTGGCTGCTGGACTTCCTCAGCGAGAGGCCTCAGACAGTGCGGGTCGGCGGCAGCACATCAAAAACCACCGTCATGAGCACTGGGGCCCCCCATGGTTGTGTGCTCAGCCCCCTGCTCTTCACGCTGCTGACCCACGACTGCGCTCCATCCTTCAGCAGCAACCACATTGTGAAGTTCGCGGACGACACAACAGTGGTTGGTCTCATCTCCAACAACGATGAGACGCACTACAGGATGGAGGTCAGCCAACTGGCCACATGGTGTAGAGACAACAACCTCTTCCTGAAGGTCGACAAGACCAAGGAGGTTGTTGTCGACTTCCGGAGAGTCCCCACTCCTACACCTCCACTGACCATCGACGGTGCTGCTGTGGAGAGAGTGAGCAGCACCAAGTTCCTGGGGGTTCACATCAGTGAGGATCTCTCCTGGACAACCAACACCACATCACTGGCCAAGAAGTCCCAGCAGCGCCTCTACTTCCTCCGCAAGCTGAAGAGAGCACGAGCCCCCCCGACCATCATGTGCTCCTTCTACAGCGGCACCATCGAGAGCATCCCGACCAGCTGCATCACTGTGTGGCTCGGGAGCTGCACTGCTGCCAACCGCAAGACCCTGCAGCGCACAGTGAAGGCTGCTGAACGGATTATCGGTGTCCCACTCCCCTCTCTTCTGGACCTCTACGGTACCCGCCTCACCCGCAAAGCAACCAGCATTGTGCGTGACCCCACCCACCCCTCACACAGCCTCTTCAGCCTCCTGCCATCGGGGAGACGGTACCGCAGCCTGCGGGCCGGCTCCACCAGACTGGGAAACAGCTTCTTCCACCAAGCTGTCAGGAAGCTTAACTCTCTCCCCTCTCTTCCTTCCCCCCCCTCTGCCCCCACGAGCACTGGATGTTGAAACCCCCTCCCGTGTGCCACCAAGAACTCTGGAATAATAACTAATTATCAATCAGTTTAATGCACACTGCACATATTGCACAAGTTACTTTTTTCTTAAAATTGTATTTTATTTATTTTATTTACCATTTTGCACAATTTAGAATTTATTACTGTAAATATTATTTATCTTATTTTTACCTCATTTTATTTTATCTTTTTACCTCATTTTGGTTGTATTGCACCGCGGGTCGGAGACAAACGCAATTTCGATTCCACTGTATGCCTGGCATATTTTGAAATTGACAATAAAGTTGACTTTGACTTTGACTTTGACTTTGTATACTTATAAAATGTTGGTATTAATTGCCACTTAATTGTCAACAGCATCAAGCTGCTTTCATCACATGAAAGGTGCTATATGAATACGGTCACATCAGCATCCACTCGTTGTTAATACTACCTTAAGTTGTTCAAAGTTATAAATACTGTGAATTCTGCTGCTTCAGTGACATCATGTCCGGCCTGAGTGAAAGGCGGGCCTCCTACAGCAGAGGTGTTAATACAGGAAGTGGTCAGCCAGACTTTACCAAGTACCGACTATATCATGGGGAAATTCAGTTCGATCATAGGTTTCCTCATATTCTGTAGAAGATGTGAGTTTTGTGGTTTCTACGTTCTGTTTAATTAAGATGAATAAAACTGAACTTTTCACCAAAGTTTCCAAAGAAATCACTGATCAACGAGTTAGAGCACGCTGTGAAAGCTTCAACTGTTCCCCGAGTATTCTCAATAAGAAAACCCCACTGAGTTACAGTCAGGACTAAAAGAAAAACGTCTAGATGGTAAATGAGGCAGAACCTAAAGTAACATGTCAGATTAGATGAAACATATTGTCATCTTTTTGTCTTCTTTTTTCTGCTAATGAAAACAAACTGAAAACATTAAAACTTTCTCATGGGCAATAAGCAGTTAGTGTTTCCGGTGTTTTGGGCTTCAAACAAACTAGAAACTAGAACTCTACCACAATGTGGGAACATTTGCATGTTGAGGTTCTGCTTTTTTTTCACCATCTTACCGTGGCTTTAGTTTTTTGAATTTGAATTGTTATTTTAAAATGATTTTCTGAGTGACATGCTTCTCACACACTTTGACCTGAATCACACACATGTTCAAACAGGACCTGTGGACGTGCATTAGTGGAGAGAAGTCAGAGTGGGGCTGCTACACACTGCTATGCAGGCAGTGCACCAGATCAGTCGTGGGTTATTATTTATTAATGATCATGTGAATCATTAGATGGCATTCTATTTGTAATTCTGCCACCAGGGTGTATTAGACAAGGACACTCATATATTGTGTATTGCAAAACATTATTTATTTTGTTTATAAAAACACAACATAAATAAATATAATAATATATTTGGCATAACATGCAGCACATAGAACACTAGAAATGTTAGGTGTGTATGTGATCTTAAAGTTATTGGCATTATGTTTCATGGATGTGCAATAATTAGTTATTAGTGCCATTATTTATTTATTTAACCCCTAACAGAAGCCATTTTACATGATCTCTTTCTTATTCGAGCAGTAGACAGGAAGTGTAAACAGGTTTGTTGAGGTTGGCACTTCTTAGAATTTTGTGTATAGGGAAGGAAGTACAGACAAAGAAGTCCGAGAGAAACTCTGCTCTCACATTTTAATGAACTGTTTCTTGTCTTTCTCCTCTTTTCCTTCTGCATTATTAGAAATGTAAAGTTAATGTGTTTTTTTTAAAAGCTAAGCGTCAGAGCTTCATTGTCGTTTTCGATGTGAAGATGGACCAAACCTTGCGTTGTGTGCTGGGGTTTTTCTGTGAGTACATCAGAGCTTTTTAAGTTTTGTGACTTTCAAACAGCGAGTCATGTTTCTATGAACATGTAGTTCAGCTGTTTGAATAATACAACAGGAGTTAAGCACTTGCTGTTTGTACAACATTTGAACAAGGCGTGAACAGTAAATAGTCTATAGTTTTGGAAAAAAAAGCTTTAGGATTGAAATGGCTGCCAAATATTTGTTGTTTTGTGAGAAATTCTGTTTATTGATGGATAGCCCCTTGAGATGAACCATCTGGTTTTTGAAAGTTTTGACAATAACAGTTACCTAAAATGAAACTCTATCTGGATTTAACACCTTTAATTCTTCCCTGATGAACTATTAATCTTTATTTTAGTGCTGAATTTGATCCCCCACGGATTGGCTCAAGGTAAATGATGGTCTTATATTTCTATGATTTTTGTTTTTTAAATATTTCTGCAGTTCCTCTATTTATTACCTACTTCATCACTTTAACATCATCCACATGTAGTGTTTTGTGTTTATGTTTTATCTCTTAAGTTGAATCAGAAAAGAAAATGTCCTAGAACATGAACTGAAAATGTTTTTTTTAAGCTATGCATTTTAGTTTTCTCTTTTGACTCGACTCTGTCCTTACCATGGAAAGCTGCTGGTATTTCTAGAAACTGTTGTGACTCTGTAAGCTCTTATATCTCTTCAACAGCTGCTTCTTTTAACGCTGCTTTATACGTTACTTTAAAACCATTTACAACATTATTGTTGTGTCATTATTATCATAGTTATATTGTACAGACATTTATTCATTACAATAAGGATCATGGATGAAAACTGTAATATTTTCTCTTTTTAGTTTTTTTTTCAATCCTGTTTCTTTGTGATGTGAACAGGTAACCGTCCCCGTGTGACCACAACATCCAACTGGCCTGAAACATTCTGGGCTGAGACGCTCACTCTCAGATGTGAGATTGAGGGAGGTGGAGACTCTGAATGGACGTTTGGATGGAGAAGAGACAGAACATTCAGCTCAGACAAATATACAGCAGACAATAAATACATTATTAGTGGAGCCACTGAATCTGACAACGGAGACTATGAGTGCATCGGCAGAAGGGGCCACACTAATTCTACCTTCACGCCTTGGAGTGAACCCTTCAAATTGACTGTAACACGTAAGTTGAACCATGTTGTCAATAATTAAAATGTCCAGGTGAAAATGATTTAGTCTAAATGAGAAAACAAAACATTGCTTGCTTAAAGCCTTTTGCAGGGAGCTGTGACAAATTATATTTTAACTTTCAGCATGGTAACAAAATAACTGAGAAACTTAAGACTATCACATCTTTTGTAATTCTTAAAATATGTCTTAATATGGTTTAAAACAGTGAATTTTGATGTCACTAACAGTGTCTGAATAATTGCTTATAAATATTGGATAAGTTATTCACATTTGACAAAGAAGATGTTTGTTGATATTGATAGAGCTCTCCTAACTTATGATTGTGTCAAAGTGAGAAAAGTATCTCAGATCCTCAAACATGGGCCTCCTGGCTCCGCCTCCTTCCCGTTATAAACTTCGAGGTGACCGAGCCTTTGCAGTCAAGGCCCCACGGTTGAGGAACAGCCTTCCTCCCTCAGTCAGGGTCTGCCCCCTCTGTGGAGTCTTTTAAGTCACGCCTCAAAACACACTTTTACATGTTGGCTTTTGAGTCCTAATTAGGTTACTTGTGTTTCTTTCTGATGTATTTCTATGAAATATCATTTAATATTATAGTCTGATTATATAGTTGGTATCGTGTTTGTGCATTTGTGTTTGGGGTGGATTAGGTTTAAAAAACAAGACAAACATATTTGTGTGAGTTTTTGTCTTGTTTTTTTTTTAAATGTGCTTTATAAATACATTTGATTGATTGATGTTGTTTTTTAAAATGATACATGAGTTGGATCTTTTCTGGAATTGAACTACTTTAAATTTAATATAATTTAAGAGATAAATCTTATCACTAGTTTCTGCTCATAATTCTTAAAGTCATTTTTACTTCTGGGCGCAAAACTGTTTGAATTTGACTAAATTGTAGGTACGGTAATTTACCTTTTTACATCTTTGTTTCCAAATCAAACAGCAAGAAGACCAAAGGCTGAACTGAGAGCTGACAGGACATCAATTCCAGCAGGGGGCGCTGTGACCCTGACCTGTGATGTGAACCCTCCATCATCTGGCTGGACGTACATCTTATACAGAGGAGATCACCCGCGCACACAAGATGATGGTAAAAACTTCAATGGACGAATCAGTGTCTCCCAGGGAGGAGTCTACTGGTGCAGAGGAGAGAGAGGAGAACCAGTTTACTACACAGAGTACAGTGATTCAGTCACTATCAACATCATTTGTGAGTTTAACATTTTTGAAAACTTGTAATAATATATTCTATCCATAAATTGATTGATATAAAAAGCTAAAGATGTTTATTTTTTCTCATCATCGTGTCCTTGTTGGGATCTCTTGAACACAAACAGTATCAAACAGAGCTGTTGTGACTCTTCAGCCCCATTGGACTGAGATATACAGCGGAGAGAAGATCACTTTTAGATGTGAAATCGAGGGTGGAGACGACTCTGAGTGGGAGTACGAGTGGGAAACAACCACCTCTGAAAGATCTGTAAGACAGAGTAAATCCTTTGAAATGACTGCTACTTCTTATAGGGAAGGAGAATACAAGTGTAAGGGAAAACACAAAACTGAGGTACTTTCCTCAACACCATGGAGCACTCCAATCACATTGAAAGTATCAGGTAAGATGGACTTAAAATCAAAATGAAAACAAGTTTTAAGAAGGTTTGTGTATGTTAAGAGAAGCTATCATTCATAGCTGAGCAGTACTCAAATTGTGACTTTATTTCTTCATTGAGAAAGTTTTAGTGCAGATCACAGTGATTAAGTGTGTCTTTGGTACAATAAGTTTCATGGATGAAGTTCATGTTTATTTCCAAAAGGTATTTTATTAATGGCTATTTAAAGAGACAGTGATCTCTTTTTATATCTTATATATACAGTATATATATTTATATATATAGAGAGAGAGGAAACCCAGTTTACTACACAGAGGACAGTAATAGAATTCAGTTAAAAGAAAATAGTAAGTTTTGCATATTGACATTCTTTGGTGTAGATTTAAGGTTTTTTCATCTTTGTGTACTTACTGTGAATTCTTCAACATTAGCGGTTGCAAACAAGGCTGTCGTGACTCTGCACCCCGACTGGTCTGAAATATACAATGACGAGTCGATTACTCTAAGATGTGAGATAAAGGAAGGAGACGACGCTGAGTGGGAGTACGAGTGGAAAACAAGCAGCTCAGTCAAACCTCCAAAAGAAAAGGAATACAGTATTGGACCTGCTAATACATCACACAGTGGAAACTACAGTTGTAAGGGCAGAAAAAAAAGTGATCAGTCTCCAACAGGTTGGAGCGATCCCATCACATTAACGGTTTTATCCAGTAAGTAGCATTTCTTTTATATAAACATTATACTGTACTATCAGATATTCCATCATTACATGGTTTTATTTCTTTGAATAATCACTTTTCCAACAGGTTCACCCCAGCCTGTCCTCACCGTGTCTCCACTCTGGCTGAGTCCTGGAGACTCTGTGACTCTGATCTGTGAGGTTAAACACCCATCAGCAGGATGGAGGTTCTACTGGTATAAAGCTATTCCCAAACTATCTGACAACTCCTACAGCTACCAGCTGCTATCTGGAAGCAGAGATGGAACTGAAAAGTATTCCTTCATTGTTCATGGAAAGACACACACAGCAGGATATGTGTGCAGAGCTGGAAGAGGAGAAATGAACACTCCTTATAGTAAACTAAAGTTTGTCTGGTCTGGAGGTCAGTTTGTTTCTGTCTTTATCTTTATTCATTTTTGATCTATGAACAACATAGAGTTTCTTCAGTACTTTTGTCTGTATTGTACAACAATCCAAGAGAAAGATAGGAATTGATCACGATGACTTCATGCTCTTTCTTTCCCCTTCCTTTTAGTGAACAACTTTTCATTGAGTTGTAAGTGTGTATACATACATATACATTCTCAAAATAGTTAAACAGAAAGCTCAATATCTACACTCGATTATCAAAATAAATACACAACTTAACTTGGAGCAAATGTGCAGGTAGTTTGCAAATATATCTTCATCTGTCTAAATAGACAATTTAAAAGCATCATATATGTGGTGTGTGTGTGTATCCACAAGTGCATATGCATGAGCCTACAGTACAATATACACGGCCAAATGCCAAACTTGTTTCCTTGGTGAGTGGTTGATGTTGTTTTTGGTAGCATGAAAAACACTAAAAGGAAGATTATTAGAGTCTATCACTTAAATAATCGTTCTATAAAAACATTTTACTTTGTATAATTAAGCATCTTATTGCTAATTGCTTACTCTCACATGTGAGGGCTTGTATGATTAAAATAATGTTGGTCAGTAATCACTGATGGAAAAGAAGAAGAAAAAAACAATGCTAATCTGTCATATCTTTGAAAAATGGCAGGTCAAAGAAAGTCTTTCAATTTACAGACCGAATTCCTTGGTTGGATATCTACATTAAATATAAAGTCCAATGGCAGCTAACGGTCTGGGCTTTGTTGAACCTCTTGTTTCTTTCTTCTTTTTTAGATTTGCCTTCATCAGCATCTCTCACAGTGAGTCCTGAAAGAGTGCAACACTTCACCTCTGATTCTGTCTCACTGGAGTGTAAGGGGAACTCTACTCAGTGGAGAGTGAAGTTTCAAGAGGACAGCTCCCTGGAAGATTGCTCCCAGTGGGATACAATGACTGGATCAACATGCACAATAGAGGGATATAGATCGAGAAATAATGTGTACTGGTGTGAGTCTG
The DNA here is from genome assembly GCF_963584025.1 of Labrus mixtus. Classification (NCBI taxonomy): domain Eukaryota; kingdom Metazoa; phylum Chordata; class Actinopteri; order Labriformes; family Labridae; genus Labrus; species Labrus mixtus. The sequence continues at coordinate 16,491,080 of NC_083634.1, read as the reverse complement.
GATCAGGGGAGTTCAGCAACGCTGTCAACATCACTAAACAGAGTATGTTTTTATTACATTTCTTCTTAAAGTTTTTATCTTTCAGCATCCAAGTATTCAATTCAACATCATTCAGTTACACGTTATCTCCATCGACATTGAGAAGTAAAAGAGCAGCACAGTGTGGGAGCGTTTACTCTCTTAATTAGATAAAAGCAAAGATTAAGGTTTGAGTGTATATCATTATTAAATACTGATCACATTTGTAGACAGTTGCTGTTCAAACACATTTGATGCCAAAGTGTTAAACATAAGAAGGAGTAAGGTGTACACAAGATAACACATCAGATTAATCATCACTTTGAAGCATTGCTGTAAAAAAAGAAGAAATATATTCTCATCATTCTGTGTCTGCTAATTTTCATGTTTGAACCTGATGATCTCTGACTGAATCCTCTTTTCTTTAACTGTTTTACAGAGTATAACATTATCCTGGTGAGCCCTGTCCATCCAGTGACTGAAGGAAGTTCAGTTAGTCTTAGCTGCAGATTGAGAAGCTCAAATATTGTTTCCAATGTGTTCTTCTATCGGAATAACAAACTCATTCAAAATGATACCAGAAAGGAGCTTAATATCTCTGCTGTGTCAAAGTCTGATGAGGGCTTCTACAAGTGTCAGACCTCAGGGAGAGAGTCGTCTCAGAGTTGGATGTCAGTAACAGGTGAGTGGGATACCCCGTGCCCTCTACTGGTAGTGTCGGTGCTGTCACTGTTTGCCTATGAACACAGACATAGAGTCTGTTTTCTGCCAGGAATTTCCAAGATGCTAATTCCTTCTGGAAGAAATCTCTGAATCAGTTGTGTAAACGGCCTTATGTGTTGAAGTAAACATGTCTGTAAACCTGACCTTAGTGGGAGTGGCCTGCGGTGCTGTGCATTCTGGGAGTTGGTGTCTTTCATCCACATAAGCCAAAAAGACACTTTCAGCCTTTTCTCGGCCAAGAAGGCACCAACTTCAAAATGTATTTCACATTTCTACTACATATATGACCCAATGTCAATACAGATTCATGTTTCAACGGGTGAAGTATCCCTTTAACTGAAATGTATTTTGATATGTTTTTAGCCTTATTGTAGATGTTTTGTGCTTCTTGCAGAACAGGTAATACTCTCCAGAGAGTTAATTGATTTCTAACCTCTTTTGGTCGGGATGCCAACTCCTACATAAAAGGCGGCTTGAGGGCCTTGCAGGTTGTTGGCGGTTGGGGGGGCAAAGTGTTGGAGAATTGTTGACAGTAACCAAAGAGTGTGCCGCGCTGCAAGGGCCCACGGTGGCATTGTTTAACGCTGAGTCGCGTCTTTAGTTTGTCACTTTTTGCATTCTGTTATTTACTTATTTCTTGCTAGTTTTATTTTTTATTCTTACATTTTTCTGCAGGCCTGTACTGTACATATTGCTGCACTTTTTTTTTCATTGTAAAAAATTCACTTGGACTGAATTTTTGATTTTTTTTTCTTTCTTAAGCCTAAACCCATCCTTACAAAGATACAAATTACTGAATGATTCTATGTAAACCATGTTTTGTCTGAAAAAGAAATAGTCAAATACACCATCTAGTTGGAAGTAACCACACTTTAAGTGATTGACCTTATTGATTCAATAATTTAGTGTTGAATCAGTAATTTGGTTAAATCCTGGATTGCGATAAAATGATGTATTCATTGTAGACTATTATTTTTTACACATGTTTATGTTTTGTCTTCACCATTGCTTGAGACAACATGACAAAACATTTAATTATCATTGTCTATAATTTTAAGAAGTGTTTTATAAGTTCATTAACAGTTATTTGTTATTAGTTGTAGCGGTGTCCAGGCTTGGGAACCCTTCATATCCTGTAATTCTCGTGATTGTCGGGCTGATTTGTGGAGTAGTACTTATAATTCTTCTGCTCCTATTGTATCGCTGCAGGCAGTCCAAGGGTAAGACCTTTCTTTTACTTCTAATTGTTAAATACTTTATTTATATTAAATATAAAAATGCACTGACAAAGATTAGCAATGTGACTTATATAAAGTATAAAACAATGTAACAGAAAATGTCCTTTTCACAGACTCATGCTTCAGGAGGTAGGTTCAACTCTCTCTTTACTTATTTTAAATATAGCAGTAATTAAAGCCATGGTCCTCAATGTAATGTTTGTCAATCCTGCATGTTTAAGGCCAAGCCAGTCTGAGAGTAACAACCAAGACTCTGCCAGAAGTCATGAACTTTACCAGAATGTGGCTCAACCTGATGTATACTCTACTCTCCTGCACGGTAAGCATTTCATCTTGATATTGTGTATATATACACACAATTTTAGAAATTAATGTAGCCTTCAAAATATATGAATCCAAAATGGGATCAAATTGACTTTTGCTTGGTTTTGACTTCTCTATAGGTGATGCCAGTGTCTACGAAACACTGCAAATCTCTGAGGACAACAACGCTGGTACTGTAGTTTTTTAAATTAATATACACTGAATGAAATATTTCACATTTAAGGAAAACATGTCACAAAAGAGTTTCATGTTCGTCATGCATTTGTCTATTTGAACGACACTTGTCCTTAAAACTTTGATGAACAAATACTTGCTTGATTTTCATTTTTCTAAAGGGGATGATTACGTCAACCAATCAGTAAGGCACTGAAGACACTGAAAATGGTACAGTGTATACCTTTTATATTCATGTGCACTCCAAAAATGCCCAATGTAATACAGTTGAAAACATGAATATATATTTATTTCTTTACTGGGTTTTTTGGAATAGAGGCCAGACGTCTTGAATCAACAGCAAATAAGTCAAAATAATGTTAGTTGGATTCTTGTTTCTAGTTTTAAAACAACAGTCTTTGAGTTAAAAGACATGCATAACTATATACAGAAGCCACTTGGCCATCTGATTTCTAGAGAGGACCTCTGAGGCATATCTGATCTGAATGTATTTAAAGTAGTTGTTTTGTGCAAAGAAAAATGTGGGACTACACGGACATAAAAGACAAAACATTTTAATAATTTCAATATAAGCAACTGTATACTGTGGACTAACATGTTTGTGTTTACTTCCCCAGTTCTTTGAACACACAGTTTGTAAATTCCGCCGCCAGGGGACTACCACAAAAGACGACATCAAGGCTGGCGGGGAATCATGGGAGTGATTCTCTCTGCTACTCTGTCCCCAACCCTGATGAAAATGAGCTAAGAGTTGACCGTAGTGAAGACAAACGAGCGAAACCGACCTAGAGGAAGAGAATATGTTTACCGACGATGTATCCAAGTCTGATTTACATGAAGTTTTTATCACAGCAGCACATACAGCAACAGTACGGTGTTTCCATGGCAACGATATACGTTGTGTCTGTCATGGAGGCTCTGTCATGGTGGCCACCACGACAACACGGCTTCTGTTACTATAATATTAAGGATTTCTCTGGCTTTGATAACTGTTGTAAATATTTGCGGGAATGTAAGTACAAGACGAAAAATATATTTATAACATCAGTTTCGTCAATTTTTAATTATTTAGATATTTAAGTGTAAAAATTTGTATATCTTTCTACATATTGTATATTTAAAGGAGCTGATTAAATTACATAAATTATGTTCACATCGTTACTTAACATGCAACTCTGCTTTCCAATTATCACAAATGTTCAAGGGTTAGTACAGTTCATTTGTTTTCTGGTTAAATAAGAGTGACAGAATATGTATTACATTACTCATATTAGCTAAAAGCTTACAATTATTACCTGAATATTCTTGACTATTCTTATTTTTAGAAGTATATATTTTATTTTGTCATTTATCTGTCAATTTTGTGTACTAAACTTTGGATACGAGTTGTTTCAGCTGCTTCATACTGTATATTTTAGCTTGAGCACCCAGTTGATAGTGCAGCTTTAAAGTCGGCTTCTTTGTCAGTGTTGGCTTACAAAGATCCCGGATGGACATCAACATTACTTTTATATCTGTGATGACCTGCTCTCCACCAACATAATCATTTACATTATAGTTTATTGAACCGTCAGTAATTTGTATCTTAATTATTTCATAGTTATGTATTGTTAAAGTATTTCTGCTGTAATGTTCCTAATAAATGTTTTAAACAGGAACAACAGTTTCTTTTGGTTGTACTTGCTTTTTGACCAACCAGCCAATAAGAATAAGGTCTTGCCACATCAACCCCAGATGCAGTTCCGGCCCTCATCCCTGTGGTCTCTGTTATCCCTCTCTCTCTTTCCCATATTTCCCATCTATCTTCAGCTTTACTATCTAATAAAGACGAATGCTAAAAATCATCCTTGAAAGAAGTTATGGTTGTTACTCTTTGTCGTTATCTGTCAAAGACGTGAAGTTCTCTACCGTTGAAAATATAGAAATACAAATTATTAACAATTTCACCTTTTTACAGCATTGCAGCTTTGTGGCAGAAAATAACAAAGGTCCTGCATCCCATGAGCAGCCATTTTGTTTTCTTCTTGACTTTAAAAGCAGAGCTTTCAATGTTACACATTATTGGTAGTTTCCTTTTAGTAGTAGTTTACTCAATCAGTATTTACAAATTACCCCCATACAAGAATATATAAACGTTCTATTCAAATTATGAATAAAATACGTTGAGGGATTAAACTTGTTGAAAAGGTTTAGGCTGACTCTGAAGCTTTCTATACCTTCTCTTTTTAACATCAAATATACTTGAAGTCGACCCTTTAACTACTAAGTTCACTTCACAGAAACAGTTTCAAACATTTCGAACAAAACAAAATGAAGTTCTAAAACATTTTATACTAATCAAGTAGGTATTAAAAACAAGACACAACCAACAGTTTCAGTCTTTGATAATCTTACTTTTGTTCTTATATATGATGCTATACTGTATATGTATATATCTATACATTTGGTTAAGCACTTTGTAACCTTGATTAGTGAAGTGCTATATAAATAAAGTTATTATTACTATATCTTTTTATCACCTTATTTTAAACATTTTTTATGAGCTTTGAGCCTTTATTTGTTAGGACAGTGGAGGCATCAGAAACTTGAGAGAGAGGGTGAAATGGTTGCAAGAGTAGACACCTGTCGGACTTGAACCAGGGCCGCCTGCTTGACGGACTTCAGCCTCCGAACATAGGATGCTACCTCACCGCTAAGCCATCAGTGCTCTTATGTTTTTTTTTTCTTTAAATGAGGAAATTGAAATACGTTTTATTAACTTCTGTTTGCACTGTAACTTCTTCATGTACATTGAAGCCTCTCACCAACAATCTTCTCTTTTTCTCTTCTGCTTTTCTCATATACGATTGGTATCAGGACCAGCTGGGGCTCTTCCCTGTGCAACTGGCTGCTGGACTTCCTCAGCGAGAGGCCTCAGACAGTGCGGGTCGGCGGCAGCACATCAAAAACCACCGTCATGAGCACTGGGGCCCCCCATGGTTGTGTGCTCAGCCCCCTGCTCTTCACGCTGCTGACCCACGACTGCGCTCCATCCTTCAGCAGCAACCACATTGTGAAGTTCGCGGACGACACAACAGTGGTTGGTCTCATCTCCAACAACGATGAGACGCACTACAGGATGGAGGTCAGCCAACTGGCCACATGGTGTAGAGACAACAACCTCTTCCTGAAGGTCGACAAGACCAAGGAGGTTGTTGTCGACTTCCGGAGAGTCCCCACTCCTACACCTCCACTGACCATCGACGGTGCTGCTGTGGAGAGAGTGAGCAGCACCAAGTTCCTGGGGGTTCACATCAGTGAGGATCTCTCCTGGACAACCAACACCACATCACTGGCCAAGAAGTCCCAGCAGCGCCTCTACTTCCTCCGCAAGCTGAAGAGAGCACGAGCCCCCCCGACCATCATGTGCTCCTTCTACAGCGGCACCATCGAGAGCATCCCGACCAGCTGCATCACTGTGTGGCTCGGGAGCTGCACTGCTGCCAACCGCAAGACCCTGCAGCGCACAGTGAAGGCTGCTGAACGGATTATCGGTGTCCCACTCCCCTCTCTTCTGGACCTCTACGGTACCCGCCTCACCCGCAAAGCAACCAGCATTGTGCGTGACCCCACCCACCCCTCACACAGCCTCTTCAGCCTCCTGCCATCGGGGAGACGGTACCGCAGCCTGCGGGCCGGCTCCACCAGACTGGGAAACAGCTTCTTCCACCAAGCTGTCAGGAAGCTTAACTCTCTCCCCTCTCTTCCTTCCCCCCCCTCTGCCCCCACGAGCACTGGATGTTGAAACCCCCTCCCGTGTGCCACCAAGAACTCTGGAATAATAACTAATTATCAATCAGTTTAATGCACACTGCACATATTGCACAAGTTACTTTTTTCTTAAAATTGTATTTTATTTATTTTATTTACCATTTTGCACAATTTAGAATTTATTACTGTAAATATTATTTATCTTATTTTTACCTCATTTTATTTTATCTTTTTACCTCATTTTGGTTGTATTGCACCGCGGGTCGGAGACAAACGCAATTTCGATTCCACTGTATGCCTGGCATATTTTGAAATTGACAATAAAGTTGACTTTGACTTTGACTTTGACTTTGTATACTTATAAAATGTTGGTATTAATTGCCACTTAATTGTCAACAGCATCAAGCTGCTTTCATCACATGAAAGGTGCTATATGAATACGGTCACATCAGCATCCACTCGTTGTTAATACTACCTTAAGTTGTTCAAAGTTATAAATACTGTGAATTCTGCTGCTTCAGTGACATCATGTCCGGCCTGAGTGAAAGGCGGGCCTCCTACAGCAGAGGTGTTAATACAGGAAGTGGTCAGCCAGACTTTACCAAGTACCGACTATATCATGGGGAAATTCAGTTCGATCATAGGTTTCCTTATATTCTGTAGAAGTTGTGAGTTTTGTGGTTTCTACGTTCTGTTTAATTAAGATGAATAAAACTGAACTTTTCACCAAAGTTTCCAAAGAAATCACTGATCAACGAGTTAGAGCACGCTGTGAAAGCTTCAACTGTTCCCCGAGTATTCTCAATAAGAAAACCCCACTGAGTTACAGTCAGGACTAAAAGAAAAACGTCTAGATGGTAAATGAGGCAGAACCTAAAGTAACATGTCAGATTAGATGAAACATATTGTCATCTTTTTGTCTTCTTTTTTCTGCTAATGAAAACAAACTGAAAACATTAAAACTTTCTCATGGGCAATAAGCAGTTAGTGTTTCCGGTGTTTTGGGCTTCAAACAAACTAGAAACTAGAACTCTACCACAATGTGGGAACATTTGCATGTTGAGGTTCTGCTTTTTTTTCACCATCTTACCGTGGCTTTAGTTTTTTGAATTTGAATTGTTATTTTAAAATGATTTTCTGAGTGACATGCTTCTCACACACTTTGACCTGAATCACACACATGTTCAAACAGGACCTGTGGACGTGCATTAGTGGAGAGAAGTCAGAGTGGGGCTGCTACACACTGCTATGCAGGCAGTGCACCAGATCAGTCGTGGGTTATTATTTATTAATGATCATGTGAATCATTAGATGGCATTCTATTTGTAATTCTGCCACCAGGGTGTATTAGACAAGGACACTCATATATTGTGTATTGCAAAACATTATTTATTTTGTTTATAAAAACACAACATAAATAAATATAATAATATATTTGGCATAACATGCAGCACATAGAACACTAGAAATGTTAGGTGTGTATGTGATCTTAAAGTTATTGGCATTATGTTTCATGGATGTGCAATAATTAGTTATTAGTGCCATTATTTATTTATTTAACCCCTAACAGAAGCCATTTTACATGATCTCTTTCTTATTCGAGCAGTAGACAGGAAGTGTAAAGAGGTTTGTTGAGGTTGGTACTTAAAATTGTGTGAAGTGCAATAGGGAAGGAAGTACAGAGAAAGAAGACGTCAAAGAGAAACTCTGCTCTCACATTTTAATGAACTGTTTCTTGTCTTTCTCCTCTTTTCCTTCTGCATTATTAGAAATGTAAAGTTAATGTGTTTTTTTTAAAAGCTAAGCGTCAGAGCTTCATTGTCGTTTTCGATGTGAAGATGGACCAAACCTTGCGTTGTGTGCTGGGGTTTTTCTGTGAGTACATCAGAGCTTTTTAAGTTTTGTGACTTTCAAACAGCGAGTCATGTTTCTATGAACATGTAGTTCAGCTGTTTGAATAATACAACAGGAGTTAAGCACTTGCTGTTTGTACAACATTTGAACAAGGCGTGAACAGTAAATAGTCTATAGTTTTGGAAAAAAAAGCTTTAGGATTGAAATGGCTGCCAAATATTTGTTGTTTTGTGAGAAATTCTGTTTATTGATGGATAGCCCCTTGAGATGAACCATCTGGTTTTTGAAAGTTTTGACAATAACAGTGACTACAGTAACTAAAATGAAACTCTATCTGGATTTAACGCCTTTAATTCTTCCCTGATGAACTATTAATCTTTATTTTAGTGCTGAATTTGATCCCCAACGGATTGGCTCAAGGTAAATGATGGTCTTATATTTCTATGATTTTTGTTTTTTAAATATTTCTGCAGTTCCTCTATTTATTACCTACTTCATCACTTTAACATCATCCACATGTAGTGTTTTGTGTTTATGTTTTATCTCTTAAGTTGAATCAGAAAAGAAAATGTCCTAGAACATGAACTGAAAATGTTTTTTTTAAGCTATGCATTTTAGTTTTCTCTTTTGACTCGACTCTGTCCTTACCATGGAAAGCTGCTGGTATTTCTAGAAACTGTTGTGACTCTGTAAGCTCTTATATCTCTTCAACAGCTGCTTCTTTTAACGCTGCTTTATACGTTACTTTAAAACCATTTACAACATTATTGTTGTGTCATTATTATCATAGTTATATTGTACAGACATTTATTCATTACAATAAGGATCATGGATGAAAACTGTAATATTTTCTCTTTTTAGTTTTTTTTCCAATCCTGTTTCTTTGTGATGTGAACAGGTAACCGTCCCCGTGTGACCACAACATCCAACTGGCCTGAAACATTCTGGGGTGAGACGCTCACTCTCAGATGTGAGATTGAGGGAGGTGGAGACTCTGAATGGAGGTTTGTATGGAGAAGACACAGAACATCCAGCTCAGACAAAGAAACAACAGACAATAAATACATTATTAGTGGAGCCACTAATTCTGACAACGGAGAATACCAGTGCTCAGGCATAAGGGGCCACACTAATCCTACCTTCACGCCTTGGAGTGAACCCTTCAAATTGACTGTAACACGTAAGTTGAACCATGTTGTCAATAATTAAAATGTCCCGGTGAAAATGATTTCATCTAAATGAGAAAACAAAACATTGCTTGCTTAAAGCATTTTGCAGGGAGCTGTGACAAATTATATTTTAACTTTCAGCATGGTAACAAAATAACTGAGAAACTTAAGACTATCACATCTTTTGTAATCTTCTTAAAATATGTCTTAATATGGTTTAAAACAGTGAATTTTGATGTCACTAACAGTGTCTGAATAATTGCTTATAAATTTTGGCTAAGTTATTCACATTTGACAAAGATGTTTGTTGATATTGATAGAGCTCTCCTAACTTATGATTGTGTCAAAGTGAGAAAAGTATCTCAGATCCTCAAACATGGGCCTCCTGGCTCCGCCTCCTTCCCGTTATAAACTTCGAGGTGACCGAGTCTTTGCAGTCAAGGCCCCACGGTTGAGGAACAGCCTTCCTCCCTCAGTCAGGGTCTGCCCCCTCTGTGGAGTCTTTTAAGTCACGCCTCAAAACACACTTTTACATGTTGGCTTTTGAGTCCTAATTAGGTTGCTTGTGTTTCTTTCTGATGTATTTCTATCAAATATAATTTAATATTATAGTCTGATTATATTGTTAGTATTCTGTGTGTGCATTTGTGTTTGGGGCGGATTAGGTTTAAAAACAAGACAAACATATTTGTGTGAGTTTTTTTTTTTTTTTTTTTTAAATGTGCTTTATAAATACATTTGATTGATTGATGCTGTTTTTTAAAATGATACATGAGTTGGATCTTTTCTGGAATTGAACTACTTTAAATTTAATATAATTTAAGAGATAAATCTTATCACTAGTTTCTGCTCATAATTCTTCAAGTCATTTTTACTTCTGGGCGCAGCACTGTTTGAATTTGACCAAATTGTAGGTACGGTAATTTACCTTTTTACATCTTTGTTTCCAAATCAAACAGCAAGAAGACCAAAGGCTGAACTGAGAGCTGACAGGACATCAATTCCAGCAGGGGGCGCTGTGACCCTGACCTGTGATGTGAACCCTCCATCACCTGGCTGGACGTACATCTTGTACAGAGGAGATCACTCGGGCACACAAGATGATGGTAAAAACTTCAATGGACGAATCAGTGTCTCCCAGGGAGGAGTCTACTGGTGCAGAGGAGAGAGAGGAGAACCAGTTTACTACACAGAGTACAGCTATTCAGTCACTATCAACATCATTTGTGAGTTTAACATTTTTGAAAACTTGTAATAATATATTCTATCCATAAATTGATTGATATAAAAAGCTAAAGATGTTTATTTTTTCTCATCATTGTGTCCTTGTTGGGATCAGACAGAGCTGTTGCGACTCTTCAGCCCCATTGGACTGAGATATACAACGGAGAGAAGATCACTTTTAGATGTGAAATCGAGGGTGGAGACGACTCTGAGTGGGAGTACGAGTGGAAAACAAGCAGCTCATTCAAACCTCCAAAGGAAAAGGAATACAGTATTGGACCTGCTTATACATCACACAGTGGAAACTACATCTGTAAGGGCAGAAAAAAAAGTGACCAGTCTCCAACAGGTTGGAGCGATCCCATCACATTAACGGTTTTATCCAGTAAGTAGCATTTCTTTTATATAAACATTATACTGTACTATCAGATATTCCATCATTACATGTTTTTTATTTCTTTGAATAATCACTTTTCCAACAGGTTCACCCCAGCCTGTCCTCACCGTGTCTCCACTCTGGCTGAGTCCTGGAGACTCTGTGACTCTGAACTGTGAGGTTAAACACCCATCAGCAGGATGGAGGTTCTACTGGTATAAAGCTATTCCCAAACTATCTGACAACTCCTACAGCTACCAGCTGCTATCTGGAAGCAGAGATGGAACTGAAAAGTATTCCTTCATTGTTCATGGACAGACACACACAGCAGGATATGTGTGCAGAGCTGGAAGAGGAGAAATGAACACTCCTTATAGTGAACCAAAGTTTGTCTGGTCTGGAGGTCAGTTTGTTTCTGTCTTTATCTTTATTCATTTTGATCTATGAACAACATAGAGTTTCTTCAGTACTTTTGTCTGTATTGTACAACAATCCAAGAGAAAGATAGGAATTGATCACGATGACTTCATGCTCTTTCTTTCCCCTTCCTTTTAGTGAACAACTTTTCATTGAGTTGTAAGTGTGTATATATACATATACATTCTTAAAATAGTTAAACAGAAAGCTCAATATCTACACTCGATTATCAAAATAAATACACAACTTAACTTGGAGCTAATGTGCAGGTAGTTTGCAAATATATCTTCATCTGTCTAAATAGACAATTTAAAAGCATCATATATGTGGTGTGTGTGTATCCACAAGTGCATATGCATGAGCCTACAGTACAATATACACAGCCAAATGCTAAACTTGTTTCCTTGGTGAGTGGTTGATGTTGTTTTTGGTAGCATGAAAAACACTAAAAGGAAGATTATTAGAGTCTATCACTTAAACAATCGTTCAATAAAAACATTTTACTTTGTATAATTAAGCATCTTATTGCTAATTGCTTACTCTCACATGTGAGGTCTTGTATGATTAAAATAATGTTGGTCAGTAATCAGTCGTATGTACACACAATATGAAAAATCTAATTCAGGCATTCCTGATAAAACAGTATATGGACTGATGAAAAGAAGAAGAAGAAAAAAACAATGCTAATCTGTCATATCTTTGAAAAATGGCAGGTAAAAGAAAGTCTTTCAATTTACAGACCGAATTCCTTGGTTGGATATCTACATTAAATATAAAGTCCAATGGCAGCTAACGGTCTGGGCTTTGTTGAACCTCTTGTTTCTTTATTTCTTTTTTAGATTTGCCTTCATCAGCATCTCTCACAGTGAGTCCTGAAAGAGTGCAACACTTCATCTCTGATTCTGTCTCACTGGAGTGTAAGGGGAACTCTACTCAGTGGAGAGTGAAGTTTCAATGGGATAGCTTCCTGGCAGATTGCTCCAAGTGGGATACAATGACTGGATCAACATGCACAATAAAAAGTTTAATCTCAAGAAATAATGTGTACTGGTGTGAGTCTGGATCAGGGGAGTTCAGCAACGCTGTCAACATCACTAAACAGAGTATGTTTTTATTACATTTCTTCTTAAAGTTTTTATCTTTCAGCATCCAAGTATTCAATTCAACATCATTCAGTTACACGTTATCTCCATCGACATTGAGAAGTAAAAGAGCAGCACAGTGTGGGAGCGTTTTCTCTTAATTAGATAAAAGCAAAGATTAAGGTCTGAGTGTATATCATTATTAAATACTGATCACATTTGTAGACAGTTGCTGTTCAAACACATTTGATGCCAAAGTGTTAAACATAAGAAGGAGTAAGGTGTACACAAGATAACACATCAGATTAATCATCACTTTGAAGCATTGCTGTAAAAAAAGAAATATATTCTCATCATTCTGTGTCTGCTAATTTTCATGTTTGAACCTGATGATCTCTGACTGAATCCTCTTTTCTTTAACTGTTTTACAGATTCTGAAATTATCCTGGTGAGCCCTGTCCATCCAGTGACTGAAGGAAGTTCAGTTAGTCTTAGCTGCAGATTGAGAAGCTCAAATATTGTTTCCAATGTGTTCTTCTATCGGAATAACAAACTCATTCAAAATGATACCAGAAAGGAGCTTAATATCTCTGCTGTGTCAAAGTCTGATGAGGGCTTCTACAAGTGTCAGACCTCAGGGAGAGAGTCGTCTCAGAGTTGGATGTCAGTAACAGGTGAGTGGGATATTCATGGGGATACCCCATGTCCTCTAAAGTAATGTACATACTTTCATGCACTAATGTTAAACAGACACTCTTGAAGTAACATCAAGCCGGCTTACAGGCCTGTGTAAATGCTAGCTTAGCATGACTAGCAACCAATACTTGGGTGTCAATGACCTCGGACAAAATCATTTCAAACGTTTTATCTTCAAGCAACAAAAATACCTTTTTTTTTTTTACATTAAAACAGTTTATTCAATGTCACACATGTCAAATATATCTTGTTAGTCCCCTGTTGCTTCATATCCTGGCTTGCACTCCTCTTTCTCAACCAGGAACTGCCAGACAGAGCTTCTTCTAATGAATTTCTGGCAGGCTGAATGCTACAAGGCGTAATGCTGCCCTCCGCCATAATCCAAATGAATTGATCCACTTTGGGTTCAATTCTCAGACATAGTCCAGTGGTCCTCAAGCAATTCAAAATAGCCCTGCCGACTAGCTGAAGTCACTTCCAAAAGATAGCCAAACAGAGATGAAGCCTGCCTTTGGCTTATATGGAGGTGTGCCAAGTGGAAGGCACCAAGTTAGGTAGAGGTGGAGAGATGTTTAGGTTGTTGAGAATAATTATGATTTGTAAAAAAAATTGGTGGTTTAAGAATTTACTTAAAGGGATACTTCACCCATTTGCATTTAGCTTTGTATCATTAGAAACCTGGTAGTATTTTTGAATGGTCGTGCATCCCGCCCTCATTTTCCCCTGAGATGGGAAATCTTTGTATTTCTAAATTTGAAAAGGAGCTTCCAGTGACACAAAATGATGATTTTTGCGTCACTGGAAGCTGTTGCGGTTAGCGGGGTGAAACCACAACGCTAGTTCCTCATATTAACGACCACTGAAGCTACAGACCAATCACAGATCAGTGGGTGGGAACTCACTCCAAGAATCGAAACTTAACATCCGCCATATTGCTTGGAAGCTATGCTAACAGGCTCTATGGAGAAAGCTGATAATGGCGAAAAAATATACATATAGCGGCGAGACGGCTGCTGCGACAGGCCGGTCTTGTGCTTTGGCTGCTTCGGCCGCTGCAGCCGAGAAACAAAACCGGCCTGTCGGCAGCAACCGTCTCGGGGCTATATTGCTATATTGCTGGCCGCCTGCCTGTCCGCGGCTGTGAGGACGAGGAGCCAGGGCCGGCTCGAGCTGGGGCGGACTGGTAGTGTCGGTGCTGTCACTGTTTGCCTATGAACACAGACATAGAGTCTGTTTTCTGACAGGAATTTCCAAGATGCTAATTCCTTCTGGAAGAAATCTCTGAATCAGTTGTGTAAACGGCCTTATGTGTTGAAGTAAACATGTCTGTAAACCTGACCTTAGTGGGAGTGGCCTGCGGTGCTGTGCATTCTGGGAGTTGGTGTCTCTCATCCACATAAGCCAAAAAGACACTTTCAGCCTTTTCTCGGCCAAGAAGGCACCAACTTCAAAATGTATTTCACATTTCTACTACATATATGACCCAATGTCAATACAGATTCATGTTTCAACGGGTGAAGTATCCCTTTAACTGAAATGTATTTTGATATGTTTTTAGCCTTATTGTAGATGTTTTGTGCTTCTTGCAGAACAGATAATACTCTCCAGAGAGTTAATTGATTTCTAACCTCTTTTGGTCGGGATGCCAACTCCTACATAAAAGGCGGCTTTAGGGCCTTGCAGGTTGTTGGCGGTTGGGGGGGCAAAGTGTTGGAGAATTGTTGACAGTCACCAAAGAGTGTGCCGCGCTGCAAAGGCCCACGGTGGCATTGTTTAACGCTGAGTCGCGTCTTTAGTTTGTCACTTTTTGCATTCTGTTATTTACTTATTTCTTGCTAGTTTTATTTTTTATTCTTACATTTTTCTCCAGGCCTGTACTGTACATATTGCTGCACTTTCTTCGTTGCATTCATTTAATTTCATAGCCACTAGGCCATCCTTACAAAGATACAAATTACTGAATGATTCTATGTAAACCATGTTTTGTCTGAAAAAGAAAAAGGTGAAATACACCATCTAGTTGGAAGTAATCACACTTTAAGTGATTTAAGTTATATATTCAATAATTTAGTGTTGAATCAGTAATTTGATTAAATCCTGGATTGCGATAAAATGATGTATTCATTGTAGACTATTATTTTTTACACATGTTTATGTTTTGTCTTCACCATTGCTTGAGACAACATGACAAAACATTTAATTATCATTGTCTATAATTTTAAGAAGTGTTTTATAAGTTCATTAACAGTTATTTGTTATTAGTTGTAGCGGTGTCCAGGCTTGGGAACTCTTCATATCCTGTAATTCTTGTGATTGTCGGGCTGATTTGTGGAGTAGTACTTATAATTCTTCTGCTCCTGTTGTATCGCTGCAGGCAGTCAAAGGGTGAGACCTTTATTTAATATTTTTCTCTTACACATTTGATGGTTTATTCCAAATGTTTGACATGAAATGGTGGCAAACTAAAAGAACAACACAATGTCTTTTTTTACAGATTCATGCCTTATCAGGTTGGTTCAATGCTCTCTTGTGTCTCATTTTGAACATTACATTAACACTTTGCCATTACGTCCAATGTAAACACTTTTTTATTTACTCAATGTTGTAGGTCAATCCAGTCTGAAAGCACCAACCAGGACTCGGCCACAAACCCGGCCGCTCAGCATCATATATACTCAACTCCCCTGCAGGGTAAGCATTTGAATTAATCATAAATATTTATATATAAGAACACCTTTTATTTTAAACATCCAAAGATACAAAGTGTTATCGTGCAGTTAGCTCGATTGAATTGATCTCCATTTCTCTTTAGGTGACGAGTGTCATTATGAATCAATCAAAGGCCCTGGAGACACCGCACATGGTACAGTTTATTCCTTTTCTAATACTGAAAATGTTCCAACAAATGCAAAGGTTTTCTTGTAAACGACCCGATTACTTCTGCTTTAGGAATTCAAATTAAGCAATCAGTGCAATGTATAATATTTCTTAAATTGAGCAATGGTGTCCTGCTTCACTGGTTGGTGCATCATGTATAATTCATTTGTAGTTGCGTTATGAACAATGCCACTTCAGAGGGTGAAGGCAAGTTTCATCATCCTTTTGCTAATGTTTAAGTGTGTTAGACTTATTCAGCCTCTCTTTAGAGACACATACATTAACAATTGATCTTGTTTATTGCTTTAATGTTACTTTGTACTTAGATTGACTTTCCATGGATAAAGAAGCTAAATGATCACTGAAACTTAAGGTTAAAATACTTGGTCTGATTCTACATCCATGTGCTCCTTGAGTGGTCCCAGTTTCCGAGTTGTGAAGTCGTTCTTCCAGATTCAGTGTGTTCACGTGATTTCAGTTCGGAAAAAGTTTGATTGTTGTGACAACTACAAAGAAAGCATGGACGCTACAAAGATGTGTGAATGTCTCTGTTATGAGTTATATTTGAGCCAAACGTTGATGTACAATTTGTGACTTACCGGTAATAAAAAGTGTCTTAACATTAACAAGACAAATATTTTGCCCCCCATGTGATGACAAATACGACCACAATTCGACAAGTCAGGATCAAATTTTTTCCAGAGTTTTTTCCGAGTTGTTGCTCCGACTTGAGCAGGCGTTCATGTAACTCAGAAACTCGTTTTCCAGATGTGTCCGATACCACATGAATGCACCATTAAACCTCCAATCAAAAACTGGACTAAACATGCTTCACCATGTACATTTTACTTTGAAGGGAACTGTTCCTCTTTCTTGCTTTTGCCTCTTTTTTGTAATATTCCATAGTACTTTTTAAATAGTGGAACTAGCCAACATTTGATTGCTTGTGAAACACTTGCATCAACTTAGTTTTGGCTCAGTGAAACCAGGACAATGATGTCAGCCAATACGCTCTAAACTGTTTCCTGAAATAGTTTCCGACTGTAGATGAACTGTAGTTTATGCACGGCCCAGAATGTTTGTGGATAACAAAACATGTATTTCAGATGCTAACCAGTCCCAGTCCCAGGATGTTACATATTCTCTGATCGAGCTCAAAAACTTCGGAAAGAAAGGTAAGTATCTCAGTAAGATACAGCAGATTGAAAAAAGTGTTTTTACATTCATTTGGCTCATTTATTATGTCTTTATTTTTATTTTTTTATAGGGAAGAAACCTGAACCAGACAACAGCATGATTTATTCTGATGTGAGGTTAGAAACAGAAGGTAGGTTACAGTGCTGCTTTCAGTTGATGTTAAAATGCATCCTGGTACACACTGGAGGAGATAATGGGTCAGCTTGCAGTTCAGTAATTATTCTAAATATTTCCACTGGGTGTCAAAAGAGACAACATTTGTAAAATGTTAACTAAATTTGGGGCATTGATTCCTGTGACTGCTCAGTTTAGCTGTTTAAATTAACTTATGTTGGATGCATGTTATTGTCGGATCGTCATGTGTTCTAAGAACATTTCCATCTCACAGATTAAGTATTAAGATGGACAGTTTTGGGTCCAAACAAAAGCAAGAAGAAGAAACATTCGCTGAGCTGCCATAGTGATAACACATAATCTGTACAGTCATCATAGAAACTCAAGTGTTTCTACATTTTTCTTTCTCAATCCTTCAACCCGTCCGTCTGTACATTACAAATTCAGTCTACAGAGAAAACCAATCCTAAAATCTGTCTTTTGTTTTAGATCCATCTGTCCTTTATTCTCAAGTCAGCTGCCATAATCCAGGTAAAGCCAAGAAAAACAAAGGTGAGTGAAGTAAGCAATCAACTGCAGTTTTTCTTATCCAACACAGCGCAATATAAAGTTTTTTCTTTTGAATCGCAGGTGATGTAAGCATTTATTGTTAATATTAACCGTCAGGTGTTGTTACATTAAAGGTCCAATATGTAGAATTTAATTACAATGTTTACCTTGAAAAATTTATTTTAAATTGATTAGCAGAGAGAACTCACGATTCCCCGCCAGCACCAACGTCATCTTTTATTATTGTTTTGATTGAACGCCCCCTGGTGGTGGAATCGGCATACTGTGCCTTTAATACATCTAAATTCTGCATTTGTTTTAGATGTGTTGCTTCTGAACATTTTGCATACTTAGGCAACTTTAATGCTTAAAGATGATGCTAAAATCAGTTTATTGGCTAGGTAAGGGTTAATGGCTGCAACAATACAAATAATGACAGATAATAATGCTCATTACATACCTGACAATTACAAACATAAGGCTTATTCTTAATATTTAGTATAATTAACTTTTTTTACACTGAATGTCTCTCTCAGGAAAGCCAACTCCTGCGATAACTGAAGAATCGGTTTACTCTGAAGTCAAACCAGGTACAGCTCCTGGTTTTAATGCAACCTTACATCATGAGGATTTATTTTATGTATATGTCAACTGATTTTAAAACAGGCAAAAAGGTCTGGTAAAGATTGCAATATTCTTAAATAATTACTAATCTTTTTTTTCCCTTTGCTTCTCTTCCAGATCCGTAGAGTTCTGTATCAACAGACGTAAGGAATGGATGACAACATGAAAAAAAGAAGTCTTGGTTTGATTAGCATTTGCAGCTGTCATGTGATAATTTTGTGCTCGTGCTTGTAAATAAAAAAAAGTATTCGGTACAGTAAGTAGCATAGAAAATAAATTAAATTGTGTATTTATTTTGTATTCTTGAAAGTTTGGTTGAACATTTCATGCATCGATTAACTTCTTTCACTAGTAAGCTTTGAGCAGCGTTACCCTCCTTTATTTGGGACAGGGCGGATCATTTCTTTGGTCATTTTCTAATGTTTGTGATGCAATGACAAAGTAGAAAAGGAAGATATAAGACCTGAGGTGTCTCATGTATCTGTCACATTAGAAAAGAACTGATTCATCAGATTCAACTTTAAATGTGACACATGTCTCTTCAACAAAGTTATAGTTGTACAGAAAGTGTTTGTAAAGTTGAATTGTTACGTTCCACATGTTTTTGTTTTGTTAAACTAAGTTACATTTCATTTGAACTACTTGCATCAAGAGCAGAAGATTTTATCCACGAGGAATAGTATTTAAAAATGAGAACATAACCAGAGTATAAAAATCTCTACACTGTTTAGCGTTAAGCTAACCACTTAGCATATGCTGTTATAGCCTGTTTTCTGTTTTTTTTTTTTTTTCATTTTTAATAAGTTCTCTTCTTTACCTTAGTGCTACTATAGTTTGTTGTATTCAAACAAAAGCCTTTCATACAATATTTGAGTTTCAATAGTTATTGGTGAACATGTCTGTACAGATTTCTGCCATTTCAATAAAATTGGATTTTTAAGATATCCTGACAGCTACTGTTTCGAACTTATTAGCAGCACCGGTGCCAGACTGTGACCCAAAGATAGACACACAATGGATACAGATGTAAACTCAGAGGGAGCGTTCAAAAAGGAAAGGCGTTTAATGCAGTCCAAGGTTTGGTGCACAGAAATTCAAACAAATCCAGAGGAGAAGGGAAAAAGATGGTAAGAAAAAAAAACAGGCAGAGATCATAAACACTAAAGCTACAGACAAAAATGCTAGGACAAAGGAAACGCTACGATCTGGCAACAGGGAGCACAAACTGGGATTCAATACAAAGACAATCCGGGGATAAAAAGACACGGCTGAGTGTAGTAATTAAGGCGGTGCTGACAAACGAGGCGGGAACATGAGCAGAATCTGAAATGAAAGAGACAAGGGTGATTAAAGGACTACATAAACAAAACAGAGGCTTATGAAAATATACAAAAAACATGACCTATTTGGTGACATGTACCTTCTCAGTGTGACGATAAACTGTCTTTCACACTTCCAGAAAACTCATGAAAAACTCCTGATATTTGCCTGAGCTGTATGTGTGAACGCAAACAACCACATTTTTCCTTAAGACTTCACCCGGAGTTTTTCCCACCAGACTCTTAAAAACAGGATTTTCTCTGGAGAATTCCCCTCGAGCCAATGGGAGGGGAGAGTGACGTTTATATTCTGTAGAGTGCTGCACGGTGCATTAAGTGTATGCATGTGACCGCTTCAATCTCTGTGAACGTTATTGAACCGCTGCATTACATTTTCTGTTCTTTAGTATGTTGTTCTCCGCTCCTTTGTTGATGTTGGGATTCCCGTTAAACCACACGTAGCATTGATATAAGGACAAATATTCTCATTATAGCGTCGTATAGCAGACTCTGTTGTTTCCTCTGCTACTTCCACGTTGGATTTTTTTTACGTCATATCTTACCTCAGTGTGTGACAGTCATCGTAAAGTGTGGGTGTTAAAAAAGGGAAGAAAAGACGCTGTGCTTGGCGCTGGAGGAAACATGAGATCAGATTAAAGATGAGTGTCAACAGCTTTCAAGATTTAAAGCAGACATATTCAACAGAGGCTGTGGGTCGCTGCTGGGTACAACATGGCACACACTATGGTCTGTGTAGTGGTGTTTTTCAGTGAGTACAAGTTTGTTTTCATGTTAATTTGTCAAGAAAATTTTGAGCACCTTTTTTTCTTCAAAAATATAAGATGATACCATATTATTATATATATATTATAATTATTATTAATATTATTATTATTATTATTATTATTATTAACCCTTTGACTATTCTATGTTATTGAATTTTATATCGTCATACACCTTTCTGTTTATTTCACGACGAGGTCTCTGATTGAAACTGGCTTCACTTCATTCCTGTTGATTGACGTTCAATGATGATTCAATGTTTAGACGTTTTTCAGCCGTTAAAAGTTACATTGAAACTTCAGCTGTTGTTAAATACCTTTTTATTTGTTAAGCTTTAAAACAAACAGTTTCTGCTAGTTGTGATCATATTTAATAAGCTATCAATCTTCATTTCAGCGCTGGTTACACTCGTCCACTGTGGACACGCTGAAGGTGATTACACAATCTTCCTTTTTTTCTGTTCTATTTTTTCTCTCCAAATGAGTCTTCACTCACTGCATCAAGCTTGATTACATCATCAGTCGTGGTTTATTATCTGCAAACGTACGCAGTATTTTAGTCCATGTTTGAACACAAAGCAGGATGTGACTTATGTGGTTAGGGGAAGGGAAACATACCGATGAATATCAATGAGATTCAGACAGATTTAGATGGATAAGAAAAAGAATGTCGGTGAATATTCTGAAATGTTCCATCAAAAACGGCTTGGACTCGCATGTCTTCATTACGTGAAAGAAAACTTAATCTGGTTGGTGTTACATTCCCTGAAAAACAGACATTGATGTTCACAGAGGTGCTGCTTGTCAACAGGCAAGGCAGGCAACTGCTTGGGGCCCCAGACCAGTAGGGGGCCCCTGAGGGCTGAACAAACTTAAACCAAAACAGTGGCCAAGAATATGCACATTTTGCAATTGACAGTAGGAGACCTCCCTAAGGGGGCCCCAGCTGACAGCACTAACTCTTGTTGCTCTTGCCAAGCGTTGCATGCATTATTGCTGTGAAAACCAAAGTTTGTCCTTGAAAGTCAAAAAAAAGAAAAGAAAGAGGAATTACCCGTCTATAGGAGAGAAAAAAAGAAACAGGAAAATATAGCATGGAGACACTCGCAGAAATGACAGACTCTAGAATCGCCCCTAGCTGTTCATGAGTTATGTCTGAAGGAAGTGTGTGGTATTGAAAATCATGTGAAACCTTTTTCCTTTTATTTTTTATCATCTCTTTTCAACAGATGATTCCAGACCTGTTGTCAAGGTGTCCACTTCATGGCCGAGTCCTGGAGCCGAAGTTACTCTGAAGTGCCGTTTTAGCAAAAATGACGGATTGTGGACGTTCAAGTGGTATAAGGCTGTTCCCACATCATCCAACAACTCCTACAGTCACGAGAAACTGTCTCACAGCTGCAGTGGACAAGGTCAATGTTCCTACATTGGTCATGGACAGACACGCACAACAGCATACGTGTGCAAAGCTAACAGGGGAAATGATGCTCGCACCAGCAGACCCACATTTGTCTGGTCTAGAGGTCTGTATGTTTTACTTTTAGCACCACCAAATGTTTACTTCTGTTTATTCTTTACTGTACTGTGATATGACATGACAAGCATTTGAACGTCTGCAGACACAGACACATGAACGACAGGCTGAGTTGTTTGTGTACAAACAAAAAAGCCAAGTAAGCACACAAGCTAGGGCCAATATTAAAGTCATTCTTACATACAAATCAATATCAAGATATTTTCAGTATCAAATACTGTCTGTTTAGAACAGAAAGGTGGATGGTGCTGAATTCACAAATAGGGTGTTAACACTTGCAGAAAACTAACCCTTTTTTCCAGGAGGAGCTGTATGTGTGAACGCAAACAGCCACATTTTTCACTCTGATATCACACAGAGTTTCTCCGGCCAGCCCTCCTAGTATTTTTTCTGCAGCAAGTCCGGGTGGGCTGATGTGAGAACGCAGCAGGACATTCTTATATTATACTGTGACATCGTATAGCGGACTCTGTTGCTCCGACCGCTACTTCCACGTCCCGCCCGCCCTCCTGTCTGACAGGGAAAGTCTCCCGCTGTGAGGTGTACATGTGAACAGCCAGGTCAGGAGAATATCCGGAGCAGTCCTCTGGATATTTTCAGGAGTGTATTTGTGAGAACGGCTAAAGAGAGCCAATGTAATAAGATGGAGTCGGTATTTAAAGACTACAAACTCTGTGCTGGATTTGACCCTTCACTTTTTCTTGTCTTTTCAGAAATTCATCCAAATTCAATCAAAGTGAGTCCTCCTGACAGAGGCCAGCACGTTTCCTCAGAGAATGTCTCACTGAGCTGCGAGGGAAACTCTTCTAAATGGAGGGTGATGAGATTAACTGAAAAAGGCCATCGGTCAACCTGCTCTGAATGGGGGACAATGAAAAATTTGACGTGTCACATCACGAAACCTACAAAAAAACCAGCCGTGTACTGGTGTGAGACTGCATCAGGCCAATTCAGCAATGCAGTCAACATCACTTTTCAAAGTAAAGTTTTTTTTTTATCTTAATCTAATTTGTAAAATGATTGTTTTTTAAAGTCTCTTATACAGATTGTGTTTCTAATTTATATTCGACAGATACAGTAATGCTACATGACGCCTTAAAGGAGTCATATGTAAGATATTTACTGAATGAAATAATTAAAGGACCTTACTATATCATCAGGCATTAAGGAAACATGATATGTTGAAGTGCTGGCTTCTCTGACTGGTCTGTATTTTCATTTGGACCAGAGAAGGTATAGCGGTTTTAAGGCACCCCCACACAGCCGTTTTGGACGCCCCTCGGTTTGCCAGGCAAACGGTAAACCAACAGGTGTTTCAGCGATGGAAGCGGACAAGAGAACTGGTTCAGATAGAAGTGATTGTGCCCGACCTTAAAAGCCTCTGCATGTTTCTAATAAGCTCCACGAGCAGAAACGTGCTCAAACTAGGATCAATGTTGGAGATGCTTTTTGAAAAATGGAGAGAGGTTAGAACGCAGAAAGGTTTACAGACCGATGCAGAGCTGGCTAAACACTGAAGCTTCAGTGTTTGTGTTAACTCGGCTTGCGCATCAACTCTAGGGAGGAGGGGGCTGAATTTGGACTGCAGTACCCATTTTAAACTCTAGTGACATATTGCTCCCTTCGATAAGACCTTTAAAAGGAAACCTACATAAATTGGTTGAATAAGTTCATAGATAAACATTTAATTGTATCTTGTACATAATAGTACCTGTCAGTTACACATGTGGAAGCAATCTATAAAATGTCCTGACAAATAACCATTTTGTTCTTTTATTATGGCAGTGTCCAGCTCTGAAGGTTCCTCCTTTCCTCTGCCATTGGTCCTTGGACTGTTTTTTCCCCTTTTAACCCTGATTCTCCTGCTGCTGTTGTGTTGCCACAGAAAGTCAACGAGTGAGTCCTGATCGTTTTCAAAGACATACGAAACTTATAGAAAATGATCAATTCAGAAATATTAAACAATTTAACAAGAAAATGCCTTTTTTCTTTCAGATACATTCGTCACCAGGTCGGTAAAACGCTTCTCTCTCTAGAACCTAAAAGTGCAGATGTTTCTTCTCATGTCTGTTTGACGTTTTGACAGGATCTTTAACCTTTGTGTTCTCAGGATTTTTAGACCCTCAAAGTCTCAGAAAACCAATCAGAGCCCAGCTGCAGATGACGTGGTCGACCAGAACAAGACTCAAGGTAGAGGGTCTCTCAATGGTCAATATCACAAAATACATCTTCAAGGCCTCATAATTTCTTAGAGACACTTGAGGCTGATTAATTATTCAATAAGATAGGAACTAAAAACAACTAATCAGTCTGTAAAAAATGTTTTTCGAGTAAATATGAGGCTAATAATGCAGTAAGAATGAAGCAGATGTGTAAATATCTTTAAAGTAATGGGGATAGTTTTATCATTAATTCAGTCAAAAGACCCCAGCACAGTAAAAATGGCTCTGTTAAACTTTTTATATAGACATACTGTAACCTTGATTTAAGATGGTGAGTCATCTTCTCGTGTTTATTCCAGATGCGGATGAATCCAACGATGTGATGTACTCTTTGATTCTGTTTAAAAACACAAGAGGTAAAGGTGAGTACTCGTGTTTCAGACCAGGTCCGCCTTCATTACAGCTTCATCAACGCTGCAACGCTCGAAGAAGAGTATCGGTATAATCATGGTCACCAACCTTTATTTAAGTCTTTAAATCATGAAGGTGTTTGAGATACAGTAAGAGCACAATAAAAAAAGAAGAAGAAGAAGAAGAGGATGTTGTCAGTTGGCTGGTCTTGAAGGATGGACTGACTGCAGGGCAGAGGGAGACTCAGGATGGGGGTTCTGTCTCAGACGTAATTCTGGCCGAGCTAATCACGACCCGGACTGTTCCTAGAATTAGACAAATGAGAGGAAGGGATGAGGAAGGTGGGTGAAGGGATGAGAGGAAGGGATGAGGAAGGTGGGTGAAGGGATGAGAGGAAGGGATGAGGAAGGTGGGTGAAGGGATGAGAGGAAGGGAAGGGAGGGTGGGTTGAAGAACCGAGACAAACAGGGTGGAGTGGGACGGCTGGGCGTGGTCCTGCTTCTGAACCTAAGTTAATGTATTCATTTAATTTGTGTTTACAATATTTAATGTTCTTGAAAACAAAAGCCTTTGGATTTTATAATGTGATGCCGATCTGTTTTTGAAAATAAAGATCTTGTTTATTTGTTATTCATCTGATCAGGTCTGCAAAATGAACCAGAGGAGGAGAGCTCTGTTTACTCCAAAGTGAAGATAGGATCACCTGCAGGTACAAAAACATACACAAGTCCAGACTATATTTTTAATGAACATTTTGGTATATTTGAAATGACTCCAGGTTCTTCATGGGAATGAGCTTTCTTCTAATTGGCTTAGCCATTTCAGGTCGCGACCAATAGAAGTCAACCATCGTCCAACTCTTAAACTTTGATTATTGATATTTATCGCTTCCTAAGAGAGTTTTTTTTCCTCTGCCTGAGCCAATTTTATTTTTTTTACAGAGGGCATACATTTGAACTGACCTTCCTGTTCTTTTGCTTTTCTTTGGTCTTGCTTTGCAAATTTGAGAAGTCTGTTGCGAATAGCTTTGCAACAGACTTCTAACTTTTCCTTTTTCCTAATCACAGAAACTGCATTCTATTGCAAACGTCTTTCTTTACATGAAAATATGTCAAATATGTTATATTGCCTGTTTCATGCATATTCTTAACTGTACATGAAAACTACATCCACATGCAGATATCAGAGTCGGACAGGATTACTGTGTTTGTTTCAGCTTTCCCATACTGTTGGTGTTCCCTACTTAGATTATGATCTAGATCAACATCTGTTCAGTTCAATCTGAGTTGTTATTGAAGAACGAATCATCTGTTCATTTGTAGAAAAGATGTCTCATGAAACGGTTTATTCTGAAGTCAAAAGAGGAACACCTACTGGTAAGAATCAAACCATGCACTGTGCGTGTGTGTGTGTGTGTGTGTGTGTGTGTGTGTGTGTGTGTGTGTGTGTGTGTGTGTGTGTGTGTGTGTGTGTGTGTGTGTGTGTGTGTGTGTGTGTGTGTGTGTGGATTCTTGAAACTTCAAAATCTATTGAACCTTTTGAATAACTTCTCATCACTTTTCTCTGATTTTCTTCTAGGTCCATAAAGAAAAGTGTGTTGTGTTTGAGACGGGCATTGCTCTATGTACATAGCTTTTATCTGCTGTCTTTTTTTTCTTTTTTTAACAAGATTGCTCCTAGTTTTATGTTATGCAACAATAAACTTGTTTTTTTAATAACACCAAGCTGTCAATCGTCTTTTTAAATGTTTCTTTGTTCAGTTTCATGCTATTTTCTTAACGTCACTAAATGGCTTAAAACCCTAAAGAAAAAAGCTTTAACCCTGGAATATATTAGAAAACCATTAAAGATGTTATACTATGTACCAATGGTAAACCTGTCCTTAACAGTTACCTTGACAGTATACTGTTTTCTTAATGTTTTCAGGAAGTCAACCCACTTATGAGTTTAAACAGGAAATCATGAAATACTGAGGTAAGATTTCGTCGATAGGAAACTTTCTGAAATGCTCTTCCCATTTTGTTTTTGAAAGTTGTTTGTTTCTATGAATTTCTCTTTTCTTGTGAAAGGTTCGAGGGTCTAAGGGGGTCACAGAGTTTTAGACGTTGAAGCTCTGCGTAGCATCTTTTGTAACTTTGAGGTAAAATAATGGTTAGATGTTTCATTCCCATCAGCAGCTAGGTTGACTTTTTTTAAGCTCCTACTTTTCTTTGAGCTTTGCACTAACTGTGACACAGCAGCCACTCTGCCCGTAAACAAGAGTATTTATCTCCACTTCATGGATACACATTTAATCAGGTAAACACAGTGGTGTGTTGGTGTCTAAAGAAGGGGGTATACTCTGGGTAAAATGTTTTTTTTAAAGGTGGCCGGTCCAACAGAGGATAAACGGTCTCTGTTATAAACAGGTTGAGCAATGTCAGCAACTTTTGGTACGCATACAAACAAAAATAAATCCCCCTCCCCCTTCAAAAAAAAAAGTAAATGAATCCTCAATATTGGGCACATTTTCTAGCCTACTAACCAGTTAATGGTTTTCATTGTTTGGTTGTTAAGAAGAAAAACACACTTTAAAGCTTCCAACTTTAATTAATGTTGCATTCTTGTATTAAACAGAAAATGTTTACATATGCCAAGAGAAACCAAGGTCCTGGTGACGAAGAGAACAAAAATGAGCTGAGGTCTTTAGGTCTCTGCTACCTGTTGTCTGTATGGCCTTCATAATGCAAAATTAGAGTTTCACAGATTAAGAAAAAAAAATTATATTTGGGGATCGTTCTTATTTTTAGTGAGGTGGACATGAGTAAAGGAGCAGGTTGAATACTTGCTTGGCTTTCTGGTTTGGACTTATTTAGATCCAGGTGACCCGACTTACAACAGTGAGGTCTTTGATGGCTTCTTTGTCAGGAGTTTAAATGAAGATGCAGAATGAATAGTGAATGTGGGTGGTGGATATTGGTCCGTCTGGTGTTGCTTTTGCTGCCCCCTGATTTTCTTCATTGCTCCTACTGGGTCTCTTGTTTTAGGCAGCACTGCTACCGTGTGTCCAAATATAATCCATGAGCACAGTCGACAGCAACAACCTCATTTCCCTTATATCCCCTTGTGTTCATCCTTCTTCTGTTGTCCTGCTGTAGTATGAGCTGTACAAGATTTGGAGCAGATGAAGGTGTTAACTAACCTGTATGTGACTCTTCTGACCATAAATAATTACTGAAGATGCTGCATTTAAAATAAAGTGCTGTTATTATCACAGATGTGCATTGTAACATAAACTAAGGTCAAACTGTGTGGATAAAGAAGCTAATGCTGTATGTGGACAGCACACAGCGGGTTAAAAGAAAACATCGATATAAAATGTTTAACCCTTATTCCGCTCTGCTAATAATAACGTGTCAGGTTTTTTTTGCGATTCAGCGGAGTTCGATAGACAAGAAGAGGAAACAGACGTTCCTCCCTGCAGAGATGGCCGCTGATCGCATCCGATATTTGAGATGCTTTTTTGCATTCAGTGCTCTGCTGCTGTTTGAGGTCTGCCTGCATGGTATGTACACCTGTCTGTTAGAGACTAGACGGATTTACTGTAACTGTGAGTGTAAAAACTGAGACAGTTAAGATGCAGTTTTACAATCTAACTTAAAGTGTAGGAAGATCTTAGGTGCAGTCTAAGTAATGTTAGTAAAATGTGTCGGGATTAAAATAAGAATAACAATAAGTGGAAGTTAAAACATGCTGAGATAAAACTGTATAACCAATATAACCAGTATGAACAGTCTGATATACATTTAGATACATGTTTAATGCATACACACAAATATAACATGTATGATGAAGTGCAGTTGCAACATTAATAATATACAGAAAAAACAGCATGATGCATATTTGGTATTCACTATAGATCATCAGTATTGTTGAATTGACCAACTTTTGTTGTGTTGGTAAAGCTTGACTTGATCAAGGTAAACTTAAGAAGAGGTCAGGAAAAAAGTGAGTCTGAATCTTATGCATTTACTTTCTATTAAGTCGAGTTCATTGTAATATATGTTCCTTGTTGTGCTACTTTTACGTGTGATGTTAATCTTAAGCATTGCCTCAAGCTGAACTTAACTATAGCTACATGATGCAGAGGTTTAATCATACTCTTTTTCAAATAAACACAAGATACTTGTCTTGTGCCTTAATGAAAGGATAAGCGCTCAGGGAAGAGACCACTCGTTTGTTTGCCCGTACTGATAACCTACCTAGTTGCACAAACAAAACAGCGATGCAGCCTTTAAGGGCCCGGGGGAGCTGGCCAGGTATTGGAAATGTCGATACAACCCACCCTACCACATGGCCCCTAATGGCCTCCACAACCAAAATGCAACTATTCCTGGAGTCAAAATTACACAAGAAATAAAAGAAAATGGAAAAACGCAGAAAGGTCTAAATAGAGACAATGGAATATTTTTGTAGTTAGTAGGCTGCCAACAACACAAGTCTGGGGTCCCAAAAAGGAGTTATACAAAACCTTAAGAATTGTTTTCCTACTCTGTCTTGTTCATTTACTGTTAAACTCAACCTGAATCAACAGACAGCTGCTCTTTACATACTGAAATACAGAAGCAGAAGCTCTACACCACAGTAGTGGTTCTAGACCACTTTTACTGAGGGGGCCAAACTGGGGCCAGTTGTTTTGTCAGAGGGGAACATTAAACCCAAGTGAAAAATAGACAAAGATGATTGCTTTAAAAAATATCTATATAATATGCCAAAACATAGCGCAAATCATTGAATACCATGATTTATATTTGTTTCAGTAACAGTATTTAATACTAGATTTTGAGTCCGGTTGTTGAGTTACTGTGTATGTGCTTTTCGTTTTGGAGGGGTGGCCACAGGGAGGACCAAGCTCAGTGTTACATGGGCACTGGCCCCTGTTGGCCCCTGCCTAGAACTGCCCATGCTACACCACTAACTTCAGCAGTAACATTTGCTACAAGTCAGGAACTAATCATTCTGAGCAAAAAGGAATGAAGGAGAATAACATTCATGTAACTTTAAAAGCTGTTATGGGCTAGTAACAAGTGTTCCTCGTCACTGCATGTCACCCAGCCTCCCAAAATCATTTCCTTTTCATCTTCTCTCTCTTAGGTGCAACCATAAGTCATAATATCAAGATCAATTTGGCATCAACAAAAAACAAGTAATTGTTATTTGCTTGTGTGTTTCAGGCTCTCAGTTGTCAACATGTCCTCCATAAAAAAGTTGGGGACACAGTGGCGTTGTCATCGTGTTTACCAGCTGAAGGAGTCACTGCAGCAAAGTGGAGATATGGAGGGTCATTCATTGCAGACAAAGATAATACTGCTGAAGAAAAACAATTCAAGGGCAGATTAGAACTGAACCCTACAAACTTCAGTTTAACAGTGAGAGAGCTGACTCTGCAGGATTCTGGTGAATTCAGTTTTATGTCAGAAGTAAGAACACAAAGGGTCACAGTCACAGTCACTCTGAAAGTTCATGGTAAGACATGTCTTTTGACTTTTAAAGAAAATGTTCCCAGTAAACATCGTAAACTTTGTATTAAAGCATTGATCAAAAATCTGTCCAAATTGAAACTCCACTTTTCATTCTTACACACAATATATATTATCTCCAACATTGGTGTCTTAAGTCTCTCTCTCTCTCTCTCTCTCTCTCTCTCTAGATTCAATAACAAAACAGCCTTTCACAACTTTTAAGCTCCAGTGTCTGATTTAAACTTTGCTCTTCTCTCTTTTCTCTTTCAATTTCCTTGTCAGATTCAATAACAAAACAGCCTAACCTGACTGAAAACTCCACCTGGCAGACCTCCACCAACTCCTGCATGGTCTTGCTCCAGTGCAGTGTGAACTCTGACATCGATGTCAGCTACAACTGGACTGTAGGGAATGAAATCAGAAATGGCCCCAGGCTGCAATACAACCTCGAGACACAAGATGGAGACACGGAGTTCACCTGCACAATTTACAATCCAGTCAACGAGATGTCGGCATCCACAACAGTGAAGTGTAACAGTGACCTGCAAGAGCAAGGTAAATGCAGAGAAGAGGAAATGATTGCCTGACTTGTATCTTCTGGTGCAGAGGGTGTATAAAGTACCTTTTTTTTATTGGTGTTGCTTCTGTTGAGTCAAATTCTCTGAGGATGTTTATAGTTTATTTTGGTCACAGAGTTAGTTTTAGTAATTTTACTTAATATCAAATGCACTTTGTTCATTAATAAAGTCTTTAATACAAAGATACATAACTTTACTCTGAGGATATGAAATAAGAAAATTGTTATCCAACCTTTAACAGAAACAAACATCCATTTTGTTTTATGAAAAAGGAACATAAGTAGGGATGTTTTTTTCTGACATTGTAGTTTTTTAAAATGACAGCGAGTCATTTAGGGTGTTTATTTTCTCTGTGGAGCCTGTACTTCACTGAAAGAGCTTCTAGCTAACATCCCACCTGTACTAGTGTGAGCCCGTTGTGACCAGCTTCGTAATGCTGGTGAAGAAAAACCTAGGCCGTGTTGTTATGATAATGCGTTAGGAGGACTGTCTGATGAGGGCTTCTACAAGTGTCAGACCTCAGGGAGAGAGTCGTCTCAGAGTTGGATGTCAGTAACAGGTGAGTAAAATAACCAACACTTGTCTGCTTTAGTGTTTACCAGGATTTCTTTAGTATCCTTCGAAAGGGAAAATCTAATTAAATTTTTAGTTTATACCTCCTGGATTCTTAAACGTAGGTGATCACATTATGTATTTATGTTGAATATTATTTGTATACATTTTAGAGGTTTTGTCTTTACTACCAGGACTGAAACTATGAAATAACACTTTGAATCAGTTGAAGGAGTGTTTGTATGATTGTAGTATCAGTGACTATTTGTTATTCTTTATGGCAGTTATGGAAATGCTGTTTGAGGAATCCACATTTCCTGTAAATCCTGTGATTGTTGGGCTGATTTCTGGAGTAGTGCTTACAATGTTTCTGCTCCTATTGTATCATTTCCTTCAGTCCAAGGGTAAGACCTTTCTTTTACTTCTAATTGTTAAATACTTTATTTATATTAAATATAAAAATGCACTGACAAAGATTAGCAATGTGACTTATATAAAGTATAAAACAATGTAACAGTATAGAAATATAGAAATACAAATTATTAACAATTTCACCTTTTTACAGCATTGCATCTTTGTGGCAGAAAATAACAAAGGTCCTGCATCCCATGAGCAGCCATTTTATTTTCTTCTTGACTTTAAAAGCAGAGCTTTAAATGTTACACATTATTGGTAGTTTCCTTTTAGTAGTAGTTTACTCAATCAGTATTTACAAATTACCCCCATACAAGAATATATAAACGTTCTATTCAAATTATGAATAAAATACGTTGAGGGATTAAACTTGTTGAAAAGGTTTAGGCTGACTCTGAAGCTTTCTATACCTTCTCTTTTTAACATCAAATATACTTGAAGTCGACCCTTTAACTGCTAAGTTCACTTCACAGAAACAGTTTCAAACATTTCGAACAAAACAAAATGAAGTTCTAAAACATTTTATACTAATCAAGTAGGTATTAAAAACAAGACACAACCAAGCTGCTTTCATCACATGAAAGGTGCTATATGAATACGGTCACATCAGCATCCACTCGTTAATACTACCTTAAGTTGTTCAAAGTTATAAATACTGTGAATTCTGCTGCTTCAGTGACATCATGGGTGCGTTCGATTTGTCCCTCCTATCTCCTTTCACTATCCACTTTACCTTAACCCCGGAAGCATTTACAGTAAGTGGCGGCCATGATAAGAGCCGTTCGAATTCTCTAAAAGTTAAGGAAAGGTGGGTTCAGTGCTTCCTTTATAACCTCCTTTAGCATAGGATACACCGGACCATCCTTTACGAAAGGAGATGAGATATGCCGTCCCACAATTCCTTGCGGCCGCAACATTTAAAGCAAGTTGCGCATCCGACTGTTCACGGAAATGAACGATGATCGTAAAGTGACACAGATCATGTAAGGGATAAAAACATAAGAGACATTTTTATCAAGATGATGTTTTATTCAACATATTTAATTCACTTAAGAATGCTTTGTGCAGTTGTACATTTGTATGCTTCAAACATTATGTGTAGGTTATATCTTACATTAATGTAACAATTCATTTCATACAATCATATTTATTTTGATGTTGATTTCTGAGTGGACAGGAAGGTGATGGTTTCATTTTTCTTACTTGTAGCCTGGTATTCTATATTGCTTTTATTTCAATCCCAATCTTGTGGTGATTAGGATTATTTCACCGGTAAGAAGGCACAGGGGAAAGTTTTTTAGATGATCTTTTTGTAGTCCATTTTCGGAACATTGTAGTTTCAACACAGCAGACCCACGTCATTAACCTCCGCCGGCCCGTCGCATTTAATGACGTGGCCTAGTGGAAATGTGGTCGGATTGTAAGAGCAACGAGATCGCCTTTCCCTAAGTCCTTTATGAATTCTCCTAACATCTTTCCTTAACCTCATAACGTTTCCCCGGGGTTAAGGTAAAGTGGATAGTGAAAGGAGATAGGAGGGACAATTCGAATGCACCCCATGTCCGGCCTGAGTGAAAGGCGTGCCTCCTATAGCAGAGCTGTTAATACAGGAAGTGGTCAGTCAGACTGTACCAAGTACTGACTATATCATGGGGAAATTCAGTTTGATCATAGGTTTCCTCATATTCTGTAGAAGTTGTGAGTTTTGTGGTTTCTACGTTCTCTTTAATTAAGATGAGTAAAACCAAAGTTTCACCAAAGTTTCCAAAGAAATCACTGATCAACAAGTTAGAGCACGCTGTGAAAGCTTCAACTGTTCCCCGAGTATATAAGAAAACCCCACTGAGTTACAGTCAGTACTAAAGTAAAAACGTCTAGATGGTAAATGAGGCAGAACCTAAAGTAACATGTCAGATTAGATGAAACATATTGTCATCTTTTTGCCTTCTTTTTTTATGATAGTGAAAACATCCTGAAAACATTAAAACGTTGTCATGGGCAATAAGCAGTTAGTGTTTCCGGTGTTGTGGGCTTCAAACAAACTAGAAACTAGAACTCTACCACAATGTGGGAACATTTGCATGTTGAGGTTCTGCTTTTTTTTGCCATCTTACTGTGGCTTTAGTTTTTTGAATTTGAATTGTTATTTTAAAATGATTTACTGAGAGACATGCTTCTCACACACATTGACCTGAATCACACACATGTTCAAACAGGACCTGTGGACGTGCATTAGTGGAGAGAAGTCAGAGTGGGGCTGCTACACACTGCTATGCAGGCAGTGCACCAGATCAGTCGTGGGTTATTATTTATTAGTGATCATGTGAATCATTAGATGGCATTCTATTTGTAATGGAAATACAGCTTGCAAACCCCTTAAAACGCACTCACATTTTTCCAAGACATAAAAACTTTGATCAGATAAAAAAAACACCTTCATGAAGAACGTCCTGTCTGCTCAGGGGAAGTGTAAACAAAAGGTGCTGCTCTGCTAACCCTCACTTTAACTATCGGAAAGCCCTCCAGAGGATGACATCAAATATTTCCGGCTCGTCTGTTCATCTCTCCATCTGTCTCCAGTCTTCTGCAGCCTGTTCATCCATCCATCCATCCATCCCTCCCTCCATCCATCTATCCACCAATCCATCCATCCACCCATCCCTCCATCCATCCATCCCTCCATCAATCCATCCACCCATCCATCCCTCCATCCACCCATCTATCCACCAATCCATCCATCCCTCCACCCATCCATCTTTCCCTCCATCCATCTTAACCTCCACCCATCTATCCCTCATCCATCCATCTTTCCCTCCACCCATCCATCCATCAATCCCTCCCTCCATCCATCACTCCCACCCACCCATCCATTCTCTCATTACCCCCCCCCCCCCCCCCCCCGTGTTTGTCCCCTCATTAATCACAGTTCACCATGAAGGCTGCTCCATATTGATTAGTTATCCCTCTTTCCTCTTTGCATTCCTCTTCATTCCTGCCAGCTTTCTGTTCTGGCCTTCATTACTGTTGGGGTTGTATCAAGTCAACTTTGGTTATATTCTTTAATAATTATATTTAATTATTAATAATATAAATAAAATATCATTAAACTATGTTTAATCTCGTTTTGGGGCACCACCCTGTACTCAGGGAAATGTAACCAAAATATCACTCAAATCAGTCTCAAATCAGTTATTTAATTACTAATATTATTAATAATTCATAACTATATTTAATAAATGAAGGCGTGAAATCCATACACAAAGCCCTCGCACCCAGCTTACATAACAATGCAAATACAACCAGTAATCACAAAACGACTGCTCTCTTACAATTATAACAGAATTTATTTAAACAAAGCAACATCAATCCAAAATCAATTAACTTAATCAAACAAATAACTATCATAAACTAATCTAAGCAACAAACATTATCAAGCAAGGCTTGTGGATGAGGTGTAAATGTGTGTGTGTGTGTGTGTGTGTGTGTGTGTGTGTGTGTGTGTGTGTGTGTGTGTGTGTGTGTGTGTCTGTAGCTGAGTGTGTGTGTGTAGATGCGCAGTCAGATGTGCGTCAGACTGGCAACAGTTTCTTGCAGTGTTGCGTCGTCTGATCCAAAAGGAGTCTCAGCTCCCGGCCCACCTTGGGTCTTGGTACACATTTTACGTGATAAAATGGAACCACAGTGGATTACTGTTAAGAAAGCCGCTAAGCTAAACAAAGCTAGATCAACACCAGAGCAAATCTTATCTAGGTTTCCCAACTGATCACTGCAGTCTATCCTGGAAGCTAGGAGAGGGGATTCACACCTCAAGTCCTCAAAGGAAGGGAGGAACTCACACCTCTCGGACAGCTGGCTATGCAACAATTATGTGGTTACACTCTCAACTGGAAAAATGGCTAAATTGTTGTCTCAAACAAGAAAGAGCACACAAAAATTAAAACTACTTAACTCACCAAAACACAACAACACAACTAAACACAACTTGATGTCTGCTTTGCTTAAAATGAGAATGTTCACAACAAATACATTTCTTTAGAAGAATTACTTCAGGATAAAACTCTGGATTAAAGCAACAAACTAGTTCATTAAGAAAGTCGCTCTGGCTGCATCATTATGTTCAACAACATACAACACAAACTAAGCCACAGCTTGCTGTCTGTTTTGAATAAACAACAAGCAAGAAAAGTAAATCTTCAAAAGAAAAGACAATTTTTCCTCAAGAAAAATCTCTTTTAGGATTAAAAATTCGGATTACTGTGCATTTACAGAGCAATAAAGCTGGTTTATTGAAGGCCTCACACGGGGCACCATTTGTTGGGGTTGTATCAAGTCAACTTTGGTTATATTCTTTAATAATTATATTTAATTATTAATAATATAAATAAAATATCATTAAACTATGTTTAATCTCGTTTTGGGGCACCACCCTGTACTCAGGGAAATATAACCAAAATATCACTAAAATCAGTCTCAAATCAGTTATTTAATTACTAATATTATTAATAATTAATAACTATATTTAATAAATTGAAGGCGTGAAATCCGTACACAAAGCCTTCGCACCCAGCTTATATCACAATGCAAATACAACCAGTAATCACAAACGACTGCTCTCTTAAAATTCTAACAGAATTTATTTAAACAAAGCAATATCAATCCAAAATAAATGAACTTAATCAAACAAATAACTATCATAAACTAATCTAAGCAACAAACATTATCAAGCAAGGCTTGTGGATGAGGTGTAAATGTGTGTGTGTGTGTGTGTGTGTGTAGCTGAGTGTGTTTGTAGATGAGAGAGAGAGAGAGAGAGAGAGAAAAAGAAAACAAGATGGTGGAGAGAGACAATGCACCATGTGGCACGTGTCGTCAACAATGATGCATTGTTATCAGTGGTTATAAAAGAAACATAACTATTTCTGAAACTATTTCTGACCAGACCAAAGCTCTTACTTGGGGTAACTCCTGGTGGTCGTTGCAAAGCTGGTTAGATCGTCACTCTGTTGAATGTTGAATCAACAGATTCAGGCCGGTTTCCTTCGTGGCAGATGTAGGAGGAGGGTAGCGGGATTCAGATCTTCGACCAGAGCGCTGCTCTATAGGGTCTTCTGGTTGCAGGAGCTGAGTTCTTTATGTGTCCTTGTGGATTCAGGGATCAGTGGGCTTCCTTCCGCGCTCCTGTCCAGTTGCGTTCAATGACGTCTTACGAAAAATCAAAGGAAAGAAACTCTTCTTTTTGCTCGAACCTGATAGCATCTGATTGTGCCCAAAACTCCTAGAAATATGCCGTGGAAGTAGTCAGCTGAATCCTCTGATGCTTGAATTCAGCATGTGAAGAGCTACCTATACTGAGCAACCTCAGCTCTGGAGTTTAACCTATGTAAGTCAAGAGGAGGAAAGGCTTTGTCTCGAATGCTGGAGCCCATCTTGTTGGAGAGAGTATCCTCTAGTGTCGGCAGACCACACTTGAAGAGAAGGAAGAAATGCCTGGTGATTGCTTTTAAAGACTGGAGCTGCCTGTGGGTTAACCTCAGGCCTCCTCCAATGAGGATAGAGAATTCAGACGCCCCCCACCCCCCCACTTTTCACACCTATTTGTTAGTTTCTGTTGGGGGGTTGCTGGGCTAAGACCCCTTTGTTTAGTTGCATCCAAAATAACTTTAGTCAGGCTCGAGACTGTGATACAGGCCTGAGTCCTTTGTCCCACACACATGGCTGAGGCCCAACATTACCGAGCGCCAAGGCCTTTGTAGACTCCCGGCAGAATAATGTATATTAATAAGGAAGCTGTTTGTTTTGAAGTCAATGAAGGTGATGAAGTAATGGACAAACAAGCTAGAGGTGTTTCAGCTCCTCAGTTTTTCTTTTAGCTTGAAATGGAAATGGCCATTCTTCTAACTTACAGGTAAAGACATTGGTTTGCATCCATTCAACATTTATATAGCCCCCCCTCAACAACACCCTTATGACCCACAGTTTCACACTGTACCTGAATGCATCTTCGTTAATAGAAAACCAAAAGCTCCGCCAACTTAGAAAACATCTTTATTCACTTTAAACCAGTGCAGTCAAACAAAACATCAACAGAAACAGACAAACATGGAGTAGCACTGCATTACACAAGTCAAGGTCAGTTAAAGGTCGTAACACCTCAGGGACAAACAGCCGTTTCCATAGCAATGAGGGTTCTCTCTGAGCGTCTGTGCAGTCCGATGTGAGTTTTTTTTTATACATGCTCATGTTGTTATCTGACAAGCAGAAGATGAAGATTTTCTGTGATCTACAGAAGAAAGTCATTGCGACGTTTTGTTTTGCCTGTTGTGGGGATACACTGCTACCTGCTGGTGAGGAGGAAGATGTGCAGCAGTAACATATTTTATATTTTATAGAATTTCAAGCCTGCTCTGCTGTCAAAGGAATGGAAAGAATTGTTTAAGCTTAATTGCAGTTTTAGCAAATTTACATTTATGGCATCAATTTCCTAATATTCAATGGGGGGTGAGCTTCTTTTCTTCTTTAGATTTAGTGTTAAAATGTGACCTTTATTCTCCACTGAATTTGGGGTTTATCTTTTTTCGTAACAGACAAGACATTATATTTCTCCAGAGGCCAAAAATATCCAAGCAAAACATCAAATACAACAACAACAACAAAAAGTTTTTTTAAAAAAGGAGGGGATATTGAATTATGAATACTGAAGAAAAAAAACAGGAAAATCCTTTAAAAACGTACGTCATAGATTGGTGAAATGTTTCCAGTGTTAGATATCTTCAATGATCGACACGAATGTCCAGTCAGCTCAGCACATGTGAGCGTGTAGCCACTGCGTTTGAGTCAGGTGTAAGAAATATAATCACACACACTTGGTTTTGTATACGTGTGTGTGTGTGTGTCGGTCTGACTGTGTAGTGTTTAGGAGTCGTCTCCGTTGGCGCTGTCCCCGTCGTCCTCTCCTTCCTCCTCCTCCTCGTCGTCGTCGTCCTCATCCTGCCCTCTGCTTTTCATCTGAGAAGTCCAAACATCACTCATTAGTCTTTAATCACTCGACACAAACGAGATATTTGAATATTTGTTTTTGACGTATAAAGAGCAGAAGGGTTTCGGATAACTGCCCACAAGAAAAGAGGATTCTGGGATATTATCTTCTGGCACTTATGGACATAACGGACTCACTCATCAAACTTCTTTTTTAAATTATTTCTGGGCTTTTTATGCCCCTATCCTTAGAGACAGGACAGTTTATAGTCAGCAACCGGGGAGAGGGAGAGAGAGAGAGTAGGGAATGACATGCAGGAGGGGCTAAAGGTCGGATTCGAACCTGGGCCGCCCGCCTCGAGGACCACTGCCTCTGCACGTGGGGCGCGCACACCAACCGCTTAGGCCACCGGCACACCTCAATCTGCAAATTAATCAAAAGACTGCTACAAACAACCAGTTTGGTAAAAAAAATTACTGATATGGGCACTAGTGGCCTAGTGGTTAGTTTGCACTCCCCATGTTCAAAGGCTGAAGTCCTCTCTCTCTCTTCCCATTTCCTATTCATAAAGGCATAAAAACCCTGTTATCTGGACTCCTCTCCCACTCCTCACCTCGTCCTCATCCTCCAGCAGATCTCCCTCCTCGTCCGAGTCCTGGCTCTCTCTATCTCGTTTCAGGCTGTCGTCTTTCTTGCTGGAGGTAGACGAGTTGAGGGAGGACAGCTCGCCGGGTTCTGGTTTGCAGCTCTTCATCTCTGAGTCAATGTGAGCGGAGACAACATATGAGAACACACAGAAACACAGGGACTGACTAAAGGCGGGGTTTTGATCAGGAGCCAAATGAAAACCAAAAAAATCCTAATCTGAAGTCTTTTGGTTCATTTATTGGTTTGATTCAACCCGGACCCTCCTCACTTCTCTGTCCAACAATCACATATTTCCCTGTCACGATTCATCCCAGTGCAGTTTGAGTCACAGAGAATATCATGCTACTTGTGAAAGCGATTCCAATTATACATTTGACATTTGTGGGGACAGTTTTTGTTTGGTTTTTTTATCGTAACTAAGCAACCACAACATTCTGGGTAATTTAACTGAAGAAATTTGGGCTTTTTCTGCTTCAGTATTGTAAATTGTGCCATCTCAGAGATGTTTTAGGATAAAAGTGTCCTCCTCCTTCTCTTCCTCCTCCTCCTCCTCCTCCTCACCCTCCTCCTCCCCCTCCTCATCCTCTTCCTCCCCCTCCTCCTCCTCCTGCTCCTCCTGCTCCTCCTCCCCCTCCTCCTCCTCCTCCTCCCCCCCTCCTCACCCTCCTCCTCCTCTTCCTCCCCCTCCTCCTCCTGCTCCTCCTCCCCCCCCCCCTCTTCCATTCATGTATTATCAGGAACTTTGTTTCAAAATGTGCAGCCCTCGTCGGACACTGTAGTCATGACCCTCAAGTCTCTTCCTCTTCATTTCTGCCCCTGTTAGAAAAGTCTTACAGGAAACCCCTAAAATCTGATCTGCATTTGAACCCCCTCACTGATCCTCACCTGACTTCTTGCCGTGGTCCTTCTCCATGCGCTCCAGGCTCTCCAGCAGGTAGTCCACCTTGTGTTTGATCTGCGTCAGCTCTCTCTTTATGGCCTGCAGGTCGTCGCTCTTCACTGCTGCGGTGGGGGGGGGGATGCAGGAGAGAAAAGTATTTAGTAAAATAGTAAAGCAGCGTGAACGTGACAGAGCCGTGATACTCACCGTTCCTGGAGGTCCTCTGGCTGTTCTTTGAGGAGGAGAAGCTGGTTTTGGTCCGTCGGCTCCCCCCTCCGCTTAGACTGACCCGCGGGCGCTTCGAGGGGACGACGGCTCGGGACAGAGGGGGAGGAGGGGGGGGAGGTACCCGGGCCTGATAGGAGTACATCCTGACATACAAATACATGTAAGTAAGAACTTCAGAAACACAAGAAAATACAAAAAAATTGAAAAAGAGAATATTTACCGATCATAGTAATCTCTTTGAAAGTCATACTCCAGATCAATAGATGGACTGAGGAGAGAGCAGACAGGGTAGCAACATTAACAACAGCATTATTATGTAGCATTACAAAGTCTGTTTAAGTGCTTGAATGTCTTTGTTTTGGTTTCAAACGTCATGAATGCACACACACCTGTACATGTCTCCTGCAGCTCGCTTGGCTGTCTTCGATCTGTGAGGTTTCGGCTCGTTGGCAAGGTTGATATCTGAAGGAGGGAAAAAAAAAAACAGAATCAAGTCAGTATGGAGTTAGAGCTAAACATGAACACGTTATCACTCTCTCCTCTCCTCGGTAAGATTATCATCTTTTTTTTAAATCTGCGTTAAGCATCAAAATGTTCTGAAAATGTACATGATAAAAACTAGTTTCTTTGTCTACTTTAATGAGTGTGGATGTTTTTAAACTGAATGAAATAACAGTTCCTGGTTTAAACACTAGAGGGCAGCACAGTGGTTCAGGCCAAACAAAAAGAGTTTCAACTCGAGACTTTTACGTGTAATCAAAGGGACTTTTTTAAGGCTGTTCATGGTGTTTCTTTGTCTTTTTCCCCTACTGCATTCTGGGATACCCTCAAGCTTTTGTGTCAAATTAAAACGAGACGGAAAAGGAAACGGAAAGAGGAAAAGACTTGGAAGTTTTACTTTAGAGCAAATAACTGAAATATTTGAGAGTGTAATAACTTTTTAAAAAACTGCCTTTTTGAAAAGTCTGTCTTATGTGTATCAATCGATCTATCTCCTCCTCCACAGATCCCCTCCCCCCAGGCTCACCGAGCACCTGTCCCACGATCATGCGCCCGTCCTCCCCGGCCACGGCGGCCCGCGCGTTCCTCTCGTTGGAGAACTGGACGAAGGCGTAGCCCTTGTGCACGGAGCAGCCCACCACCTTGCCGTACTTGGAGAAGATGGCCTCCACGTCGGCCTTGGTGACCAGCAGGGTGTTGAGGTTGCCGATGAAGACGCGCGAGTTGAGGGAGCGGGGGTCCGTCTTGTTGGTGACGTTGCTGCTCGCCATCAGGCTTGAGCCGGAGGGGTGACGACCAGCGGGGGGCGAACGGCAGGCATTAGAGAGAGAGAGGGAGGCGGAAGCGGCAGCGGTTAGAAGTGAGTAAGAAAATAATGAAAATCTATATATTGGGCGTGTGACTAATCAAAACAAAGAGTCTAGAGAAGGCTGTTGATTACTTATTAGGCTACAAAACACCCAAAAATGTTTTTTTGTAGACTGTCAGGAGGAATTAACCAATAATAATGCTAGCTTAACACAAACATATTAATGCATGAAAATCACATTTATCCTCATACCTAACTAAATCAAATCACTGAAAAACATGAAACAAAGCTTCTGTCTGAATTTGAGCAGAGGGGTACACACGACATCTGTATCAAAAGTGATGCAAGAGAGGGCGAAACATCAGACATCAGAATAGACATTTTGGTGTAATGGGGTCATGTGGCGGTCAGCACTCACTCCATCTCGTCTGAGCTCGGCTCGGTGGAGGTCTGCCTGCCTGAGTCTGAGTCTGTTGGAGAGATGAGGGTTTTTTTTCTTTGTTATTGCTCCTTTGACTTTAGGGAAACTCAAAAAAAAAATGGTGCTCGGCGGGGGGGGGCAATAGATAACACATTCTTTTTTTTTTTCTTTTTTAAATGGAGCAGCCATTAAAAAAAAAACCCCTGTGGGATGAATGGTGGTTTGGCAGTATTTTGATATAAAGATGGGGATACATTATTATGTAGGCTGTGTCAGGTTAAACTGGCAATGTGCGACCAACACGGGTATCTGGACGTTAACCTGCAAGGAGGACTGGTGATGCTAGCACTGCTAACGTTAGCCACACTCTTGATTTTGTTTCCCTCGGAGATGCTGTGATTCAATTTTGACTGTTTTTAAAAAAAAGTGTTTTCTTAACTTAAGAATATCAGACTAGAATTAAAATGTGCCTTCACTTGACTCTGAAATGAGTTGAGTTAGAACATCCCGACTCTTTGTAGGCTAACGTTACTTACTGATGTGGGACATTAGAGGTTGATACGAATGCTGATATTAGAGGGGAAA
The DNA here is from genome assembly GCF_963584025.1 of Labrus mixtus. Classification (NCBI taxonomy): domain Eukaryota; kingdom Metazoa; phylum Chordata; class Actinopteri; order Labriformes; family Labridae; genus Labrus; species Labrus mixtus. The sequence continues at coordinate 16,448,374 of NC_083634.1, read as the reverse complement.
GAATTATTGAGCTGGCATAAAAAATACATCTTTCCTTTTTGCTTTTTGGGCCCAGATTAGGAAACAATCTGACAAAGCTAAATAACCCAGAAGGTTGCTTTCTTACACTGATAGCTTTATATGAGAATATTTATTCCCACCATCCACTCAGACATTAAGACAATTTGCTTCATGTCCTGTGGATGGTGTAAACTCTAGAGTCAGATCGCCCTCTGCTGGACTAACTACAGAATGGCACATTTCTAAATATCCCAGGCACTGTATTTAACATTTTAAGTTCTGAAAAAAGGTTATATATATCGATGAACATTGGTAAACATTAATATCCCTACACCTCTGTGGTCGGCTGATTTATTCCCCGTGATATCCGCCCACTGATACATGAGTTGGACTCTTATACAGAGCTGCATCACACCCCTCTGTCCCTCTTTTATGTCAGTCTCTATGTAGAAATCTAACAAACAAAACGGCACAATTAAGATAAATTTATAGTAAAAGGTATGTTAGAAAAGTATAAAGAATTCCACAGTCACACCTTGAAGGTTCCTATTGGGCTCCTCTCTGCGGTCTTTAATGGGTCAACATATTCTAATAAACATACAGATGTTGATACTGTTTGTCATGTTTTAGTTTAGGGGGCTTCAGGACTCCACTGACAGGCGGTTACACAAGCTGCTAACATCAGCGTGTCACACAATTAGCAGCTTTAAGTGTGTCAGCTTAATGTGAGAAGCCAGATCGAGGCTGCTGCAGAAGTTGCAAACACTGCAAAGTTATATAACATCGTAGGGGGGTGTGTGTGTGTGTGGGGGGGGGGGGGGGGGGGGGGATATTAGACAAGTCTCACCAGACATCTCAATTAGATTTTTATTAAATGAGACTATTTATGAGGGCTGAGTGTCGCTTTAGAGCTAACAGGGTTTTTGTCTTTTTGAAGTGTTAATGGTTTTATCGGACGTCATTCAGATGGATTTATTATTCGGTTGGATTTCCTCCCCCAGCTGAAGAAACCCTCGTAATGAGAAAAAAACACCGGCTCTCCTCGTTGACCTTTCTTGTCTTTTTTTTTTTTTTTTTGCTAATTCCCTCTGGAGCTGTTCATCTTATTATGAACCGCTTGAGAGCCATTATGGAGCCATATCTCACCTGGCAGAACAATACACAGCTGCCAGCTGGGCTTCACTGTGACCAGCAGCAGCAGCCCCTCTCTCTCTCTCTCTCTCTCTCTCTAACGGGGGATTACAGCAGGCTGTCTGGCCAAAAGCTTAATGCTGTGCTCTCCTCTACACGGTTTGGCCCGGATGTTCCTACTGCTCTGGCAAGCTGACAGTTTGTCCACTTGACGAGGGGCCGTTGTATCACAGGCCGCTTAGCAAATGTTTCTAAATCTTTGTGGCATGTTTGGGGTTCAACAGGAAAAGCCAGGGTTTATAAACTGTACAAGCACCCTGTGTGGTTTTTAAGCAACCAATCCGGCTTTGTTGTTGGACCAGAGAGAAAACTTTTAATGTAGAATAACTATTTATGTACTGTATTTTAATGTTTTATTTGGGTGCGGTTTTATGCCTCTATTTAGAGAGAGGACAGTGGATAGAGTCAGAAATCAGAGACAGAGAGAGTGGGGAACCAGACCCGGGGGAAGGGAGCCAGAGGTCGGACCCGCACCCGGGGCTGCCTGCTTGGAGGACCACAGCCTCCGTACATGGGGTGCGCGCACTAACTTATCATTTCAATCATAGCTCAGTAAATATCCACATTATGTTTAACCTGTAAGATGATCATCTACTAGTGAGATGTTGTTCTGCCAGTGAAAATGTCCAGAGTTATTTCTTTTTTTTATCATTATCATTATTTTTTGGCTTTGTTTAGTATGTATTAAATAGTTACTACCTTACATATAGACTTTGTATTGGCAGCATGATGGTGGTGGGGGGAAAAAAAAAAGAAAAAGAGAAAAGATTAGGAAATTCTTGTTTTTTATGTCCAATGGTTTATTTTTTTTGTATTTTCTTTTCTTTCTCTTCTTTCTTAAATAAAAAAATGCATAAAAATTTTGCACCGTCGGGAGTATTTAGCATGACTTCCACTGACTTTGTGATTTTTTGCAACATATTAAATACCAGCATCTGTTTGTGACATCTTTTCCCACTTAGCAGAGCATATCACAAGTGTACGAGTGGATCTTTTTTTTTTTTTATCGTTCAGTTACAAAGTCAGATTTATCTTTGTGTGGATAAATGTCTGAGTTAGGATCTGAATGGTCACTTTGGGCCCTCATATGAGATCACCTGGCGGGGGGGGGGGGGGTTATACTATCCCTCTCCTCTGCCTCATCTGGGCTTCATTGCTGTAAGAGTCCTCTGAGTCTACTGGGAAGCATTTAGTTTCATTAAAACAGTTTCACTTCAGTGAGTGAGTGTTGGTTTCATGTTTGTGCTTCGACTGTGGGAGAAGAACCTGCTGCTGGTTTGACTGGTGTTAGAGGAGGGATGAGACTGAGCAGCTCTGCAGCTGGTACACATGTGTTTACAGCTGGATGTGGTACGTTACGTAGAAACATGACAAACTGTATCAACCTTTAAAGAATTCAAGGATAGGTTTAACACTCTCTGGAACATGCAGGCTTATTTTAACGGAGGGGGGGGCACTATTTGTGGCAAAAACTATGATGTCACTGTTGTTAAAAAGTGCGGCATCTTTGTGTTTGACTGAAACAGCATGCACATTCAAAAATAAAAAAACAATGGAAACCAAATGAGGAAGCAAAGGCAGTGTGTTATTCAACCACAAACTGTTACTAAATCAATGGTGTTGTTATTTACATTGTGCATTGTTTTATCAGGGGAACTTGAGGAATGTTGTTTTAGTGTCATTTTGAAAGTTAAGCAGTTTGATTTTCTACTTTCACAGCACAAAAAAAAAAGAAGGAAAAAAATCAAAAACATGACATGCTACTTCATCTAAGAAGCCCAAAAGGTTAAGAAAAAAGGGGGGGGGGGCTGAATCACAGAGGGACGGGAACTAAATAGGAATGTTGAAAAAAAAGAAGAAATGCAAAAGTTGAAGTAAAAAAAAAAATTCAAAACAAAAAAAAGAGGGTTGAGACCAACTTACGATTCTCCGCTGATCAAAAAAGAGGCTTGAAAAACTAAAGAGGGGGAAACAAAAAAAAAAGGAACATTAGAGAGAAATCAAAATATTGAGACACGAGCAGGGAAGACAACGTGTGGAAAAAAATAATAAAAATGAAATACATTCAGTAATGCAAACCCTCTCCTCTACAGTCAACTCAAACGTTTGATTTAGATTCTATCGTTATAGCTCTACACACTCAGAGGACAGAAATGTCTAAATACACTCATCAGAACAGTTAAAGTCATTATTAGACCCAAACATCCATGAATCAATAAAGGCTTTTTAACGTTTCTAACGGACCACAGGGCCTTGGGATACCTTTTCGTGTTTGCCTACTTTACTCTAGGCGATGAAACGATAATTATCGCGATATAAAAAATACGTTTTCAAACTCTCGTGGAAAAGATTTATAAGGAAGACGAGGTGGTCACTGAACTGGAAAGTAACTTAGCAAAAACATGCATCACCGCTTGATACTCTGGAGAGTCGTAACGCTTGTTGTAATCCACAAAGCGCCCTCTAGTGGTAAACGAGAACTGCTAGTGTAATACAATGAAACTGAAATGAAATGCTATTTGACTGGTGATTAAATCTAGGAATATCGGCACATATCTGTGATAAAATTAACCAATAATGATATGCTACTATCGGCCAGACGATAAATCGGTCGGGCTCTTGTAGCTATATCGTTGATTGGTTGCTTTTTTTAGAAATCACAAAAATTGAGGAATTAAAAATAATTGTTGGACCCTTTAACATACAAATTAGATACTTGTTTTCCCTCTACTTATGCCACTGCTCAGGAGAGTGATTTCTGCTTATTTGTGCTTAGACATGTACAGATTCACATTCTGACATCAAGCACCACTGGAAGAAAGAAAGGTGACGCTTTAGGACGATCGAGACCGGGGGAATTGCTGGTCGTCCAACTCGTTTCTACATGTGAAGCCCCAGAACAAAGGGTCAGCTGAAAGAACACAGCGCCCCTGGAGCCTGAGGGATTCAATACTCAAGGACAATTTAAGAGGACAGCTTGGGGCCAAGAGAGGGGGGAGAATACAGAGCCAGGGATTCTGCAACTTGCAGGGTTTTTGTCAGCCATGTTAGTCTACCATGACTTCCTACCACCTACTGGAAAGCGGTTTTTTTTTGTTGCAGATTATAAAGAAGGTGGTTCACAGTTATGTATCAACCTGAACAGTCATGAAGCTATTATGAAAAAGATGTAGGCAAGCTCCCAGAAAGGCCCCTCTATAGGCCTTCATCCGGGTCTTAGCAGCTTCACAGCCTAGCGTTAACTGCTACTTTAATTCATTAAAAAAATTCTGCAAACACATTCAATCACTGCATAAAAGGCCACACATAGGCGATCTACAACCTAATTCAGATCAATGCTACACAAATCCAAGATCCGGGTGAGCAAAACGCATCAAAACACAGGCTTGTTATTGTTCCTTGAAAACGCACCCACTTCATCAGGAGGGAAAAAAAAAAAAAATCTGGCCTGAAAAATTACATCACTCCTGAGAGATCTGCTGCAGAAAACACAGTCACAGCTCTGCCAAAATCACAAAGGAAACAGCCACAAAAAAAAAAAAAAAAAAAACACGAGTCAATATAGCACTGCACGTCAAGTTACAGGTGGGGGCAAAACACAGGACGAGAATGAAAAACCTGCTAAAAACATATTTCCACAAAAAGGGAACACCGCAAAAAGACTGGGACACTCTTCCATATTTCTGTCTTTCGAAAATACGACCACAATCAGCTCAACATTACGGCAACACAGCAGAAAAATAGAGGGTTTTTTTTTCAAACGTCGCAGGCTACTCGGAAAAACAGAAGCAAAAAAAAAAAAAATCTTGTCGAGGAAGCTACTTCAAACTAGTTTCATCACAAAATGTAGGCCTACGCCACTAAAGCCAACACAGTCTCAGGAATACCAGCCGGGGGGGGGGGGAGAGAAAAAAAATGCATTAAAAATAAAAACAAAAAGTCCAAAAGACGGTTCAGAGTCAGGGAAAAAAAATACGAAAAAAAATATGGAAAAAAAAACTCTCGGTTAAAAATACTCACCAGGAGCTTACTACTAAAAATGAATAAAAGTCAATGCAGATTTTACTTGAGAGGGTAAATATCCGCTTACGGCTCGGCAGGATGATTGTATCACCTTGAAACCAGTAGACACGAAATGGCGTCGAGTCACACACACACAGCAGAACACGTCACACCCTCTTCCTGCTTCCCGCGCTCTGATTGGATAGTGACACAGCTCGTCACGGCTGTCCTCGCGAAGGATTGGTGGATCGTACTTGTCAGTCTAACTCATCGATGACGCTATCGTTACAGCAGTCTGTTGATGGATTACTGTAGACATATCAATATGTACACTCAGAGGAGCTATGCGCATGCGCTGCTTTTTAATTTCTCGGTTTTGAAAACTTTGAGAGAGCTTTATTGTTCGTAAGGCTTTATTTGGCAGACAAGCAGGGTCACACACAGCTGTGGTCAGACATTTTACTGTAATATAATGATGCAAACTGTAGTTTAGTGTAACGTTAACCTACCAGGAGCCTCCTTGCACAACATTTCTTTGGCTAAATTATTTGTATTGACATTAATGCAATAGAGTAAAAAATGTACCTTTATATTTCTTTCTTTTTTTTTTACATTTACTCAAAATTACCTGGTAACTGTCTGTTACATGTTTTACTCATAGACTGTATCGAACATGAAAACATCCAGTCTAAGTGACGTCATCCATTGGTTTCTGAAGCAGATTTTTGAAGACCATCGATGGCAATCGCCATATTGGAAAGGCCCAGTCAAACTAGTTACAGGCACAGAGCTGGAGCTGAAGCGGGCATGTCATCCCCCGCTCTCTCTCTCTCCTCCCACATATTCCTGTCTCTCTTAAACTATCTATCTAATAAAAGCCCCCAAAATAACCTTAAAATAATGCAGGCAGGGAAGATTTTATTCCTCACAAACAAACCACACATGTTAGATGCAGTTTAGACTTTTTTAATGCAACTTTACATTAAAACTCAAACATGGTTATTGACTTAATGGTGTGACGAGCGCTCCACACCACTAGGTGTTCCCGTTTTGCAGGTTCCAGTGAAGGGATTAGCTTCACCTGGGTCCGTTGTAGTCATCGTCGTTATAATTCCTCCTCTCCAGACGTTCTCTCTCCTTTTGTTCTCACACCGCTCTCCAGACACTCACTATTTCATTACATTGTAAATACATTAGGTGTTATTCTGATATATCTCATCTTCTACACCATTTCCAGCGTAAGAGCCGGGTTGTAACAATGGCATGTTAAATAGCATGCATTTGTCCGTTTTCTGACTGATAAGTTTGCTACAATATTGGAACTTTAAACAAAAATGTCATAAATAAAAAGCACACACTTTTTTTTTCAATAGCACCAGTGACTAGGTACTAAGGTATATCAGCAGATTCACCACTTCATTTTCCGTGAAAATGGACCTGCAGAGTAAACAAATGCAGGTTCAGAATAATTCTTTTGGTACTTTGAGAGAGAAGAGAAGCATTTTGAGCTTTCATGTGTTGTGTGTGTGAGTATCAAATGAAATACCTTGAATGTCGGCCAACCTCCTGCGGTTTCTCGGCAGAGTGGCGTCACGTCTTGGGATGGACTCAGGTGTTCTCAGCACCTCCTCCAGCCTGCACTGCTCCTCGTTTTCCTGCACGATCAACAAACAGATAGCAGATTACCAAAAAACCATTCGATTGGAAACAAACTTCCCAATTGAAGAGAATGTAAAAAGACGACCTGTGTTGGGATTTGTTGGCGTTTCCTTCTAGCTGTCGGAGTGTTAGGGCCCGGGCTTTCCGCTCCACTATTGTGTCGTTCCCGCTCTTTTTTCAGAAGGATGGACTGCCTGGTCGTCCTGTACTCCAAAGAGAAGTTACTGATGGTTTTGCAGAAGTCCTCTGCTTTGGTGTTTCTCACCATCGCTCGGGAGTAGCCCAGGAATAAGAGGAAAGAGTGGAACCTGTAGAAACAAGGAAGATCCAAATTTTGACTCCTGAAACACTTTTTTCTTGCTCCGGCCTCAAATATCTGAAGCTAAACTGTAGCTCTTGGACTTTATATATGTCTCTTGATAGCAAAGGAAAGTTTAGCGCTTCAACCATTGAAGGAGTTCGTTTAATTATTTTTTAAACCCTACATAACGTCCACAAAGTGACGCGAGCCGACCTGTTGACGACTCGACGATGCACGGCCCTCAGGACCTTCAGTCGCTCCTCGCACTCTTTCAAAATCTTCGGCAGCCTGTTTCGGAGCATGCCGTCCGCCACGGAGGCCTCGTCTTCTCTTCCCCCTCCTTTCCTCTTCTCCGACTTTCCTCCTCTCCTCCTGTCATCCGCCTTGTCCAAGGTCTTTAGCTGGTCCCATGATGCTTTGCACAGCGCCTCTAGCTGAGCGAGGTTTGAGTGGACGAGGGAGTATTCGCACTATAAAGACGAGAAAGAAGGAGAAGATTGAAATGAAATCATTCTTATTTGCTTCTTAAATGGTTCACAGTCCATTTGAAATAGTGTTAAATTTGTTTTAGAAACAACTTTTTACTTGTTTCAGCCCACCTGATTTTTAAAATGAGCCTTATTCAACACAAGTTATCTTTATCTCATCCTTTTTTCGACATCTGATAACTCTCCCTCAGACTCAGATGCAGCAAAACAAAACACTTTAAAGAGCCATACACACACATACACAAACACACACACACACACACACGGACAAAACCACCCACTTTTCCAGCTTTAGTAACAGCAGTGATGTCGGAGTAGAGGTCAGACGATTGCGGGTAGAGCTGCATCAGGAGCACACAGACGTGGTGCAGCAGTGGCTGGCGAGTGTGTGTATCCCTCACCTGGGACAGCTTCCCAAGGTAGCTCAGCTCAAAACCACGGGCCTTGGTACATTAAAATTATTTTGTTAGTATTACAAGGTACAGAAGAAAGAGCATCAGAGATGTATGATTAAGACAGGGGTCAAAACTATGGGTGTGTGATTAGTCAACTAAAAGATTAAATGTTGTTACCCTTGGCAGTCGGCACTGGAATTACTAGTTAATTAAATAAATTATTATTGCTTAATAATTAGTTAATGGATAAAGGTTGTGTCTAAGCTGTAATGTAGCCACCCGCCACTAGCCGGGGCTGTTGGCCTGTTCTCCCCGCTCTACTGCCTGAATGTAAACCAGCAGAGTGGATGGATAGCATCTCTTAGGAGCAGCGTTGTTTTTCAGTATTTTGATCCAAAACATGGAGATACAGTAGAGCTGCATAGACTGTGTCTCGTTAAACTGGCTTATAATCACTCGAATGGAGCAATGTGTTACCACATACAGCACAGGCCAAATCTGTAAGGAGGACCGAAAGCTGGGGGTGCCAGCCCTGCCAATGTTAGCCACAACCGCTCTCCCATCAGTGAGAAAATAGAGCTATAGGAACACCAAACCCAGAGGGAGTTTGGTGTCTAAATTATGTTTGACAAGTCGACTAATTTTTGTTGAATTGACAGAGAAATTAGTTGCTAGGAACATCCCTGATCACCACACACTCACCTTACATCCATTGAGAAAGTTGCCGATTGCTAAAACTGTCGCTAGAATACATCTAAAGGTCTGGTTGGCCGAGAGCTGCTCCATGGCTAGCTTCAGATGGAAGAGAGGTTCAGCAATTTCCTGTTAAGAGGATGGTCACATTTAGAGAAGGTCAGCAATGAAATCCATTCTTTATTTTTGGTCTGTTGGTCTTGTAAATTTGGTGATTGGAACCTTTTTGGACTACGTTCCTTAAGGGACTTATTTTCGATCAGTACTATGTTGGATTACATCATGGTGAAGTCTGTATAGGTGGTGGCAAAGTGGTCTTTGGTCAGGCTAATGTTCAAACTAACACCCAAAAAAAATCTAGCAGTTTCTACCTGAAGGTTACAGCCTGAAAACTTCTGCATGAGTACCAAAAATGACTTCCCATTGTTTCCAATTGCACCTCCATTTAACCTTCACTTACCCTTTCTAAGGAGTCGTAGTCCAGTGCGAAGGACCACAGCTGTAGTCTGGTGTCCAGATGTGTGATTTCCCCTAAAGTGAGCAGGCAGAGCTCGGCGGAGGCCAGAGGGGACTTGGGGTTCTGGGCCTTGGCTTCCTTGATCAGACAAAGTTCCTCCTCCGTTGGGATAAGTGCTTGAAGCCGCTGTTTTTAGGAAGTGAATTTTGAATGAGTTGATGTTTCAGGTCTTTAAGCTTTCATTCTGTCTAATTCCGTCCATATCTGTCCTCTTCTAAGGTTTCACTTTGGCACGATAAACACAAATAAAGGGTAACAAACTGCCTATCCAACTAAAGCAAACTTTTGGAAGGTTGTGCAAATGCTGAAGCTCAGATTCTGCCCGATGTGACCTCTACTGTACCTGGATGTCCTCTCTGTCCAGCACACTGCTGTCCATGCTGTAGATGGCAGGGGGGAGGAGGCGGGGAGGGGGCAGGCTGCTCATGGCGATGGTTATGATATTACTCCTCTTCATCCCCAACACAGAGACTGATGGCTGCTTCTGCATTGGGATACAGAGAGGAATTGGAAACAGTTTATTCAAGATATGTACATTTTTTATCTCAGTGTGTTTCTGTTTTTATTTAGGTCTAGTATGGAAATAACTGGGAAAACAGATGTATGGAACAGTGTTAATGAATTTAGAACCCTTTTTGGACATAAGACACTCATCTGTTTAACAATTCGGCCAAGACAACTGATATACTGTAGAGCCATGAGAATTGACACTTCAAGATAATTGGGCCAATTTTGGGTCCCATTCTCCCCTTCTTACATAACTAAGCGAAGTCCTGATTCTTAAGATTATCTTGTCAGATTGCTCTTCACACACTAGGAACAAAACTGTTCAATCTATCATTATTTGTCATCATGTGCGGGATCTCTCACATTTTCAACATTTGTAAGGTTTTCAAAGATGGGCCAGGACTAACACATTTGTAATTTCCAAAAAGAAGATGACAAAATGTAGTAGATATTTTTGATAAGACAGTGTTGCCAAATTCTTGAGGTATCACCCTGTCTCTTACCTGCCTCCCAGAAACAACGTTAAAACAGGTGCTACTGCCCTTAGATTCAAACAAGTACTCCAGTCGGTTTGTATCCAAACGGACTGGCTCGAGTCCGGCCCAAATAGTCTGAGTCCCAAAGCGGGTCATCCTGGGAAGGGGAGCCAAACTCTGCAGTTCCCTCCAATGGAGTTTCATGGTGCAACATTTGATGGTTGCACCTTTGTGGGAGGCCGAAGGCAAAGGTGAGGCAGGCAGAAGAGGGGGAGGAAGAGGAGGTGGTGCCGGAGGAGCTTGGAGACATGTTGGTGGATCATTGGTTGGATTGGCTCCTTCGTCCTCTGTACTGTCTTCTTCATCCCAGAGATCTGAGAAATCCAATGTGTTAAGGCAGAGATGTGCGGCAGGTTTTAGAAAGGATTTCCAGGATTGGTCGAAATCCCAGGTCAGGGGGTTCTCCATGGTTTGGTCCGACTCCTTCATTGATATTTCATATCTGTCAGTGACTCGGCAAAAGAGGTCTGGGAAAGTTCAATGGCAAAACCTAGAAAAACAAGGTTGTACTTACTAAAAAATGGACTCCAAAAAGCATTGTTATCACTCATCCAAGATGGAAAAAGTCCTTTTTGGATTTGAACAGATTAATCTGCATTCGTCCTTATCTTCCACACAACTTGAGTCCTAGCCTCTTCTTCTTACTGTGCAGTCAGCGAACACCTCAGGCAATTTGAATATGCTTTGGATGTTTGTGGATGCTCAGTCTCACTTGTCGACCACAGGCTCGCATATCTCCCACCACCAAATCACAATCTTCGAACCACCTCTGGGCGTTCACAGCACACCGTAACCTGCAATTGCCTTTGGTGCAGCGGTTGTCCTTCCAATGGAAAATGACAAGCGTGACGAGTGTGCTACTTTTGATCCAAGAGTCCTCTGTTTTTTCTGAAAGGGCGCCAGAAACCTGTAACCTCAGTGAAAGAGAAGGAATCTATATGAGTTTTGACGGCTTTGTGCGCAGTCCTGCATCCAAATCTGATGAGAAATCCATGGAATGCATTCCTGCAAGGCCGCCAGAATATCGAAATCTCTTGACTTTCATCTGTCTCTCTGTTTCTTTTTCTGCAAGTGACAGCCAGTGAGAGTTTAAGAGAGACGAGAGAGGTGCATTGGTCCGTTGGTGCATTAGTCGTGGTTTATTTGAGTTGCACCCTTTCCCTTAATTTCCTTATCAAGCCTTCATCTCCTGTTTGTATTGCTTCTGGTAAATACACAAACCTCTGTATCTGCCACTGAAGATCTCGTACTGCCTCTGTTTTCTGCCTCCCCTTCTCCCCTGTGAGTGCATTAAAGAGTCAAATTGGACAAAGTTTGCATCGTATCCAATTTTTAATACATGTAGATTTGTCTTTAGTAGGAGAAACATTTTCTTTAGCATCTCATAATGCAGCAGAAAAGTAAATAGCAAGTACAAACTTTACAAAAAGAAGAAATATTCTTTACTAAAACATTACGAGAGCACTTAAGCAATTTAAAAAAAAACATTGCATCACAACTGGGTGAAAGACATTTGGATTAAAAACATTGTAAAAGTTTGTGTTGATATACTGCCCAACATCCAGAGTACAGTTCTGTTCACAGGGGTCATTTGCACGGTCGACATGCAGCCCTAATGACGATCCCTCCCTCACCCATTAGGTCTCCCTGTAATTACACTTTATCTCGTTCTTTGGCCCTGAGGCGGGACGGGGGCTCATGGAACATTTTGGCCAAACTGAGATTTATTTGGGAAGCTTAAACTCTTTGTAACATTTATCTATCAACAGGGTTTTTCAAGCCTACTGCAAAAGAGGATTTAGAAAGTAAACCCCCTTTTTTTTCCTTCAGCATGTCATTTCTTGATATGCACACCAGTATGTTGTCATGGCAACTTCTTAAACCATACTAAAACAACTGTTAAAAATGTCATAATGAATTCAAAAATGTTGAAATAAAAAAAGAGGACTGATCCATTAACTATACCTACTCTACTGTCCTATTACAGTATTGTACCGTATTTTGCTGATGATGTGGCACTATTACTGAACAGCTTCAGATCCCTCTCTTTGTTGATGCTTGTGTGTGTCTGTGTGGTCCCAATGTGTATATAAATATGTGTGTCTTTTTTTTTCTTAATCTTTTTGTCTGTCTGTCCACCAGAACCACAGACTGTAGTCCAACTCTCTCTTGGCCTTCGCAGCGTGAGATAAAGATCAAGGCAAAAATTACACGTAATCGCTCTCAGTTTGCTTTGATAATAAAGGATGTGATGGTTCAAAACTGTAGCTGACATTTGTGTTGTGAAAAGATCATTTTGAACCGGAGCACAGGCTTGAAAAACCCTAATAAAAAAGGAGTATTTTACATAGCAGTAGTTCTACCTGCTAATATCTAAAGCTAAACTGAGTTCTACCAGATGTTTAATCTAAAAAAAGACACTCAAAGCATACCTTTGAATGTGCCCAACTGTATCTAAGCCACTAAACATCCCGTTCTCATGAAAGACAATTGCATACCAGCATACCTCTTCACACCATGAGTTCATTGCAACAATGCAGAGGAGGTTATCTAGGCTTCTAACTTTGGACCTGATGATTGAAGGCTTCACAAAACCACTTTCAGGCCATACTCTTTATTCTGTCCTCATGATTACATTTTTGAGCAAGGCTAGACACGTAGCGAACAACAGTGACAACAACGATCTAAAGTGACCAAAAGCAAATGAGACTTGTCTGGTAAAGCAGGGCCAAATTATCAATAGTGAACTTTTTGAATAAGCACAACCAAAGCAGAGTATAACCTGACATAGTAAGGTCAATATGTCCATGTTTATATATGCATATTTTTTTAATCTTGCCTATTGCATTATTTTATTTTTTTCTATATTAAATGGTAGCCTATGTGTTTGTGTGTGACCAGTCAATGACGGACTCCCAATGTCTGAGGAGCAGGGGGCTTAAATAATAAAAATGGCACCTGCTCTATGTGCCATTATGTTAGCATGCTAATGCTAGCGATCTTTATTATGCTCATATCTTCACACTGCATGTAAATTTTCCCGAAATGAGCGTGATGTAGAAACGCAGTTAAGCAGTGAGTACAGTATCTTATTCTTTTTTTCTCTAGTCCCTCAATTAAACAACTTTTATACACGAGGGGATGAGTCAGCCGGCCGTCCCGACGATGTAAACAAACTGAAGATAGGACTCTGAAAACTCTGAAAACATCACAGACAGTGGGACTCGGGTGTTACACCCATTGTAGACAGTCATGACTCACAGAGTTATTTTCAGAGGATATACTTGATTTCTATTATATTTAAGTGTGAAAAATCGCATATAAAGCCTTTAAGCTCTTATCTTTTATCTTACTATGTTTTTTCAGTTTTATTTTAAAAGTCCCCAGCGGAAGTCCCTCCCTTCCTCTTTTTTTTTTGCGCGCTCCCGCGATGTTTTGGGAACATTCGGTGCTCCGGTAAGCGCGCGCCTCCCCCTGACTGTAGCTGCCTGTCATCGCTCGCGCTGTGACATCACACAGAGGATTTGCTACAATGTCAAACACTTACAAGCAGCGCGAGCTCATGGCTTCCCCGCGCTACGATGAGAAGCACCGCCGCGTCCTGCTGCTGCTCATCCTCTGAACACAGAACAACTCCACCGCCGCTCACTTTTTATGGGTTTTATTCATCGTCCTGAACGGGATGCGTTTGAGGTAAGATGGGAATACTCTGCTCCGTTTTATTATCGCTCAGGTGCACGAGTCATGTTCATTTTTATTATTATTCCGAACATGACTCGTGACCCTTTTAAGATTAATTTACGCGTTTGTGTATCGCTAGAACACAACATCTCTTAATGTTGTATCTGAAAAGTTGTCCGGCTCTTACATCGACTGTGGCGGGCTGTTACGTAACGGGAGTGCGGCCACTGTCGAGCAGATGTTTGGCTGAGGTGATGATGAGAAATCCCTGGTAGGATCCAGATGTTTGCGTAAAGACAGCATCATCTGTAACACCAAGTTTAAAAATTTAAAAATCAGAATAAATAATAAAGAAACGAAATATATGGGGACATTCATAAAGGAATTGCAGGAATTACAAGGCCTATTTTTAAAAACGAAATTACTTATGTGACTCGACCGATTTAATTATTAAGTTCGACTTTTATTCATATTTTCTTGACCGAAACGATTTTTTATGAATTAAATTAAAATTATTAAAAATTATTATTAAAAAATTAATTTAAAAAATCAGTGATATTGACTTCCTCTCATAGGGTTTGTTAAATGATGATCTCAGTATTAATAAAAAAAAAAAAAAGGTCCCACTATCTATTTATTTATTCTTTAGTGAGGGCTTTAAGTTTAATTCCACATCCTTAGATATAATCATTTCAATGTCTTTTATATTAATAGTCTTAATTATGACCTGATTTCATGGATAGTATTGCCGCATTTCCTGAAGTGTACGTCGCTTTTTTGTTAAAACAGTGAAAAAAAAAAAAAAAAAGTCCACAAAAACCGTCTGGTGATGTCACTGAGCTGGTTTTGTGTTCTTCTCCAGCAGGTCTATGTGAGCGTGTGAGCCAGGTCAGAGGTCATGCTGCGGAGGGAATCCGACTCCCACGGCCTGTTTTCCTCCGGAGAGACGTCTGACAATGACTGTGAGGTGAGGTCATTTAACCTCTCACATTGCAGCTATACCGTGGGAATTCTATCCGTGGGCAACATGAAAGTTAACTTGGTGGTAACATTTCGCTGACTGTCGTCGACGCAAAGTGACATCTTAACTAGAGCCCGACTGATATTTATTGGGTGGCCGATACACACAGGGTGACATGGGCCTGTCACAGATGTACTCGTGTTTGACAATGCAGAACAGATAATGCCAAAAACAATGCCTGCGGTGATTTAGAAAAGGTGTCACCACTGAGTCAAACAGAGCGTGCTATGACTCCATTGATAACACTGTCTGCGTTTGCTCTGCTGTGTGCTGCTAAGCTAAAGAAACAGTTGACTATGTGAAGTAATGGTGTTTAAGAAAGCAGCCTTTTGAGTACCGCGAGATCAGTGTCAGTGCTTGTCAATATGCAAGGCAGGACAACTACTTCGAGCCCCAGACCTGTATGGGGCCCCCTCAAGGGCCGACAAACTTTAAACCACAGCAGCAGCGCAAAATGTGCAAATTTTGCAATGACAGTAGAGCCGTTTTCACATCTGCACTCCGGATAATATCTAGATATTTACAGGAGGACCGCTCCGGAGATTCTCCCGACCTAGTCGTTCACATATGCTCCTCACAGCGGGAGACTTTCCCTGTCAGAGGGGAGGGGGGGGCAGGGGATTTCCTAAGGTAAGACGTGACGTAAACAAACAACGGGGAAGTAGCGGGCGAAGCAACAGAGTCCGCTACACGACGTTATAATGAGAATATTTGCCTTTATATCAGTGCTGTGTGTAATCCAATGGAATGACAACATCCACAAAAGAGAGGAGAACAACATACTGACGAACAGAAAACAGAATGCAGACGTTTAATGACGTGCACAGAGATCGTAGTGGTCGCGTGCAGACACTTTAGCCGGTCACTATATAAACGTCATTCTCTTCCCATTGGCTCAAATTGAAATCCCTGGAGTGTATGCTGCCGCGTTCAGACATCAGCTCACTCGGATTTTCTGCGGAAAAAGTACTAGGGGTCTGGCCGGAGAAACCCCGGGTAAAGTCGGCGCGAAAAATGCGGCTGTTCGCGTTCACACATAGCCTAAAAAACCTCCGGGTAGCCAACTGTCCGGAGTTTTTCAGGAGATTTCCGTATGTGTGAAAATAGGTTTCGGAAACCTCCCCAAGGGACAGCACTCCCTCTTAAGCATGGCACGTTAAGCGGTGTTCTGTTTTAAAGAGCGACCGTGCTAATTGGTGCGTCTGTGGTTGTCGTAGTTACAGAGATGCATGGTATTTTTGACATTACAATAAAAAAAATGAAACATCCGTTTTGACTGTGATAAATCAGCTTAAAGTCGACTGTTATGGCTCCACACACACACACAGACACACACACACACACACACACACACGCACACACACACACACACACACAGTCAGTCACACAGTTTGGATCATTTTGTGTGTCCTCCCCCTCCCCCTTTATTCTTCCGCAACAGTCAGATTGAAAGCGAAATGTCACAGGGTCGTTATGATAGTGGCTTGAAAAGGCAGTCTTAAACGATTTAGATCACAGCTCTTCTTCTTCTTCTACCAAAATTTAAAAAAACAAGTAGAGTGAACAGTAGAGGGAGAAGGTTCAAAGCTAGAAAGAGAAAAACATGAAGTGAACATCATCTGTGTGATAAAATCATTTCTATAGCTGTTCTAAGTGATCATCCATCAAAGCGTCACTCGTCTCCTTGTACCTGACTTTGTTGATCTGCAGCCATAGCTAAAGATAAAAAGGTACAAGAGGCGTCTCACAAGTCCACAGATCACAGTTGTTTATCCTCTCTCTCTCTTTGTCTCTGTGTCTCAGATGGGGGCGAGCTGCGGAGAGGTAGATGTAGTGTGTCTGTGCGAGGCCGGTCCCTGTACACTTTATTCAGAAGCACACACGCCTACGCCGGTGAGTGCTCATGGCTTCCCACTTAAGTGTCTGTGGCCGGCACTCCGAGTGTTTCTTCATCTGTTATCTAAAAGCACGCTTTGAACTTCCTAACCGACCTCTCCGTCCATGCTGTTCTCAGACTGCTTTTAAAAAAAAAAGAAGAAAAAAAAAGACACTTAATGAAGTCTGTTCTGCTCTCAGGACACACGGCTGTGTGAACAGTGTGGGAAAAAGCGAGTGATGATCACCAGGTACTCTGAAGGATACGGCACAGAGGTAACTTCACGTGTGATATCAGTGTTTCTTCATGAGTGTGGGAATGTGATCTTATTGGTTTCTGTGGTTTTTAAGTTTGTTTTAAGGCTCCAAAATGTGACGCATTCATGACTTATGCTCGACCGAGGTTCACTACCTGTCGGACAAAACTGAGGCAGCTTCTGGTTTAGGTTCAGGTTCAGGTTTAGGTTCAGGTTTTGGTTCAGGTTCAGGGTCAGGTGACTGTATTTGTACCTGTAGGTAGATTTGTTTGCAGCCGGCAAGATCAACATCCATCACGACACACAGATTACAAAACAGATGTTACAACGAACAACACGTTAGAGAGAAGGAGAATTATTAAAACGACTGAAACATATATAAATTATTCCAATCAGAGCCAATCAGGACACAAGGGAGAGAGAAGTCTCAACCAATGAGATCAATAAAAGACACAAATAAATGTTACATGTTTTTTCTTTAGGAGGGCCACTCGACAAGGCCCTCTGGGTTTATTTGGCTCCTCCAGCACATTTCTTTCAAAATGTATATTTTGTTAATTAACTAAACATTATGTACTGTCTGTTTTTCCATTGATCTATTATTTTTGTTTGTTTTTTGTTTTGTTTTTCAAGTGCAATAAAATCAATAATAAAATAAAAAGATCTCTTAAGGCAGGCTCAAAAATACGTTTTGGACATAAATAAATAAAAGTGTATGTGCAAATATGGCTGCAGCTTGTTCAGTTCAGTGATAGGTCGGGCTCTTAATCAAAATTCAGTGAAAGCATGGACATAAGTAACGGATACAGTTTATTGGCAAAATGATTGGAATCAGTTCATTGAAGCAGGAACGTATAGACAGAACTTATAAATATAATTACAAATCTGGTTTAAAAAAAAAAAAAAAAGCCAACTAAGGATTTTTTTAATACTCAAATGTACAAACACATTTTATCTAGAGATGGGACCGATCCATTATGATATCTTTATCTCGACCCATATTGCCGTGATTTACCTCACAGATCAATAAAGAGCACTTTCTCAGCTCACTTTGAAGACATTCAGACTGAACTGTAACAAGTGCCCACAAACCGTCTCCATGGCGACGTTAAAAAACGAGATGAAACAGCTCCTTCTATATGATAAAAAGCAGAATTTCTACAATTCAGTTTAAAACATTTAATTTGAAAACCCGACAGTTGTCACTGCTTCCTGTCAGCCTTACATGTAAAACCAACAAAGACTATTAATTATGATATAAAAGTATTAGTATCGGTACAAATGTATCAGAATCGAATCAGAGCTGATAAAAAGTGAATCAGTGAATCTCTAATTTTATCTAGTACATAAATTAAGAAGGTGGGATGCAAATGGCCATGTGAGTGATTTTTAATGATGGAGATTTATAAAGTGTTCTTATAAAAAAAGAGTCAAGGAGAGTAATTGAAGACCGTGTTCCTTCACATGCAGGCGCTGTACGTACATAACCGTGTTGTTGAGCCAGTGCATACAATGGGAAGCGGCCACCACATGAAGGGTCTCTGAGCTGTGTTAGTCATGTGCGCTGATTCATGCACTTTAACAATGGTGCTAATAGAAAGTGACGCATGAAGACGCTCACACAGTGAAACGCAATCAGCGGGGTCTGTTGTTGGTGCTTTACGAATAGTTATAGTGATGATTCACCGAACAAGTCCAAAAAAGCAAATCAAGCCCCCATGCAGTGAATGTGGAGGTTTGTGTTTCTATGAATGTTTTTCAGTTGTTCTTTTTGACTCTCTCTTTAGTTTTTAGTTTGTGTATCTTCTCTCAGCTTCCTATGTTTCGTTCCTCTGCAGGAGGAGTGTGTGCTGTCGGACCCTCAGGGGGAGAGCGATGCGGATGCTGATATAGAAGATACAGATTGCAGGTTTGATGTGTGTGTGTGTGTGTGTGTGTGTGTGTGTGTGTGTGTGTGTGTGTGTGTGTGTGTGTGTGTGTGTGTGTGTGTGCGCAGAGGAGGGCACCGTTAACTGAAACATGTCACTTCATTCACCATAAATCCATTTACAAAGACGATACCTTGGATAGCACTTAATGTGTTAATTCTGTTTTCAGATAACTGAAGTTAACATTATGTAAATGCTAACCGGTGTTATGTTCTAAAGAGTTACCGTGCTAATTGGTGACTTTCAGCCGAATGCGTCTGTGCTTGTAGTTAAAGACGGAGATGATTGGTATTTTTGACATGACAATAAAAATCTGAAAACAAAGCGACATGCATTAGGACACTTTCTGTCTTTAACATCTGTTAAATTAAAGACACATTCGGCTATAAGTCGACAGTTAACATGGTCACTTTTTACACCGTAACACCGATATTATCAAAACACAAAATCAGCGTTTTTGCAATGTCGATAGATTTGAGTTCTTAAGAGGCCATGATGACTGAGACAAATCTACAAATAATAGAAACTTTTTTGATATATCACTACTTCATTTACTCGAGCGGTGCCCTGGAAGTACCTCCATGAATGTCAGGCAGCACTTCAGAATAAAAGCGCTTGGGGCAGCGATGGGCATTTCGGCTCGTCATTCAATAAGGTCACTAAAGTAGAGAATGCGGCATTGCTCTCGCTCAGGTTGTCTATGATCCTTCTCACCACCTGAGAGCGAGATTTAGAGAGAGATTTAGTAATCCACATCACAAATGAATGAAAACAATTAACACAAGATAATTAACAGATTACCCGCTCCGTCTGTGCGTTGTAGTTTTTCTGACCTTGTGCCCTTAACCCCGGTCGTTTGTTGTTTCAGACTTCAGGAGCCAGGTTCTCTCCAGCGAATCAGCTCGCGGAGGCGTAAGCGCCCACGGGTAGCGCGGCAAGACACCACTGAGAGCGAAGACGACGGTGGGCGGAGCCACAGGTCACATCGCTGGAACCTCAGGCTCAGTCCTGACAGAGCACACAGCAGGACCATACTGGAGGTAGAAAACAGAGACGAGTTAATCTCATTCTGTACATCTGATCACCACAACAAGGCACGATTCAACACAACTCAGAGGATTAAGGAGACGGGTCATGTTCCAGGTTTACTGACTTATAAGCAGGGATGAAATCTCCTATTCTTGATAGTTGAGAATGAGTACATTTTCTTTTTGTGGTTGAGTAAAATATTTTGAGTTCATTTAATTTAAGGGAAGCAGAACGTTTATCAAAAACTGTCAAAATGCTAATTATGGGGGCGCTGGTGGGGCAGTGGTTAGTGCGCGCCCCATGTGTGGAGGCTATGGTCCTCCAAGCGGACGGCCCAGGTTCAAATCCCGCCTGTGGCTCCTTTCCCGCATGTCATTCCCCACTCTCTCTCTCTCCCTGATTTCTGACTCTATCCACTGTCCTATCTCTACATTAAAGACACAAAAAGTCCAAAAATAAATATAAAATTAAAAAAATTAAAAAAATGCTAATTATGAAGTGCAATAGAAACACTGAGTCATGTTGCAGTAAACTAATTTTGCCAATTCTATTTCTGTCTTCATCGACTACTGTATGCGTTCATTGTTTTTTATTTAGCCAAATTTGACACATTAAAGCTCCAGTGAGGAGATTTTAGATAGTTGAGAAACAGACTGAAATGTATACTGGTGCCTCGGTATGAGCAAGAAAAGAAAAATGAGACCATCAGTGAGAGGTTTGGCTATTTGAATATAGTTACTTTGAAGACTTGAAATAGCTGCTGCGGGGTAGGTGTCAGACAGCATGCTGCCCTAACAACCTCTTTTTTTTCTTCTACATTTGCCACCGGAAAGATTGTTGTTGGGTGATGCATTCGACTGTTTGAAGAAGGAGCAGATTCAGTACATGATAGCCCACGCTACATCCCCTTCCAGAGAGGGGGCGTGGTCAGAAAGCTCATTTGCATTTAAAGCTACAGACACAGAAACAGCCTGTTCTGAGCAGGGCTGAAATAGAGGGGTTTATAGACATGATCAAATACAGGATCAGGATTGGTTTTTAGTAGGAAACTTCACAGACATGTTTTGAGGAGCTCTGTGGCTTATTTAAACTCGTTGATGAGGAGTATAATACTTGACCTTTAAGCTAAACCAAAATGCTACATGCTAAGTCGAGCCAATATTCAGCTCGCATGCAGCTTAACTAAAGGAAAAGATTTCAGATTTCCAACACTAGAAGATTCTTATTTCACAACTGCAACTTGGTCATCTCATCCCGTCCTTCTTTGTCTTCCAGGAGAGCATATCCCAGGTCCGGCCGCTGGTCATCTGCCGCCCGAGTGGCGAGCGGCAAAAGAGCCCGATCGATCTGCCCCGAGACTCCAGACGCCTGATGTCTCTGTGGCCCCCGTCCCTCTCTCTTCCTCTCATCCTCCTCCTCTCGCTGCCTCTCTCTCTCTCCCTCGTCATCGTCATCGTGTCTTTCTTTCTACCGTGGGCTACAAGCGCTTGACCGAAGAAAAAGCCGAAAAAAACGATTTGTACGAGTTAGTGAATAGCACAAGAGGGGAATAAAATAGGTGCTTTTACAGGTTTGCCGACTAATTTCAGATGTTTTAATGAACCCCTCCCCCCGCTTGATTTTCTTTCACATTCCCATGTTCTGAATGAATCTTAAACAAATATTTGAGTCTTTCATTCTGGACCTGTTGCAGTAGAATCCCTCTCCGTATTTTACATCCAGACTCTGTTCGCTCAGCGCTCGCTTTCGCCTCATCACATCTTGCCTTCCGTCTCACTTTCTCACCCCCTCGTTGGTAAAAATAGACCTCTCATCTCGCTCCTTATTCTAACGAGCCACAGGAGTGATACGTGGTGGAAAAGGTTTCAGGGCTGCGCAGGTACTGTACACGGAAACAGGGAAAAAAAATAACCAATAATGACACAGACCAAGCTGCCGAACTATGCAAATTCCTCCGTTCCTACACAGCTCCAAAATGACGGCTGTTTCAGGACATCTCATATTTCATTGGCACCCATTCCCCTTTTTCTCTCTCTGAGGCAAAGACTTTCTAAATGCAGGGACTAATGAATCATGATCTTATTTTAAAAAAAGCAATAGCTGGAGAGGTCTGATGTGGCTCAGATTGTGTGTGATCTACACTTCCTCTGCTGGATGAGTATAGGCGATTCCTTCTTATTTTCTTTCCCCTTGCTGCACTTGCGTATTTTTTTTTGTAAAGAAACCGAACCTCAAAATAAAAATGAGCTTCAGTCGAATTTAATCCTGTTTAAACCCTTCTGAAGAGTCTTACAGTTTTAAGGTTGCTATCATGTTTAATAATGTTTATGTTTATATTTATGAATCTTTATTGAAGGAGAAACGTGAGCCTGACAATCAGTCACGCTTTCAGAGTGAAACAATTGGGGGGAAAAAAAGCCATTTTCTCACGGCTTTTCTGCACTGTGTATTTGACCTCCTGTTGTTTTTCTATGTTTTTAAAGTTGTATTTCTTTTTTTTTTTCCACACAACACTAGTTCTAGAAACTATGTTCTTTTCCCAGTTGAGATCATGTTTAGTACCTTTTTCTCCTCCTGCCTGTTGTATTGCCTGTCTTAAATCTTCAGTTTCATTTCCATGTGTTTGTTCAGTGTTCTCCATGATTCATGGGGGCCAATAGAAGCTCAATAAAGCTAGATTGTATTTTGACAACAAACAAAACAATCTTTTTTTGTGTAAAGGAAGACTGTGCGACTTTTTTTGATCTAGTAGATGTCACCTTCGAGCACTAGCATGAAACCAAAACAAACTTCTGTTTGGACACACCTCCGCTTTTCTGAAGCTTGCGTCTGCACGATAGAGTTATCAACTAGAACACACCATAATTAAGCACCATTTAGCGCTAGCGGCGGACAAACTTTTCCTCTTCTTGAGCTGCGTTTCCCTGCGGCTCTGGATTGTTGTGTTAGCAGGCTAATGTTAGCACACTTTAGTTAGCTTGTAGCTTCACATTGCAGGTAAATTGACCGTGATCTAAAAGCCGTTACATGACATCTAAATAAGCAGTGAGTATGTTCTTCTTCCTTGACTAAAACATCTTTATACACAAGGCCGTCCCGTCCATGTAAACACGGCTCCGACAACAACACAGCCGGCGGTACTCGCGCTTCTCTCTCACAGTTACACAAGATATACTTCTAGCAAAATCATATTTTTTTGGGGTAAAAAGCACAACTTACACATGTACAGGACAAAATCATCAAAGAGAGAAAGAGCTACTGCTCTGATGACAGGGGGCGCCAAACTCAAAAGTTACTCACAGGAGCTTTAACTGTTCAGAGACTTCAACTGTTTTTCTTATCTCCTTAAAGGTCAACTAAATGTCTTACTATGACAAATTTTCACGACAAACTAGTCCTTCTTCAGTATCTTTCCATTTAAAACTAAATAATTCATACAGCTTTGAAAACAATCAGATGCTTTGAGAGCTGAGGACATATCCCATAATCGCTGAAATAAGGAAAAAGAAAAAGAGCAATATAATTTCCCACAGGCCCATATTTCCCATCAGTGTTTGCTGCTCTAGAGGAAAGGGTTTGGGGTGGGGGGGGGGGTCCCATAAGGAGGTTGGCGCTCTCCACTCCTCCTCTCACTGCTTGTGTCGTTATGGTAACCATCAGGACTGCAGAGGAAACATGTCTTTTTCATAAGTATATGGTGAGCTGCTGCTGCTGAGCACAAGACGCACTGCAGGTTATAAAGTGAATACGTCAACATCTGCACAGCTGCAAACATTATGCAGCACGTACAGAGAAGTTGGTTTTGATATTCTATGATTAATTTAATTTTCAAATGTCCAGTGGATCTGTGTGATGTCTATAGAAATTTCATGAAAGGAAAAAATAATTTTGCCTTAAAAAACAAAGTGTAAAAAGCACGCTGCAGGAGAGATGTCTTTGGGTAAATTGAACGACTGGAAGGAGCTTGCTGACATTTAAATGCTTGAAATCATTCTCAGTTTAGAGACAAATGTGCTCCAAAAGGAGGATTTTAAAAATCTTAACTATTAAGTTTACATTTTCAATGCATTAATAATGAAACATGCCCAGACTCACTTTGTCTGGTTCTGTGTCTAACATGTGCACGGCTGTGAAAGAAGCCCGAGTCACTGTGTCCTCAGGTGGGAGTTTTGTTTTAAAGCGAGGTGGTGCCCACCAGTTTCATTTGCATCTCGCTCACCCACTCACAGTGCTTCAACTTCAAAGCGTTTCAAAAAGAAACCTCGGCGTGTGAGAATATAAAAGCTTCTATTTTAGAGGCTTGAGGAGGAAAGATTACCCTGAAAGTTGGAGACACTAGATCTTCAGCTGGGTAACTTTTGCTTAATAGGATACTTGTTCCGTCGGAAAGGACCTGAAACTGTGGCCTCGAAATGTAATTTTATAATTTCACTTAACTTTAGAGGGTGAATTCTGGTTTTACAATCTGTTGTCGAGAGACATGCTTCTTCACACGTACACAAACAGGACTTGTGGAACATGCATAAAGAGATGTCAGACCGCACCAGCTGTTGGGGATTCGGTGCCTTGCTCAAGGGCACCTCAGCAGTACCTGACATGACCTGGAGGTGACCTGACATCTCTCGAGCCACCACACCAACTTCCATATTTTTTTTTATTATTCTTGAACTGGCAACCCATGAGTATCCCAACCAATGTCCCTACAGACTGATCTACTGCCACTCCCCCAAAAATGTATCTCATAGCGTCTTATAGCAATGACTTTATCCAGACGTCTTCCAGCCATGCCCTTAAAAAAATAACTTTTGCATGATGTTGGAAGTTGGGAGTCCATGTGAGAAAGCATAAAGAAAATTCACCACCACCACCTGGTAAATAAAAAAGCTTTGTCTTGCCTTGCAGACTGAACCCCCCCCCCAACCCTTTATCCGACCGGGTAAATCTCCTGCTGTGGGGGGTCATGTGTGAAAGTGGCTTCAGTTTTATCGTTCACATGTTCCTTTGAACAATGTGAAAATGATCCATTAAACTAATTTGGGCCAACAATCACTTAAGATTGACGCTTAAGTTAAATATATTGCCAGGCCCCTTATGCAACCCCAGGCGGTTGACACTTTAACAACATTGAAATGCAAGGAGAGAGCGTCTTTGTGAGGGACCTTTGTCGGTGTACTTGTGATCCCCAAAACGATTTCTCAAATCAAGGTTAGAGCGTGACCCAACTGTTTGCTTCTCCTTTCAGCACAAAGGGCGACAGGTGTAAGACAGGTGTTGTTTTGTTGCCCTCTGCCTTCTTTCTCTCCCTCATGACTGACTCAATCCTTGACCTAGATTCCACTGCATTGGACGTGGAGGAGCAACGTGATCCCGCTGGTGACCCTCCAGGCATGTAGTACTGATCTCAGAGTCATATGGTGCAGAATAAAGACGCCAAGGCCCCTCGGAGATGTTGTCTTGGTGCATTGAGTTTGGCAGGCAGAGACCTGGCTGACTCCAGGAAAGGATCATTGTCGAGTTTTCTACTCGCTTGGTCGAGATCTTTACTGTACAAATTTAAGAATTGTAGAACTGCTAACTAACAGCAAAATGGAAGCATTCAAAAATTAAAATTGTAAGGCCTGTAAATAAACTGTGTGGTAATTGACAAGAAAAGGACACTCAAAAAAAACAGATATTAAAGATTAAAACAGTTTAAGAGCAGGCTGAAGTGCAAGAACTGCATGCACATTCAGTGCAACAATCAATCTCAAGCCTTTGTTATGTCTCCAGTGACAGCCTGAATAGTCTTGAATTTCAATAACCTTGTGATAGTACACTGCAAATAGCAAGTCGTCACACCACTTCCAAACGTTCAGATGCAGGAGGTGAGGGAGACGGGAGAGGAAC
Organism: Labrus mixtus; assembly: GCF_963584025.1. NCBI lineage: Eukaryota > Metazoa > Chordata > Actinopteri > Labriformes > Labridae > Labrus > Labrus mixtus. The sequence continues at coordinate 16,422,408 of NC_083634.1, read as the reverse complement.
AAATAGACAACACAGCTGGTGTCTGCAGACAGGGAAAGAAATATAGCTGCCGCTTGCAACAATAATACACTGGACTGCCACTGGATTATTCTTTTCTCTGTCCATTTTTCCCCACTGAAACCAGGCAGAAGCGTTAGTGATCTGCAGTCTTTTTAAACCTCTAGTGGTGTAAACGCTTTGAAGGATTTGAGGGATTAGTGCAAATTAAAGTGACACTGAGTTGAGGAGTGTGGCATGTTGCTAATCCATGCCTCCAGAAGGAGTGGGATGAATGGAAGAAAGAGATGGGAGGAGGACCGGAGGAAGAGATGGAGGGAGAGGGTGAGATGTTACACTGAAGTGAAGGTTAGCAGTGATGAAGAAGGCCAGGATGAAGAAGAGGAGGATGAGGCAGATTACACAGATTGGGAAGAATAGGAAGATGAGGAAAGGGGAGTAGACAAGGAGGGAGAAGAGGAAAATGTGGAGATTGAGGAGGCAGAGAGGATAGAGGATGACTGAGAACTTTGGGGTTCAGAGGGGGTATAAAGAGCTGGGAAAGGAAGATGATGGGGTGGTTAAAGCAGAGGATATGGTCAACTTTGTGGAAGAAGTGAAAGAAGAAAGTGAAGTGGACGGGGGGGGGGGGGGGGGGTGAGGTGGATGAGGGCAAAGAGGAGGTGACCAAAGCAGAGCAACTAGAAGAAGGAGAAGAAGAGAAAGTGGATGAGTTGGTGGAAAGGGAGGTTAAGAAAATCAATATGGATGATGAGAAGATAGAGAAGTGGAAGAAGAGGAATTGAAAGGAGACAATGTAGAGGGTAGGGAGAGTTTTTGAGAACAAGGACGTTTGAGAGGCTGATTGAAGAGAATGGGGACATGGATGGAGGAGAAGGTAATGGAAACAAAAGGGGAGGACAAAAAAAGAAAAAAAGAAGGAGGATGATGTGGAGAGGGAGTTTCAAGAGAGTGGGGAGGAGGAAGAGGAGTTTACAAAAGCAGAGGGAGTGGGGGAGATCAGAAAAGGGACTGGGAGGTTGAGGAAGCAGAGAAAAGGGCAAGAGAAGGTGACAATTAGTTAGACAAACAGGTTAGGGTGAATGAGGAAGAAGACAGCGCAGTAGAGGAAAGAAGAAGAAGAACCAAAGGAGTATCAAGAACAGGCACAAACTAGACAATATCGTCTGCCAGAGCAAATTCAGAGGAATTTGGGGTCAAGATATACTGGAAAATCCAGAAGGTACAATGCAAGAAAATCAAGCAGTCACTGAAGGTGAAAACGTGTCACTTTCAGGGAAATCTGACTTCATGGGATCTGGTGACGAATGGTTCATGTTTGAAAGAATTAAGATTGAACAGAGAGCTGTTGAGAAAACGTACAAGGATTCAGAGGAGAGTGGAGTTACTGTAAGCATCCCAGTACGATGGACTCCTAGAGAAAGAAGAGAAGAGGAAGAAAGAGGTAGTGAGAAATCTCAAGCGACGGAAGAAATGTTTCAAATTGATCACGGGAAGCTTCGAGAAGAACAGGTCGAGTCTGCAGAGGATGATGAAGCAGAACATTCCTCGGAAGAAGAGCCGGATCATTTCAATGAAGATGAGGTGAAGATGTACAGCAAGGAGGGTTACCTTGTGGATTTTTTCCACACTTTGACAGAGTTCAGGGATTCGTTGCTGCTCACCAACCTCACTTTGAGCACGGATGATGGGATGACTTTTCATGTACATTCTCTTGTCTTGGGCGCTGTCAGCTCAGTTATACGCGAAAGGCTCATTAGAGGCAAAGCGGGGAACGAAACAGTCGACGGAAGACCAGATGAAGATGGTGTCGGAGTCTCTAAGTGGTCACTGCCTCTGGGTCCAGATGTGGATCATGTCGGATTGGAAGCAGTTGTGGAGTTTGCTTACACTGGACTCATGACACTTTTGAGGGAGAACACTTTGTACCAGATAAAGGCAGCAGCTCAAATGCTAGGAATCCAACGAGTGCTGGATCTCTGCACAAAAGAAGAAGAAAAATCTGCAAAAACTGGAAGGAAAGGGAAGGAGGAAAGGGTCTCTGCTGCAGATCAATTGAGGGTCAGTCTTCAGTCCATGAAACAGCTGTGGATGGACAGAGTGGGCTGTGACGTAACTCTGGAAGCAGTCGGAGGACCACTTCATGGTGAGCAGTGTACCAATGACTTGTGCAAGTAAAATAGACCCCACTTAGGGAACACATTACTTTGAACCCTGGCTGCCCAGCTAGAAAGTGAAATGTAAGTAAGCTGTCTGTGAAGAGAAAGCTGAATTCACTCACACATTGATTCATTTTTGAGTTAAATTGCAAATTAACTTTGATATGGTGATTTTCTAGTCTTCTGATTACTCAAGGTGCTCAATGCAAAATGCAAATTCTTGAACAAAAAGTCTCAAACACAAAATCATACTAACAGAAGAGGTTGCCATGCAAGATGCCATCCTACTCTCCAGGATCTATTTTTGGTCATTACAAACACTCACACACCAGTGGCTAAGCACCTCTGGGAGCACATTGGGACCAAATACCTTGCCCAAGGACATTTGACATACAGACAGGAGGATTTCTTGGTATTTTATTGTACCTCTGCCAAGCTTGTTTTCCACCCTGGACATCTGATAAGTTCCCTTTTTATCCTCAAGACATGGGGCTCAGCTGTTTGTTTTTTAGTTTAGATGAAGCCACCATCTTATTGCTTACACAATGCTTGGATGACTTTTTCAAGTTCCTACACTGTGAATTCACTTTCAATTTTCCTGTACCATACAATAATTTTCCATGTCTGTCCTACAAGATTAAGTCTGTCTTCAAATAAAGTATTAATGGATGTGTTCATTGAATATTGCATTTCAAAAACATTTTGCATTCACTGTTAGAGTTGTAACAATTATATTATATATTGTCTATAAAATACATTGTGATATAAATGGACCAAAACAAGAAATTCTTGCAGAATCCTGTACATGTTTGTTGCCATTACAATGAGCTTAGAGTGTACTGACTAACTTAACAACCCCCTTTCAGTCCATAGAGTCGTCCTTGCTGTGGGGAGTGACTACTTCCGCAGCATGTTCACCTTGCGGATGAGAGAGTCCAATCAGCCATGTGTGACCCTTCCCTTCCTGTTGGCTTCAGAGCTGGAGATTCTCATTGGCTGCTCCTACAGCGGGGTTCTACCCCTCAGCTGGAAGTGTGCCTTTGAGATCACCAGTACTGCTCTTCAGCTCCAGTACCAACCTACGCTCTCCTTGTGCCTGAACTTCCTGCAACAAGAAATAAATCCTCACTCTTGCCTTGATGTGGCATCGTTTGCTAAGGCCTACGAGATGGCGCAGCTTCTTGAAGTTGCAGACGATTATGTCTTGCGGCAATTCCAAAAGGTAGCGTGTACCTCAAAGTTCAAGGACCTGCCAGCCAACCAGCTCCTGAGGTACCTGAACAGTAGCTCACTGTGCGTTCCATCTGAACTTGTTGTTTTCAAAGCAGTGGTGGCGTGGATCCAAGCAAAGCCCAAGATAAGACTGAAGCTTGCTAAAGAACTAATGAAAACCATCCAATTTGCATTGATGACATTTAAGGAATTCAGAGAGGTTCAATCTCTAAACATGTGGTCTAATCACAGCCTGGCAGAACTCTTTGAAGCCATTAAAAAGGATTTTTGCTCAAATGACTTTGCCCCGCTGAGTCAGTATCGCATCTATCTACCAAAAGAGAGCCTGGTCTTGATTGGGGGTGATCAGACCTCTGAAGACCTCAGTAACCGCAGCATCAGCAGAGAACTCTGGTTCGGGAATTCCCTTAGGAACCATACAGGAATACGAAAGGCCATGGAGTGGCGTAAGTTGGGAGACATGCCAGAGCCAACAAGGTTCAGACATGAGGTGTCTGTGCACAAAGGACAACTATATGTGTTTGGAGGCAAGAAGTATTATGGCTCCAATGACACCATGAATTCTGTCTACAGGTGAGAGCAGGCACTACCAATTAGAACAGCCAATTACAGTATTTTAACATTGCTTGCATTGACATATCATGTACAGCTATACTTAAGTGTCTCAATCTACCAAATTTCTAGGTATGACCCAGTTCTAAACACCTGGGAGAGCCTTGCTGACATGCAGCACAAGAGATCCACTTTCTCTGTAGTGGTGCTGGATGGAAAGATTCTGGCCATTGGTGGGCATTCTGACCTTCACTTTGAAAACAGTGTGGAACAATACTGCCCAACTGCAAACTCATGGAGGTATGTAGTCAGTAATGGTTTGCTTACCAGATATTATGATTGTCTTGAATAAACTTCCAGTCCTAAACATAAAATTAGTTTGCAAACATTGCTTCTGGCTGTTAGAGGACACTGATCACACATCATAATAGTGACATGAGACTGCTATTAGTTGTCTGGATAGTTAAAATCAGCTAAGGTGTAATTAGGTCTAAGCAAGTGGCTGGAGCCACAGAGAATCAGAGATTTTTCTTTAACAATAGCATCAATTATTACCAAGCAGATTTGGTCAACTTAAATGGTATAACATTCTGTGGTATATACCTCCAGACTTAAACATTTCAAGATATACATTTCTTTCTTTCAGGTTCACCTGGCCCTTAGATCTGCCTCTGAGTGGACATGTAGCAAAAGTTTTACGAGGGCAGATCTATGTCTCAGGAGGGCTAAACAATGACTACAAGTGTGTTTCATCCATGTTTCTGTACCACCCTGAGACAGGAAGCACTTACCTGGCCAACATGGCTCAATCTCGGGCTAATCACTGCATGGAGACCCTGGGTGAATGTCTGTATGTCGCCGGTGGAATCACCACAGATGAAAACATGACTGCTGTTAACCAGCTAGCTTGTGAGATGTACAATCCAGCTGCTGATTCCTGGACTGCCTTTACATCCCTGCTGGTGCCACATGTTGGAGCAGGAAGTGCAGTTTTGGAGGGCAAATTTTATGTGCTGGGTGGATACAGCCATGAGAGCTACAGTGACATAAAGATGGTTCATCGTTATGATCCCAGTGCACAAAGATGGGAGAATATGGGCAGGATGCCTGGACCGAACAATGACATACGAGCATCTCTGCTGTGTTTACCACAACACTTCCGACTGTAACACGTGAAGACAAACTCCATTGCCGTAGTTGTTTTACATTAAGTTTATTGATGGTGAATTTCAGGATCGTTTTTGCATGCAGTATATTTGCAATTTAGCAAGCATTTTTTCATTGTAGACAATGCGAGAATGTCAGGTTGTCAAAACTGCCAATTTTTGATACCACGTTTTTGAACGATACAATCTCTGTATGAATTGCACAAACACATTGTCAATGTTTTGGTACAGAAATGTTGCCAATATGTTTGTGCAATTAGGAAAGCGTGAAGGAGTGCTTATAATTTTTTGGTAGTTCAAAACAATAACTATCTGGGGCGCTGTTGGCTAAGTGGTTGGGGCACGGCTCCCATGAGCATGGGCGGCCCGGGTTCAAACCCAAACTGTGTCTGTCTCGTTCCCTAATTTCTGATTCTATCTACTGTCCTGTCTCTCAAATAAAGGCACTAAAAGCCCAAAAATTAATCTTTAAAAAAAAAAAAAGAAGAAGAACTTTCTCAATATTGGGTACGCAGAACTTCTATTTTTGTCACCGTGGTATCGTAACAGATATCGATATTGTCTATCCTAAGAACGTTTATAATGGTCCTACAATGTCTAACTTAATATATCAAGGTTGATTTCGGTAAAGGTAGATTAAACTGTAGGCATGCCAAATGTAGGATATACATCCAATGTATCGCATTCTACATATTCCAATTAGCTGTTCATTTTTCAAAATGTGCTTTATTTTGTTAAATATTCCCATAACAAAACAAAGAATAAACCTTTTTAGAACTGAATACAGCAATAACACACTATGAACACAAGAGGAAGTAGATTGATTCTTAAAAACCTTATGACATTTTTCTTTGAAGGTGTTACAAACAGTAAGAATACTAATAGTAATAGAATAGTAAGAACAAACAATAGACAAGAGAAGAGACAAAAGTTTTTGTTTTTGCCTTTATTGATCCAAGAATATTGAAGCACATGAATATTTCCATTCAAATGTACTTGAAGATGAAAAGTGTGCTATTTGTTTTTCTGTGTTTCAAATAAAAGCGTGTTTGAATTTGGCTTGATTTGTTTTATTTAGAAAATCAAGTAATAATAGCTAGGTTATTTTTAAAGTGTAGTTTTACTTTAAGTTTGGTCCTACGGATTCAGATTTCAGATTCCTCTTCAGTGTTAAAGCACTAATAATTCTTTATTTCTAGGAAGGAAACACAAGGAACCCGCTGAGTGTTGTGTGTCCATTGAGGTTGTCGAACACTCTGCCATCATCCCACAGCTCCATGTGCAGCTTATCACCAGCAGCCAATTGCAGAACAACCGAGTTACTGCTACTGTCAGAGCCGTCAACTGAAGGGAAATCGTATGTTGAAATTTGCCGGATGCCATTTTTGATCAACATTGCCCCCATTACATGAGTGTTGTAGCCATAGGTGCTGAAGCTGAAGTAGTAGAGGCCGTCCACTGGTGCTGTGAAGACTCCTGCAACAGAATGAAAATGAAGAGATGCAGGGTCAGATACTCTGCATGCAAGTAGTATTTTGTAAGAGGTAGATAGACTTTGTAGGCAAACTAAGTTAAAGTCATTAACTTATGGCAAGTTTGCCTTGGAATCTGAAAGTAAAACCCATTTCTAAATTACTTAAAGAGTTTAACTCAAGTGGCAATCTTTGGTGTCAAAGAATGAAGCCAATGTGGAAGAGTGAAAAAAACTGCCATTCCTCGAGTGACCACATGAGGCTGGCCAAGGAATCCCCTTTAGATCAAATATTAAAATGCCCATTTTTTTCAGCAGAAATTAAGATGGTAAAAAAAAAGTGCTCTCTTAATCTCATATCGTAATTGGTAAATAATGTATGGGGAGTGTTTTTTAAATAACCCATCCCATCCAGGCCAAATTGGTCTAAATTGGTTGAAAGTAAGGTTGGCATTTCCAATATAGCGACCACACCTTTTCAGAAACCAATGGGTGATGTCACTGATGTTTTATACAGTCTGTGAGCTCAGCAGTCAATGTCCCTTTTCCTATTTTTTAATTGCATTCCCTTTTCTTGAAGTTATCTGCATTAGGGTCCTGCACTCGTTGTATTGGTATGATGTAAGAATCCAATTTACCAAAAAATGAAAAATGTGGTAATTTGATCGAGTGTAAATATAAACACTTTCATCAGTGCAGATTTGGCAACAAACTCCAAAGACCTGAGACAAACAGTACCAGCAAAGTGTTTTACTTTGTTTGAGCTTGTCAGAAATACCAGAAATAGAAATGAGCTCGTCAGCCTCAGGACATTTACGGTAGGCCGTAAATCAAACCGTCGAAGGATGTAAACCAAGCAGTTTTCTGTGGTCAAACCCTTAGAAACATTTTAAAGAAATGCAGGTTCCTTCATCTACTGAATTGAACAGTAAACTAAAAAGGTGAACCAAACCGTACCTGTACTTTCGTCATAACCATCGCCAACGTTCGAGAAGATTCTTTTGAAAATCAGAGTCTTGTCTGTGCAGGGTCCTCTGTAAATCTCTCCAAAGTTTGACAAAGAGGCGGAGAATGCGACCCGGGGAGCCCCTGTGATCAGACCAATACATGGAGAAAATGTGAATGCCACTAAAACATGCAAACATGTTGATAGATGACTAACATCACTGAGAAAATGACCACAAACACACACAGAATGTTTCCTCACAGTTTCAGTTTTCACTTCCTATTTGGGGATCTGTCTTATATTCAGAGGAACTTGTTATTTAAGATTTTTAGTGTTTATTTCTGGAGGGTCTCATTATTACTCCATAGCAAAGACCACACTGCGAATTTCGACCATCCTGACTCACCACTATCCCGTTTGAGCCCGTCAATCTCCTTCTCTGTGGCATTCAGTCTCGTTTTCAGGCCTGTAAAAGTGAAAAAAGCACCAATGAATCATACAAAATTGTACATAAAAACATATATCGTGTAATAATTAATCATCATAGAACCTGTACCTTCGTTCTCTTCGTTCAGCTTTTCCACTTCAGCTTTCTGTCCCCTCAGCTCGTCCACAGTCGCGTTGAGCCTGGCCTCTAAAGCTTCGACATCACTCTGCCATCTTTCCACATCTTTCAATTTGTCCTCCAACTTTTTAAGTAATTCCTCTTTGGCGGTCAGCCACTCACTTGTATTTCCGTCACCTCTCTGTCCAAACCCTGGCTCGACGAGTGAAAGCCCCAGGAGGGTCAGCAGAAGCAAAGTCGTCAACTCCATTTCCTCAGTCAGTAAGTCTGCAGTGTCTTTAATCTCTTGAAGTTTTGCAGAGGCTGGTTTTTTCCGTCACTGCCTCATACACCTGCTGTCTGCTCTGAAAAGGATTCCTCTGATGCCAGTGAGAAAGGAGCCCAGGTCTAGTCGTGTCCCAACAAGCAAACAGGGAGGATTTTATGAGCATTGACTACTGTAACGCACTCCTCATCGGGGATCTGGAACAAGAGCCTCCAAAAGCGGATGGTGGTGAGAAAATATGAACACATCACATCCATCCTTCACAAACTTTACTGGCTTCTTGTTCAACCCCGGTTCAAATACTAAATCTCCCTGTTGACCCTATTAGTGTATCCAAGGAAATCAACCCCCACCCCCACCCCTCAAGGACCTTCTCAACCCACTACAAGAAACCTCTGCTCCACCAACATTCTCCGTCTCCACAGCACTAAGCTGCACACTATTCTTATAATCCTCCCGGCCCTCAGCTGTGGACTACCCTTCAGGACCACCTGGGGGCGCCACAGCCTAATGAGACATTCACAAAAACATGTTGCATAGTTCTGCCTGCTTCTGAATACTTCTTAAAACTCATCCTTCTTAATTTTCTGCTTCCCTGCTTGTTTTTATAATCAGCCCTCCAAATAAAATGTATTATTCTTATAGTTATTATTAGGTTTGATTTTAACTGTTTGATTTCAGTAGTTTCTTTCATTCCAAATTGTAGCACTTTGAAATTTGCTTTCAAATGTAAAGTGCGTTATAAATAATACATAAATAACACAGCTTCAAACCCGAGCTGTGGCTCCTTTCCTGCATTTCATTCCCAACTCTCTCTTTCCCTCATTTCTGATCCTATCCACTGTCCTGTCTCTCAAATAAAGGCACTAAAAGCCCAAAAATGTATCTTAAAAAAAAAAAAGAACAAGAACTTTCTCAATATTGGGTACCCAGAACTTCTATTTTTGTCACCGTGGTATCGTAACAGATATCGATATTAAAAAATCTTGTTTAATGTCTATCCTAAGGACGTTTATAAGGGTCCTACAATGTCTAACTTAATATATCAAGGTTGATTTCGGTAAAGGTAGATTAAACTGTAGGCATGCCAAATGTAGGATATACATCCAATGTATCGCATTCTACATATTCCAATTAGCTGTTCATTTTGCAAAATAAACTTTGTTTTGATAAATATTCCCATAACAAAACAAAGAATAAACCTTTTTAGAACTGAATACAGCAATAACACACTATGAACACAAGAGGGAGTAGATTCATTCTTAAAATCCTGCTGTCTATGACATTTTTCTTTGAAGGTGTTACAAACAGTAAGAATACTAATAGTAATAGAATAGTAAGAACAAACAATAGACAAGAGAAGAGACAAAAGTTTTTGTTTTTGCATTTATTGATCCAAGAATATTGAAGCACATGAATATTTCCATTCAAATGTTCTTGAAGATAAAAAGTGTGCTATTTGTTTTTGTGTGTTTCAAAGAAAAGCGTGTTTGAATTTGGCTTGACTTTTGTTTTATTTTGAAAATCAAGTAAGTAATATTAGCAAGGTAATTTTTAAAGTGTAGTTTTACTTTAAGTTCGGTCCTACGGATTCAGATTCCTCTTCAGTGTTAAAGCACTAATAATTATTTTTCTAATTTTGACAAAGGAAACACAAGGAACCCGCTGAGTGTTGTGTGTCCATTCAGGTTGTCGGACACTGCGCCGTTATCCCACAGCTCCATGTGCAGCTTATCACCAGCAGCCAATTGCAGAACAACCGAGTTACTGCTACTGTCAGAGCTGTCAACTGAAGGGAAATCGTATGTTGAAATTTGTAGGATGCCATTTTTGATCAACATTGCCCCCATTACATGAGTGTTGTAGCCATAGGTGCTGAAGCTGAAGTAGTAGAGGCCGTCCACTGGTGCTGTGAAGACTCCTGCAACAGAATGAAAATGAAGAGATGCAGGGTCAGACGCTCTGTTTGCCTTGGAATCGGAAAGTAAAACCCATTTCTAAATTACTTAAAAAGTTTAACTCAAGTGGCAACCTTTGGTGTCAAAGAATGAAGCCAATGTGGAAGTGTGAAAAAAAAACTGCCATTCCTCGAGCGACCACTTGAGGCTGGCCAAGGAATCCCCTTTAGATCAAATATTAAAATGCCCATTTTTTCAGCAGAAATTAAGATGGTAAAAAAAAAAAAAAAAAGAAGTGCTCTCTTAATCTCATATTGTAATTGGTAAATAATGTATGGGGAGTGTTTTTTTAAATAACCCATCCATTTTGATGATATGAAGGCTTAGAGGTGTGGTTGAGTTGACTGGCAGGTGGGAGCGTTGTAGCTGTTTACCAGGAGGCTTAAGGCGGACCCCTGCTCCAACTCTAAATTGGTTGAAAGTAAGGTTGACATTTCCAATAGAGTGACCACACCTTTTCAGAAACCAATGGCTGACGTCACTGAAACTACGCCCATGTTTTATACAGCTCAGCAGTCTAAGTCTCTTTTCCTATTTTTTAAATTGCATTCCCTTTTCATGAAGTCCAACCTTGCAGCTATATACCACATAAATCCATCTGAACCCTTTGTTTCTCTGCCAGTATTACTCTGTAACAGAGCCTCAAAGCTCACACCTGGTATCTGGAGCCCTGCCATCAGCGCCGACCTGCAGGTCCTTCTGCTTTTCTCTAAGCTTCGAGAACATTGTGTTGTAAGTAAAAGCGGATTTTCAACAGTTTTACATTCATTATCTGCATTAGGGTCCTGCACTCGTATTGGTATGATGTAAGAATCCAATTTACCAAAAATTGAGAAATGTGGTAATTTGAGCGAGTGTAAATATAAACACTTTCATCAGTGCAGATTTGGCAACAAACTCCAAAGACCTGAGACAAACAGTATCAGCAAAGTGTTTAACTTTGTTTGAGCTTGTCAGAAATAGAAATGAGCTCGTCAGCCTCAGGACATTTACGATAGGCCGTAAATCAAACCGTCGAAGGATGTAAACCAAGCAGTTTTCTGTGGTCAAACCCTTAGAAACATTTTAAAGAAATGCAGGTTCCTTCATCTACTGAATTGAACAGTAAACTAAAAAAAAAAAAGGTGAACCAAACCGTACCTGTACTTTTGTCATAACCGTTGCCAATGTTCGAGAAGATTCTTTTGAAAATCAGAGTCTTGTCTGTGCTGGGTCCTCTGTTAATCTCTCCAAAGTTTGACAAAGAGGCGGAGAATGCGACCCGGGGAGCCCCTGTGATCAGAACAACACATGGAGAAAATGTGAATGCCACTAAAACATGCAAACATGTTGATAGATGACTAACATCACTGAGAAAATGACCACAAACACACACAGAATGTTTCCTCACAGTTTCAGTTTTCACTTCCTATTTGGGGATCTGTCTTATATTCAGAGGAACTTGTTATTTAAGATTTTTAATGTTTATTTCTGGAGGGTCTCATTATGAGTTAACAACATGATCATGTTGTTGACTCCATAGCAAAGACCACACTGCGAATTTCGACCATCCTGACTCACCACTATCCCGTTTGAGCCTGTCAATCTCCTTCTCTGCGGCATTCAGTCTCATTCTCAGGCCTGTAAAAGTGAAAAAAGCACAAATGAATCATACAAAATTTGTACATAAAAACATATATCGTGTAATAATTAATCATCACAGAATCCTTACCTTCGTTCCCTTTGTTCAGCTTTCCCACTTCAGCTTTCTGTCCCCTCAGCTCGTCCACAGTCGCGTTGAGCCTGGCCTCTAAAGCTTCGACATCACTCTGCCATCTTTCCACATGTTTCAATTTGTCCTCCAACTTTTTAAGTAATTCCTCTTTGGCGGTCAGCCACTCACTTCTATCTCCGTCACCTCCCTGTCCAAACCCTGGCTCGACGAGTGAAAGCCCCAGGAGGGTCAGCACAAGCAAAGTCATGAACTCCATTTCCTCAGTCTGTAAGTTTGCAGCGTCTCTATCTCTTAAAGTTTTGCAGAGGCTGGTTTTTCCGTCACTGCCTCATACACCTGCTGTCTGAAAATATGAACACATCTGTTACGTGCAGTAGTTTTGTGTGTGTGTTTTCTCTCTCCTGTGTGTGCTCCCCAGGTGTTGCTCCTCAGCCTTGAGTGCCCAGCCACACCTATGGCTAATTACTAATCAGGGGCAAACTATAAAGAGCATGTGTGTGATCTTTCCATGGAAGGATTGTGTTCCGATTAAGGCCTTTTTGTTCAGATCTTGATTGTTAGTTTTTGTGTTTGAGATAGATTGGCTTCTCTTTTGTTTGGTGTTTTACAGAAGAAGCTTGTTTTGTGTTGCACATTTTGTTTTAGTTTGTTAATAAATCCATTTTAACTTTGCTGATATTTAGTTCCTATTTCTTTTCCCTGGGTTATAATTTATTATTACTCCCCTCATCCCCTAGCCGTCTTGGGGAACGTAACAACATCACATCCATCCTTCACAAACTTTACTGGCTTCTTGTTCAACCCCGGATCAAATACTAAATCTCCCTGTTGACCCTATTAGTGTATCCAAGGAAATCACCCAAACCCCCCAACCACCCCACCCCCATACCTCAAGGACCTTTTCAACCCACTACAAGAAACCTCTGCTCCATCAACACCAACACCAACATTCTCCGTCTCCACAGCACTAAGCTGCACACTATTCTTATAATCCTCCCGGCCCTCAGCTGTGGACTACCCTTCAGGACCACCTGGGGGCGCCACAGCCTAACGAGACATTCACAAAAACATGTTGCCTAGTTCTGCCTGCTTCTGAATATTTCTTCTTAAAACTCATCCTTCTTAATTTTCTGCTTCCCTGCTTGTTTTTTATAATCATGCTTTTAGGGTGCCCTACAAAAAAAATGCATTATTCTTATAATTATTATTACGTTTGATTTTAACTGTTTGATTTCAGTAGTTTCTTTCATTCCAAATTGTAGCACTTTGAGATTTCCTTTCAAATGTAAAGTGCGTTATAAATAACATGTATTTCTTATTATAATTGCTCAAACTGTACCTAAGGTCTCGAGTAAAGCACATCTGTTTTCAAAGCTATTTAACTAAGAAGCAGCAGCGCCCTTTGCTGTTTGCAAAGAGAAGTGAAAGAGTTTTAAAGGTTGGGTTCGTCACAGGCGCGATCTCTTCATATGAACACGAGTTGGGAAAAATGACAGATATGGGATCTGTTTTGGCAACATGTTAAAATAAGATCACGTTGGTGGCTGTTCCTGTCTTATGTCTGTGGCATTATTTTGTTATCTCGTGATAGGAGATGACTTACATGCTCTGCCTAAATGTTCTGAATTGTGTTTGATATAAGATGTGCTACAATCTTTTAAAAACTGTTCAAAGTTAATACAAACTGAAGTTACAAAAAACAAAGAAGATTATCGCCAAACATTTTCAGAAGATTTTTAAAGAACATTTTCCTGGAACATTCTGTGAACTTGAAAACTTCCCGCTTAAAATGTTTTTAAGAACATTCATACATAATGTTCAAACAATGTTGCCACTTAATGTTTTAATAAGGTTACTGCCAAATGTTTAGAACGTTTTTCAAGAACATTTTCCCTGGAACATTCTGAGAACTTAAAGAAAACTTCCCGCTAAAAACACGAGAACATTTTTGGTAATTTTTTTCAAAATGTTTTTTGAGTATAAAATTGCTAGCTTGGTAGTGATTTGAGAAATATTAAAAAAAAGAAAAGAAAAAAAGGATAACCTTACTGAGGACACTGATGGCCACCAACTGCAATATTCTCATCTTGTAAAACAGGCTGTTTCTGGTCTACCTACTTTCGTCTGAAAAATGACCAATAATTGGCAGGTGTGAAAAAAGCAGTTTAAAAAAATAGGCTGCAATAAGTATGCAACGTGCAAGCCAACATATTTTTAGCTGAGCTGCATTTTTCTCGTTATGCCTTATTTTTTCTAGATCACACCAAACGTGTCTGTCATCTTCACAAAGTTTTCTTCATTAGCAGCCAGGTTCTAAAGTCTAAGGTGTTTTGGCAATCGGAGCAGACAGGCCCGTATGTCAGTAACAGCCCCCGGCAGTTTCCCCATGTTCTCCCAGCGCTGTGTGCTGGGATTGAACCGGTGGACCAGTCCAGACTCACTGTAATCGTCCAGGCAGTATCCTCCCAGTACATAAATCTTTCCCTCCAGGGCCGCCGATGCTGCACCCACATGAGGAACAGGAAGTGATGCGTAAGCATTCCAGGAGTCAGACACGGGATCATAAACCTCACAGGCTTGCTGGTCGGTGTAAAACTTCCTCAGGTTGCAGACACCGCCAGCAACGTAAAGAAGACCTCGCAGGGGTTCCATGCAATGCTGGGCCCGGTCTTGGCTCATGTCGGCCAGATAGGTGGTGCCTCTTTGAGGGTGATACAGGAACATGGAAACCAGACACACGTACTTACAGTTAAAACCTCCGGAGATGAAGATTCCTTCATCCAAGACAGTGACAGCATGACCACTCAGAGCCTGATCCAAGGGCTGGACAAAGCTGAGAAAAAAAACATCAGAAGAGGTATCAAACAGGAATATATCAAACTGGCAGAGAAGAAGTAAATCTAGCCTCTCTAGGTAAGTGTCAAGTTCTAATAAGTTGTTTTACAATTTGAAAGAAAAACAGTGCAACTCAATCAGCTTCTGTTTGACTGATGGGACTCTTTTTCTGGGTTTTATAACCAAATATATTCTTTAGAAGGCAAAACGAACGAAGAAAGCTTCAGAATATCTCTGCAAAATACTACAGTATATAATATATAATGTCTGTGTTTTTAAGTTTTACTTCCACAAAGTGACATTTCAAGTTGGCATGGTGTAAATGAATGAATTGTATTGGAATAAATGATGATCAAGAGGAGGATTGAGGAATAGTATGCAAATAAGACATTTTGCATTTTTCTTTCTGGAATGCAATTATTACAAAAGATGCAAGATGCAGAAGTCAGAGCAAGATTTTACAAACCATCACTTTGAAGTGGTTAATGAATGGCCTTCATTTTTTTCTTTTTACTTGCAAAATGTTAAAAGGTTACAGATTTCTTGCCCTCTTGTTGTCCACCCGCATAAACTCACAGCTGTATAAATGAGAATTATAATCCAACTACTTTATCTAGTGATGAAAGGAAACAAGGTTTCCATTACACTCAATTCATTTGTATCAACTGTGCAGCAAATTACAGAAGCTCTTATCATATATGCATCCATACTTTTTATTTACTTATTTTCCCTTTGATAACTAGGAATTTCTGGTTGGTTTCTCCAGATCTCGACTCTCTAATCTCATTCACTCACAGTTGCAAAAGCACAAAACAAAAAAATAGTATTAACTTACAACAATAGTGTGGGCAATGGCAGCATGGCATGTCGGCATCTGGCCTATCACAGCTACCAGCCCATTTTTTGCTTTCTAGATCACAAGAAAATTATCACAAGATCACGTCAAGATCTCAAGAAAACAACCTTAAATTCCTTGGTATAATGGGAAACTGGAGTAAGTAAAATGTACAGATGCATGTCTGTTAGGGTCCTCTGTAGCAAGGTCTTCAGTCTTTTAAAATGTTTGATGTAGTATAAATGCTGACATCTGCTGGCCAAACCTTGGTATTGCATTTGTTTGAACGTAGACAAAGTGTCTGTAAAAAAATGATGAATTAAGGTGTTTCAAAGAAACAAAAAAAAGGTGTAGGCCTAAAGATATTGAAACATAATAATAATTTATGTAAACAAATATTCCATTGATGCACAAAATGTATGTGTGGGGATCAATCACCCGGTGTGAAATCTAAAATGACTGAGGTTATAAAGGCAGGATGTGGCGCAGGGGAGGAGGAGGAGAGTCAGTGAGCTGAGGGGAAAAGGTCGGAAAGAGGTAGCTCCAGGAAAAACTTTTCTGCAGCTGCGATAGAAAGCATAGTCTGTGTGGAGTAAAAGTGTTTTAGAATAGGAAAACATCGCTGCACGTTTTTGGTCACAAGAAAGACTAAAGAAAATTCCCTTCCGCATCTCCTCACCCGCGTTCAGATGCACGTGGTCGGGCTGGAACAATGGAGGTCCGACTGACCGGATTATTCTTTCTGCTTGGATTTTGGTGAGATCGTTTCTTTTTTCTACTTCTTTTTTCGTTCTGGTATACCAGCAATTGGTTGATTTTTTGTTGGATTACTTTTTTTTTGACGAGAAAGACGTCTCGGAGGAGTGAACGGCCGCATCAGCGGATTATTTTCGTTGGACTTTAAAAAGAGACAAAAATACAATTCGACCTAATTTTCGGGGTTCTTAATGTATATTTCGTTTGTTGGGGACTTTTTGTTTATTTTGGAGTTATAAAGGGATTAATTAAAGGGATATTTTTGTTATAATTAAATTGTTTGATGACGCAATGCTCCGTGTGGGGTATACATTATTTTTGGGGATTTCACAAACAAATATAAAATAAGTACTGGGATAAGCTGTGTTGGGTTAAATGTATTAATTTTGGGGGTTTATTTAATTCACAATAGTTTAAACTAATTAGGTTAATTTTCCGGACGAATCCCTGGTGTAATTTAATACTGATTGTAAAAGGTCACCCCTTTTTAATCATGACATTTTGTTCAATGTCAAACTTAAGGGAGGCATCCATACAACTTGTTCAATACCATGTGGTGTGGCATAACAAATCTTACCTCCATGAGTCAGTATCTGGGTTGTACATCTCAACGCTGTCTAGGTTGGTGTTCAGCTCTCTATCCCCACCAAGGGCGTAAAGATGCTCCTCATATACAACCAATGAGAAGTTACTTCTAAACTCCTGCATGTCAGCTAACCTCTTCCAGCTGTCCTGCACAGGGTCATAGCTAGAAGTAAAGATCAAAAGGGGAGAGAATGTGTAACTATCTGTTGCTAAGTGGAAGTGTTTTTCTGTCTGTCTTTATTTACCTGTAGGCAGATTTCATCATGTCGTCCTTGGTGTAGAAATCACATCCTCCAACCACATACAACCTTCCCAGCATTGCTGCTACTCCATGCCTGAACTTTGGCTTGTCTGGCATCACCCCCAGCTTTCTCCACTCCATCTCCTTTACCAACCCTGTACCGCTGCGAAGAGAGTTTGCGAACCATAACTCCTTGCTTGGTATGCGCTGACCCATATCTGGATTCAGTTGGTCTCCCCCGGCAAGAACCAGAACGTCTTTAGGATGCCTGATCCGGCACTGATCCTGGCTTTTGGGAAGGCTGAATCCAAATTCCTTGAGTGCTGAACCATAAAGTTCCACTTCCTTGTTTCCAAAGCACTCCATATGCAGGTTAATTGCCCTGACCTCCCTAAATTCTCGGAAGGTCATAAGGGGGAACCGGACTCCAGTCATCAATAAGCCAGCCTGAGCCAATCTTTCCTCAGGATCCGCCTCGACCCAGGAGGATACCGCTCGAAATACAGCCAATTCTGATGGCGCACACAGACCATCAGAGCGGATAATGTCTAGAAGCTTCTCTGCGGGTAGGTCCTTAAACTTTGCCGTGGTTGACACCTCCCAAAAATTCCTCAGTACGAAGTCGTTGGCTTCTTCAAGAAGGTCAGATATCCCATAGGCTTCAGCAAAAGATGCCACATCCAGGCAGGAGCCATCATCCATTTCTTGTTGCAGGAAGTTGAAGCAAACTGAGCAGGCTGGTTGGAACTGAAGCTGAAGGGCTGTGCAGGTGATCTCAAAGACACAGTCCCAGCTCAGTGGAAGGATCCCACTGTAGGAGTAGCCAATGAGAGCCTCCAAATCAAAAGCTAACAGGAAAGGAAGGTTTACACAGGTCTGATGGGATTCCTTCATCCCACAGGTGAACATGCTTCGGAAGTAGTCACTGCTTGCCGCAAGGATTACTCTGTGGACTGGAGACAGAGCTAATTGGAAAAGATGCGTATGTAAGCAGGAGCGGTGGATTAATTTGTTTTGCGACAACTCAACCTGGGGGAATTCAGCCCCAGGAATATCTAAAGCTAATTTTTAAAAACTAGGGTCATACAGGTTCACAAAAGATATATACCCCTGGGCAAGAGACGGTTTCACGGTTAAAATTAAGAAAACTTTATTTAACAGAATAAAATAAGTCAACTGATTGCAAAAGCGAAATCTAAATGTCCTGCACATGAATAATAACTTACTGACTAATAGAACTAGCCAAATAATGGCACTTGACCAGGGAGGGGGAACAGGACTGAGGTTTACCATGCGGCAGGGGGACCAAAAGGGGGGGGAAGGGTCCTTAAAATAATCACCCGTGACACTGCACACCAACAACAACAAAAAAAAGGAATTGTGAAGAACCACCACCAGGGAACTGGACTACTTGTATTTAATGGTGCGCATGGCACCGCCCTGTCATTAGTGTGCCGGTTAACCTGGCACAGTGCCATACAGCGGCAGCGAGGGAGAGAACCCCTCACTACACGTAGTGTGAAGGTACAAGAAGAAGCTTATGTCTGCTTACCATGGAATAAAGCACCGTCCACTGCCAAATCCACATCACATCCCACTCCATCATCCCACAACTGTTTGATGGACTTTAGAGTAATCTTCATCTCCTCCAGAGCTGAGATCTGTTGTTCTTCTTTTTCTGGACTTCCACCATCCTTTAGCCTCACCTCTTTCTGGCAGAGATCCAGGACTCTAGGAACCCCCAACGCTTGAGCCACAGACTTAATCTGAACCACATTGTTTTGGTTCAGAGACAACACTGCTCCAGTGTAGGCAAACTCCAGAACTGCCTGTAGCCCCACATGATCAACCTCAGGACCCAGAGTAAGCAACATCCTTTGGACCCCTTTATCTGATTGTTCCGCATTTTCAGATCTAAGTTCATCACGGATAAAGGAGCTGACAGCGGCAAGGACAGTGGAGTGAACTTCAAAGCGTTTCTTATCAGTGGTCAAAGTCAGGTCTGTGAGAAGGGATGAATCCCAGAGTTCCTTCAGGGCAGTGAACACATCATTTGCACAAGTTTCATTGCGATATGCGCGGACATGATCGTCATGTCCCTCATCCTCAAATGCCTCGTTGCTGATAGGATCCACTGTTCCCTCCTGACTTGAACAACTCGCCCTCACCTCTGACCCCTCTTTATTACCCCTCCCATTCGTCAGTCCCATTCTGGTGTCATTGTAAGCTACAATTCTTCTCAGTGCCTGTTTTTCTTGCTCTATTCCTTCATCTCCACCTTCTTCAATCACTCTTTTCGTCCTCTCCTTCTCTCTCCTCCATCGCTCTTCCCATTCCATTGGCAGGTAGCGCCTGTTAAACTCCATGTTGGTGGCTAATCTTTCTTTTATGTCCTATTGTCGTCCCTCACAAAGCTTTCTCCCTCAAACCCTTCCTCTCTCAGACATCACTTTCCTCAGTGCATAAACAAGCAGCTATTAATAGGTGCTGGGTCAGAGAGATTCGGTTTCATCCGAGTCTTTGCACACATGCATGATATCAAGTAAGGAAACTAATAGTCTTTCCACACATGCACAAAAACTGTCCACCATGTTCTTTTATACTCTTTTATTGATACTTCAAAGCTGTCATCATGGATAGTGGCTTCAAAAAGTCCTTTAACGTCATATCAAATCTCCCACTTTAAGGGGCATGTGTGAAAAAACAATTCGGGAAGATTTCAGGGGCAGTCCTGGGATTATCCAGAAATTTTCCAGAGTACATGTGTGAAAGGGACAAACTGATCAAACTCTAAGAAGGATAAAATAAATAGCCAAACTGAGCAAAAAAAAACAACTGCCAAGAAGTTAGCCAGTTTTACTTCAAGGTCATTTTAAATAACATAATGTAACACCGTAGTTTGTTTATAATTAGAGCATATAAATGTCAATTTTCCAACGTTTGCACTCCATACTAAAAGGTTGACAAAATGTTTTTTATTTTTATTTACATCCTCAAAATCGTAAAAAAAAAAAGAAAAACATACCACAAAAATAATAGTTTCAGCATTTTATTGTAGGTGTTTCAGTGACATTGTTAAAGGTTTTATCCAACTTAAACTTCCAATAAAGGTTTGAGAACTGTTATTGTCATTCTTTTATGTGTAACAAACTAGATTTTGTGAAGACCTGGCACATCAATACAGTCCCTCCTCCTGATTAAACAGTTACTCAACTCTAGTATCTCATTTGTACCGTGCTCCCAACAAGGATAAGCAGTTGTATTTTTTAATCAATTAGAAAGGTTCTTTAATATTGACAATAAGGGGATAGAGGCGTGTTCTACTTTTGAGATTAAAATTTGAGTGTCAGCTGTTTCTCTTATATTTCAATTAATATGGAATCTCTTACCATTCTGCACTGAGTTCCCTGAATAAACTCTGACCCAAAGTAATAACCCAGACAGAAAAAACCTGCATAATAACAAATCTCTAAATGTATACACAGCATATATACCGCACGCATGCACCATCCATTATCAATCAATCAATCAATCAATCAATTTTTATTTGTATAGCGTCAACTCATAATAAGTGTTATCTGGAGACACTTTACAAACAGGAAGGTAAAAGACCTTAATCTTTGTCTTTTAACATTACAAAAGAGCAGGTAAAAGACCTTACTTATTGTTATGTTACAAAAAGCAGGTAAAAGACCTTACTTATTGTTATGTTACAAAGATCCGGCCTATCCATCATGAGCACTTTAGCAAAGCAGCAAAAGTTACAGTGGTAAGAAAAAACTGTCTTATTAAAAGGCAGAAATCTTCGGCCGGATCCCCGGCTCATGATAAAACGGCCTTCACGGGCCTAGACTGCGCCGTGCTTGAGAGATGGGATAAAATGCAGGAAGAGGGATAGGGAGCAAGGGGTGGGGGGTGGGGGAGGGGGTGTTGTTCAGGCAAGCCGTCCATCAACAATCCGGTGGGGAGGGGGGGGTTGTTCTGGCAGGCCGTCAACCAACGATCTCGAGGAGCCTAAGAGAGCTCAAGAGCTCCCAGGAAAGTAGGTGGTTATTATCTTTTACCACTTTTGTCCGTTCGGGGTCGCGGGGGCGCTAGAGCCAATCTCACCTGTCATTGGGCAAGAGGCGGGGTACACCCTGGATGCTTTGCCAGTTAATCACAGGGCTGACATATAGAGACAACCAGCCAAATACACCTATAGGCAATTTAGAGTCACCAATTAACCTAATGAGCTGGTTAATATTAATGGGCGGAGCCTGAGTGACGTCACCCATCTGTAACTGCAGGGGACATTTTTGTTTCAATAAATGTGGCTGACCCTCGATGAACTGCAGGATTTTGTACTTTTGGCTTTATCTTTCAACACTGGAGGCTGCCACTTGGCAGGCACACACACACAGACACACATGCACACATACAGTACATAAACGTACAAGCTTACTTACAAACAAATCCTTCTTTAAATAAAACTTTTTTTCACTAAGACTTTAAAGAAAATGCCCTCACCTCATAGAGAGATATTTGCCAAATCCAAAATAATTGCACTCCCCTTAATATGAGACAATAAAGAAAAAAGAAACAATTACATGGGGGTGCTGGATAGCCTAGTGGATACGTCCCGTGCCCCATGTTCAGAGGCTATATCCTTATCACAGTCTCTCTTCTCCCAGCATATCCTGTCTCC
This sequence comes from Labrus mixtus, assembly GCF_963584025.1. Classification (NCBI taxonomy): domain Eukaryota; kingdom Metazoa; phylum Chordata; class Actinopteri; order Labriformes; family Labridae; genus Labrus; species Labrus mixtus. Next base: position 16,400,443 of record NC_083634.1, on the reverse strand, counting down.
CTTCAGCTGTCCTATCCAATAAAGGCAAACTGGCCCTAACCTTAACCCAAAAATATCCTTCAAAAAAGATTACATGAACTAAAAGAAGGCATTTGAGGTTTATATCTAATTTTTATAAATCACCATCACCTGACAGTATGCAGCTATGTCTTCTTCATTTGAAGGTGATGAGGTACTCTGGGTAGGCCTGGTCATCGTGGAAGATCACAAACATGGCGGGTGTCTGCAGGTTGTCCACCACACTGTCGAAGCAGTCGGTCCGGTCTGCGGCTCGAGGCGGGGGGGCTCTCATGGAAGGAGCACCGACAGTGTGACGGCCGGTGAGGACTCGAGCGACATACATTCGCTTCAGGCCCAGCGCGTCTGGTGGCGAAAATCCACCTGCTGAATAGTTTGCATGGACTGCGAAGTAAACTCCCTTTCCAAAGCGAGCAGCTGTGAGGGGGGGGGGGGGGGAAGAGTATGTCAACTTGAAGGCATAAGAGGTAGACTTCAATCACTCAAGCATTACTGAAAAGCAATTAGAAATTTGTTATTTTTTACTGCAGAGACTCTGCCCTCAGATTTTTGTTTCTGAGTTGTAGTTTTGTAGCTGTTCTTGGTGCAACTTTAAGTCGATCAGGTTACAAAGCCGAGTCAAAACTTGGTTGAGGGGATGCATGAGTGCACATAAAAATAAAAATAAAAACAGGAAAAAATTGCATTCTGCTTTAATACATTGTTTTTGCTAACACTGCTCCCTTTATAAATTCTATCTCAGGCTTAGCCGGCATCAGAGCAGCCAACTTTCCAAGGTTGCATTAACAGCCAGCAACCTTTAAATCCTACGCATTCTACTCTTCAAAGAAAAAGTTGGACATTTAGGTAAATTTGTTGATTTGCCCACCCCAATGATGTAGATTGAATAACCAAGCCAGCCCACACTTACACAGCTGGTACAAGGAGCCGGTTAGCTTGGCCTTGGACTCAGCCAGCAACAGTTTTGCTCACTTCATCGACACTACTAAATGTCACATAAAATGTGAAACACGTGAACAAAACTCCTCACCATGTGTTCCTGCGTAGGCTCTGTCAAACTTGTCTCTCTCGATGCAGTCGCATGACTTCGCAGATGTGCCGTGGTAAAGAGCCTTCTCCCCGAGCTCTGCTGGACCGTTCTTGGCAGATATACGCTGCCTGCACACAGAATAGGCTTGCCACAGGTAGCTGTTTTGCACACGCTCAATCTGACAAAGGCAAAAAAAAAAAAAAAAAAGATTATTCTCTCCTCATTTTTATAAACAAACAAAGGGAAAATGTATGTACTTTTCAGTTCGCATACTCACTTTGCAAATGTTATATTTAGCCGTCCGGAGGAAACCTTGAGCCACATTCAGGTACTCTGGTGAGGTAGGCTGCAGCTCTACCTTTTTAAAGACTTCCTCTTCCATAGGTTCCCAGTGTTCTGGAAACTCTAAGGCTAAAGTAGGAGTCAAACAAATGAATGGTAAAGGTTGGAGCACTAACACTAGTTGTGGTATATAAACTTTAAAAAGCGTAAATATCTGCGCAATATGACATACTTGTTTCAGTCTTGCTTCTTTTCACTTTGTAAGTGATGCCTGTTACCCAATCTGTGGCTTCTCCTGCCGTCAGGTTTACTTTCACCTTCACGCCGTCTGGTGATGTTATGTCTACTGACACGTCTTTGTTCAAGTTGGCCTCCTCCAGCAGGTAGTTGTCATGCATACTCAGCTCTCGCCAGGTTCCCTTTATGTCCTGAAAAGACCACTGGACATTCAGAGCCAACATTGCTTCTTCTTTGTCTTGGAGATCTTTGCACAGCGCTTTTTGGATTGCTTTGTTTACGAGCTCAGTGACACTCAGGACGTCCTCTTTAAGGCCTTTCAGCACGTAGACGTCTCTCCTTGAACCTGTCCTCTCTTGAGCGTCAACTCCGGCTGCATTTTCCGATCTGTTTCCATCCGACCCTTCAGATCCTTGACGTCTCTGAATCTCCAGGCTTATCGCTAAGACTCGGACTTTTGCCTGCACTGCCTCCAGCTCCATGGGTTGAAGCCTGGAAAAGTCGTGCACATCCACCACTCTCTCTTCGAGCTGCTTCTGCAGGAGACCCTCCAGATCTCTCTTGATGGTCCTGATGGTGTCTGGACCACCACAACTGATCACACTTATCACGGCTGGTGGTGGCTTAAAGGGGAGGAGGGTTTTGTCTTGAATTTCGGACGTTGTGAAGGAGCTTGACATCTTTGTTTTCCACTTCTTGAGCATTTGTTTAGCTTTCTCTACAAAAAAAGGAGAAAATGTGGCACCTTATTAAAATCAATGCTGGAAGCTCAAGTAACCAAGAGTGTTTATTAACTATCACTATCCCCTTAATTTAGAATATTGCTTATCTGATCAATCAAATGCACAACCATGCCCATTGAAACTTCCAATTGACTCACAAACCATTTATCTGGCTTTAACCAAAGTTACCATAAGATAACTTAAAGGCTTAATATGCGATTTTTCACACTTAAATGTAATAGAAATCAAGTATATCCTCTGAAAATAACTCTGTGAGTCATGACTGTCTACAATGGGTGTAACACCAGAGTCCCACTGTCTGTGATGATTTCCAAGCCCTATCTTCACTTTGTTTACATCACCAGGACGGCCGGCCGACTCATCCCCTCGTGTTTAAATATGGTTTTATTGAGGGACTAGAGAAAAGAAGAATAACCTACTGTACTCACTGCTTAACTGTGTTTCTAGATCACGGTCATTTCGGGTATATTTACATGCAGTGTGAAGATACGAGCATAATATAGATCGCTAGCATTAGCATGCTAACACAACAATGCAGCGCGAGTTGTTTTGGTTTCATGCTGTTGCTCAAGTGCGACATCTGCTGGATGAAAAAATTGCATATAAAGCCTTTAAGAAAAGCATTACATCATGGGAAATTCTGGTGGAAGAATTTGAAAATTGCATCGACAAAAAACCAATGACATCACAAAAAAAAGAGTCTTAGGTAAAAAAAGAAAAAATCATTAAGACAGTAGGAATATCATTGTAATATCTCAATGACCATTGGTAATGGTCGTTATGCTTTGGATAGACAATTGTCTTCTATTTGGTGAAAAGGATAGTTGTTTCATTTTTATTTTTCAAATGTGGTTGTAGTAAATGTATTAGTCACAGGAGATGCCAGCACAACACTTTTGATTAGGAACCAGTATTGACTTAAAAGGGTGAACCTAAATCATCGATGATTAGAAAATTTGTACGACAGAGCCTCAGTCGAATGCCACCCTCACAGTCGAAGATAAGGATATTTCCATTTCAGCTAAATGAGGGTGTTTAATGCCTAATTTTACATAGATTTGTCTATTTTCTCCAAATAATTAATGACCCTCCTTTCAACTCAAGCTCTCATTGGCTGTTATAGGCTGTAAACAGCAACAACGGGGACATTCCTATCATGCCTAGCTATACTTAAAAATTAGCGTACAAACAAAGGTCATAAACACGGTAAATGTGACTTGATAATAACTTGGCCAATGTACAAAGTTCAGCCATTATAATGAAAACAAACCTTTCGTGGTGAGGTGGCGAGCGGCTGTTTGTCCAAAGCGGTTCTCCAGCTCTGATCTGAATAAACGCACAACAGTTGGGAGAATGAAGTCAATGCTCAAACTGCACCTTTGCCTTCAGTTGTTTATGGACGCTGGATTGAGTTACATGTCTGACCTGAACGCCTGAAAGACAGGTTGTTCCAGGATGACGATACGGATGATTGAGAGAGAATTTGGTTTCAAGTCCGTTATGGCTGAGGTCATGCCGTCCAGCATGGCTTTACAAGCTTTAACAAAGTCCACGCCAGCAGCACCTGAATGGATATGATAACAATCAACAGCCACCATTTGAAATGTGTCAAGTAGTTATCAGTTTATTTTCCCATTCAGTTCTTTAAACTCTATTCAATACTGTTAATCGCAAACTGTTACTGGCCAGTGACTAAAAACCCATCCAAATCCAATCAATTCCTACTTATTGATCCATTACTTGTTTTACTTGTATATTTTATAGTGAATCATAAATTAATTGAAATGTATGGTATTCTAATACACTAAAGGACATTTAAATCCTGAATTTCTTACTACATTTAATTTAAAAATTTGGACTTGACTATTATGCAAAAGTGCTTTTAAATGCTGACACACACAGAGCTTTATTCCCTCAGTACTAACCTGTATTTATAGCTGGGAAAGCTGCAGAGCAGTAGCCTTTGTTCTCACACTGCTCCAGTATTTTCTTGCACTTCTTACGAATTACCCCGGGATCACCCATGAAACTAGCATGAATGATTTCTTTACAGCCTAGCGATCCAGGTCCTGTAGTGTGATAACGGTCTGTTGGAGTGCCCACTGACAAAAACCAAACAAAACACTATTATTTTCTGTGTAAGTTGTGGTATGCTTCAAATATACAAGATGTTAACGTAACAAGACTTCATTCAAGATTCTCCAGGAATACCTCCAGAAAATTCAGGTCGCTTTGGACAAAAGCGTCTGCTAAACCAGCAAGGAAATCATGACTTAAGAGCAATAAACCATGACCAGACGGTGATTGCAAGATGCTGATGTCAGCAAAGGGCCACCCAAACCTCAATCAATGGAAATGCCCCGGCCAAATGATTCTTAAAACAATTTTTCTATTTATCTTACCTCTGGCTAACTCTGCTTGAACAGTGGACCCTGCCGCAGTCAGAATGGCTTTGGACACACCTGTGGAGTTTGTGTACATATGGTTATTGTAAGATGTAACCTATGTTACTTAAGTGTATACTTAAATCCATTGTCAGGTGCTGTGGTCCTGCATGTGTAATTTTCAATACAATATGAAGAAAATACATCAGCAATACCAGATTGATTGCTGGAGAAGTCTGTCGTGTTGACAATGACATCAGTGGTCTCATGAATTATGTCACCATTGACCATCTGAAGCTTGACTCCACCCAGCATAGCTGTGACCTCGTCATTGCTTACGGAGACATGGCGGTAGAAGGAAGCTGAAGTGGTTTTAAAAAAATAATAATAATTAAAAAATGTATTACATTTGTAAACGCAATCAAAATATTCTGCCTTGTTTAGCTAATTGTTTTACAACCTACGTGCACCACTAGCCTAGCATACATATTAGCTAAAGGCCAAGGAAGACAGCTACACATTATTCTCAGAATGTATGAAAACAAAACAAAGTCAAAGACCGCTACAAGACTCAAGATGAACACAATGTATTTGATGTTGAAGTTACCAATAGATTAGAAGCCTGTTAGCCATAACTTAAAAGTGGGTGTATTTCTTTCCACGTGTGGCCCTAAAATAAGTATTTTGGTAGAAAGTATCTGTTCATGATTACCTTGGTTTGGATTGGCATCATTTGTAAATCCTCTGAGGTGCAAATGTTCCTGCGCAGACTGGAAGGCCTGTTGGAACAGAGCAAATGGTTTCACATAAAACAAAAGCAAACTTATTTAGTGGTTATTTCCATCTGGGGAATAACTCCACTTATAAAGCATAGTGAAGTTTTCATTCTCTTTTGTAAGTAATTATTTTGACTTGGCGGCATTCTCGAAATACTGTTGGAAAATACTTCCAATCTCATGGTGGGAAAACCTTCTCTAAGTTGGTATTCTACAAAGAAAAGTACATTAAATGAGGTAATTTCTTTAAGGGCATAATATAAAGATTACCATGGTCAAAGCCTACGAAATCAATAGTAGATGGTTGTATGTATTGTTTGTGCCACAGCCTTCTCCATACCTTGCTTGAGTCTTTGTCATCCAGGTGAATGACTGTACGGACAAGGAAAGCTGTTTTGCTGACTCGGTTCTGTTCAAATTCTTTGATCTCCTCCAGAACAACCCTGGAAGCCACACTGTGAGGAAAACGCAGAGCAGCCCCACAGCCAAGCACTGGAAGTGCAACTGAACTACAGCCTCTGATCCCACAGGAAGCCAGGATTTTCCTAATGCCTTGCCTCAGAACCTGTAAAATTCAAGGATTATCAAGGTTGACAAACAAGACACAATAACGCTAGTAAAACCAAGCCTACACAGAGATACTTATTGTACACCAGATTCACCTGGACTGCAGATCCTTGTTGGTGATTATCCCAGGGAACGAGGTTGAGGAAGATAACTCCTTTAGATTGAAGTCCAGGCAAGTCCTCTACCAAAACTGTGTCACCAGGCAATGTAGCTCCCCCTGCTTCCTGGTAAAACTTTGCAGTGAGCTGATGTCCAACCACTCTGGACAAAATGTTTCCAATACGGGTAGAGAGAGGATCGTGCCCCGCCATTGGACATACCAGATAATCCACCTAGATGTATGCAACAATGTTCTTCATCAGATAATCAGATATTGTGATGTATCTTTATATGATAGTCAACTATCCCTTTCTTCTTTATGCCCTCCAGTTCCACACCAAATTCCCATATCAGCCCATATGAAATTCAAGCTGAACCATTAAAAGATATTTGGGCAACATTACGACATACCCAGCCAACATCTTCTGGGCCCGGTTGTTTCAAATGTTAAAACGATCTGCAACACACTAATCCTGGGTTTTCAAAGAAAAAACTGCATAGGATCGCCCTGATCAAAGTACAGACATTTAAGGATATCTTAATCTGAATTACCAGGGCTTTTAAGTGGACTTCACTTTACATAGTTTGTCCACAGGGAGTGCCACAACCCACAGAAACTGAAAGATCCTCACAGTTGCTTTAAATTAGAAACGTCATGTTTGATACTAAAGCTATTTGGTGAAATATTTTATGGGGACAAAATCCTTCATTGTGGAAATTCTGTTTTTTTGTTTGCTATTGAACAATCTGATTTTAAGATTTCGTCCTATCCAACAGGAATGATGAAATTTCTGTAATTAATTTTTTTGTAAAGGGACCAAGTACATTATCTAATATGAATACTTCCATCCGATGCATTGTACCAGATTTAGCCTAAAGCCTATTTTGGTTTTCAGTGAAAATGGTGGAAGCTGGACAGCTTTACGCATTTGGAAATGTGCTGTAATTGGCACCAAAGACAATAGACTTGAAACTCAGAGGAAGATACCAACAAGATTCCATTTTTTAAAGCAGTTTTGAATGGTGAGGATGATTGTTTTGGAGAGGAGGATAACACTGCAAGGTCATTTGGAGACATGATGTTTGAAGCTTACAGCCTGCCGAGCCATTGCTCCAATATTTTTTGTGAACCTTGATGAAGCTAAAAACCTAATCAGGGTTGACTTGTGGCCTTCTCCACTGACAATGCAAATTGTAGACTTTCCTGGTCCTACACATAAGCAAGTGACTATGGTACATCAGAGTTTTTGAAACCCTGGCTGTTACGAATCACAATTAACCTTCAGAGGTTTAATATCTCAGCATAGTTTCTCACCTGCTGGGTCTCAATGGTTCCTTGAATGATCTCAACATGGACATCTTCTCCAGGAAATCCAGCAGTTGCTCCTGTTGCTGCATCTTGTGCAGTGTTACCCCTCTGGAACTCCCTACCACTTTCATTTTTTCCTACAATGATCCCTTGGAGAATCCTATCACATGCTTCCTGCATTGCCCTCACAATATCTTCCCTTGTATCAATCAACATGATTCTGCTCAGATTTCTGCCTTCCTGACTGCTGAATTTCTTCACTGCAGTTGCGATAGCCTCAGAGCACACAGTGACCGGAACACCATACAAACCAGAGCTGATACAGGGCATGGCTATGGACTCAAAATCCATCAATTCTGATAAATTCAGAGCAGACAGGACTGTTTTTTCCAGCAACTCCCTCTCTTTGCCACCTGATTTCCCACCTATCGGTCCAACAGCATGCAGCAACCTCTTGCATTTCAAGTTCCCACCTGTAGTGACTACCACATCACCTGTAGGTATTTTTCCAGTTTGCTTTACAAGTAAACTGCTCTCCTTCTGCACCATAGGGCCACCAGCTTTGCTCAGTGCGGCAGCAACCCCTCCACCATGTTCAAGTCTTTCGTTGGCAGCGTTCACCAGGGCATCAGCATTCTGTTTGGTGATGTCCCCCTGACACACCAGCACCTGAAGCCCCCGTTGAAGGCTGTAAGTAGCAAGGGTACAGGATGCCAAACCCTGTCTTGAAGTACCAGGTTGCTCTTGAAGCTGTAAGAGACACTTTTGAGAATGAGCAACACTTAAAATGTTCTCTCTGCCAGAGGGACTTTCAAAATACCTCACTGCCCCTGGCATGTCAATGGTGACTCTGTCTTGAACAAGGGAGTCCAGAAATGGACCCAGCCAGTTCCTGACCTCTGTAACTTTCCCCATTGGACCTTCCAGCAAAACCATGGGCCTAATGGAAGATGTCAAAGGACGGATGGTAACCCCAGAATGGTCCATCTTATGCAGCTGCAGTAGTTCTGTCAACACTTGTGCTAACTCTGGGAATGGAAGAATAACTTGGCCTTCAGTACTAGACTGGTCCAAAATGAACTCTTCGACAACTTTAGTCAGCTCTTCAAACTCCTTGGTGTGGCCCAGTAAGCACACCTTGTTGTCTGAGCTAAACGCAACCTGAGCCCTATATTGTTCTTGGTTCATCTCATTAGTTTTGCACTTAAGCTTTTCCTGAAGCTCAGATGGAACAACGGAACAGTAAGGAATATAAAATTTGTCTTCCTTGAACTTTTCATGCAGTTTTCTTTCGGTGTCATCCAGTTTATCATCAGAGAAAGTGAATATACAAAGCTCAGCATCTCTTAATTCTACTTCCACTTGATCTCCAACATCCAAAAAGTCCCCTAGCATCCCTGGTTCTCCAAAGGCCTTCCTCAAGAAGGCCAAAAAGTGTGGGCTCACGTCAGAAACTGTCCTTTGTAGCACCAACTTCTCCTCATTAGAGATCATTTGTCCAGCCTTGAGGACTTCGTCCATGGAACCTTCCAAGACGATCTGACCTACATCCCCTTGGGTGACCTTCATTTCTGGAAAATCTCGTCCCAAACTGTTCTCAATCTCTTTCCAGAGGAGGCGGAGTTTGGCCTTGCCTAGTCGCCGAGTGCTGGTTTGTTTCTTACTTGAACGTAGCCCTCGTTTAATATTCAAGTCCTCTACAGCCATCAACATGGCCTCCACCTGTGGACACCTCCCTGCAACAACAGCCATCCCAACCTCGCTGTAAACATTCACATCATATGTGATCTGAGCTGAGCTGCAGGACTGAAGCAAAGCTCTAACTTTGTTAGGTTCAACCTCATAGTGGCACATGTAACCATCAAAGATTTTGGCTGCCATACCTTTCCAATCTGTGTTGTCATGAACAACATCAGGAGGAGGTATACTCCTAACTATCACCCTACCTTCCTCTGGGAAAAGCTGGGCAGCACAGGAAACAGAAGCAAGTTCTTTCTCAAGTGCTTTATTAGCTTTCGGGCACTCCTTTAGGTAACGAAGGAGGTAATTATCACAATGTAGTTCATGTTCTTCCCCACTTGTAAGAAAGCTAGGAGTTAGAGATGACGGCAGACTCTGCTGTAGAAAAAAAAGTTTTTATCTTAATCCTTTAAATGTTTCAGACACACAGAATATGAAGAAAATGACAGACATCCATTTTTTAAATCTGAAAAAAAACTAGCCTTTTCACACATTACAAAAACTCTTGAAAAATTCCTGAAACTTCCATGATGAGTGCATTCAAACAGACACATTTTTCATCCTGACTTCATCCAGATGTTTTCCCTGCAAGAAGTCTGGAAATTTTAGGAAATGTTCAGGAGTGGGAGTGCAAGTTTGAAAATGCTGTGGGCTCTGAAAAACTTTGACTCATTCATGGGTTTATGTTTTCCTACATTTATATCAAGTACGTTTTTTTAATTAAATGATTGTTGACAATATCCAACAGAGTTTCAGGAGAAGGACCACACCTCAACAACGCCTCCTCCGGCATTCTTAAACTGTCTTCTCTTCTTGTGGTCTTGTAACCTGCAGCATTTTCTTCCCAATTCCCTTTCTTTTTCTTCATCTCCTTCCTCCTATTCATAAAGTCCTGAGGGGGACCCACTACTAATCTTGAAGCTCCCCCACACTGTGCACAATAACTCCATGACTATAAACTGTATAAAAAGCATTTGGAGCTCCTCCTGTTGGTTGGCTGCAGTATAGGTCATAAGCCCCACCTCCTCCTTGTCAACAGATGGGAAATAGGTCAAACTATAAATTTAAAATTCAAGTCAAAAACTTTTTTTTCAATTATGGTTTCTGTCATCATAGCCAGATCTTAACATTCTAATATTTATACTCAAGTGTTAATTTTTCGTAGACTTTGAGTGTTAATTAGTAATTTGAAGCTAAAAAAAAAAGCAGACGCTATGATTGACAGCTCTGTTGACAAATGCTGTGTGCACCTGATTAGTTGAGGACTCTGACCAGCCCAATCTGTATGTGCTCATTGCAGGGGAATTTTGGCCTCATTTTTTGTAAAAACAGGAGAAGATGGATCGTCCATATTTATTTTAAGTCAAGGAGCATCACCAATCCTTAAGCAGCAACTTTTTTGTGTGTATATTTTTTTTAAATAATATTCTTGGCGGTGTGGCCCTTGCCCTGAAACACAAACTCTGAAGTACTTTGAAGTATTTTAAAGTCAAACATAACTCAGCAGGACCCTTGCATTCAGTGAGAAAACATTCCACACTAACCTCTGATAAAGAGAAGTTCGGCATTGGGCTCATTGACTTTCTTCCAGATATCGGGCTGCTTCGTACAGTCAGTTTCACAGGACCACCAGAAGACTCCAAGACGTGCTCAGATCTCTGCAGGACCCTCTGCTGAGCTAATACAGAAAATAAGATATTACACATTAGCACTTGTGTCTTTAAACACTGACTTTTTAGGTTTTTGTTTTTTTTTGCTGCACCTTTCACCACAAACTATTTATTCTGCCTCTGTGTGAGTAAGAGTAAAAATATGTTTGTAATCTGGATCTGGAATTTCTCCTGGCTTTGTGCAAGCTAATCTTGTTGGTCAAAACAGAGTTATACTTTCACTTTCACCAGCAATTATATACCAGCAGTTACACAATCACAGCAAAGATTAACAAGATGACCATGAAGACAGGCACAATGACGTCAAACGATTAAAAAAATGACCGAACAAGATTGGAAATGTACTACAAAGACCAAAAAAATGATTGCACAGAGAGCCAAAATTACAAAAACACTACAAATAGTTGCAAAATCAAATTTACAATAGGACAAAGGAGATGACAAATAACTACTGACTATGAAGAGATTCTTAACCTTAAAACAGACAAAATGACAGTAGAGGTGCAAAAGGTGAAACAACGTCTACAAAGAGTAAAAAACACAGAAGAAAAAGAGCTCAGAAAGATGCTACAGATGCACAACCAGATGTAAAATAAGTACAAAGGGTGTAATGAGTGTAGCTTGAGGTCATTATGCGGAGGCCTATTTGCAGTCAACTCCTTTATTCAGGGACAGGAAGTCTCTTACATATCTGCGCCAAAGAGTCCATTAATCCATCCTCTTAACTAGTGTTGGATGACAACCTTTCTTTGTTGACAACCAAACAACATTCCTCAAATTGAGATGATGAGAGAGGTCATGTGGTGTACTGATTAGCTGGAATGACATTTGGACATGTACACTCTAAGAATTTAGGACGTTTTCTGACCCGATATTTGAGTTGCATGATCAATTTTTTAAAGTCATGTCAGCTAAAGAATGTCAGCTGCTCCCGTCATGGTTTGATGCATTTCTGGCACATTTGGAATTTGGTTTTTAGACTTCAACTTTTCTTTTCTCTGTGGGAGTTTTTAAACGGAAACTTTATCGACAGGTGTCAATGCTCCTTCCTGATTTAACATATATGATTTAACATTTCAGATCATGCTTGACATGCTAGACCACACTGAAAAACTTTATTCTGAAAATTTAACAGGATGTTTGCTCATTTATTATCGTTTCCCTGGCTATATTTTGAAAGTCCAGCTTTTGCCCATGACATTTGCCCTTTGACCTCCTCATCTTTCTTCGTTGTTGTCTCTTTGTTTCATAATATTTCTCATACCAGATATTTTCAAGACTATTGTGTGACCTATAGCTCTGTGATTATGGCGTGTGTTTGGGTTAAATAATAACACTATAAAATATTATACACTCATATTTAACTAGATCCACAGATAATATGAGACCAAAAATATAAAAATCTGTAATTTCACACTGTGGCGCAGCCTGAATCACATGTGAAAGTGAAACAATAGAAGTTTTTTTTTTTTTGGGGGGGGGGGGGGGGGGGGGTGGGGGGGGGTTAAATTTAGTCGACAGCTGATTTTCAGTTGCTGGTTTATGTAAAAAAAAAGAAAAAAGAGTAACAGTCAGAAAGTTTGAATGTGGAGCTGAAAGTAATGAAATCAGTGTCTGTCCTTGTAAACGTTTTTGCGCGTGTTCCCATTGCATACTTTCACTTTCAACTTGCACACGATGATAATCATGAAGTGGAAAAACAACGATTATAGGACACAAGCAACCCCCCCCCCCCCCCCAAAAAAAATAAAAAATAAAATAAAATAAATAAATAAATCACGTAACTTACCATCCCGATCTCTAAAAGCGATGCTGTAAACTTTGTCGCTGACATTTGTCACAGGTCCGCAGTCCCCTCCTCCGGATCTGCGGCGAATTTTAAAGTGACTTTCGATCTTCTTCTTCTGCTCTCCGTCCACGCTTGCACACTCGAAGAAGACGGGGAATTTGTAGGGACCCTCCATTTCGTAAACACTTGACTTTTGTTTTAAATAAACTGGGAGTGATTATGATAGGAACCTACAAGCAGCGGCGGGGTGACAGCGCTCGAGCTGGACTACAAGTGAGAAGTCACAACCCTTCCTTCCTCCCTTCCTTCCTTCCTTCCCTTTTTTCTAAATGTTACTACGGTGGCTGGGAAGTGCAAAGAAAAATTACAAAGTGTTAAACACTTTTACAAAATGTGAGACAAATTTACATTTTGAAAAACATTTTTATATTTTATGAAACAAAATTACAAAACCAAAAACGCTTACCAAAGACAAAACAAATTTACAAGATGTGAAACACTTTTACAATCGCTTTTTTATATGAATTGTTGCATTTATTTATATATTTATTGATGCATTTATTTAATTATTTATTTATTTATACATTATTGTATGCATTTCTCCCAACATTTATTCATTTATTTATACTTTAGTCATTTTTTGTCCCTCACAGTCCTTATAATCCCCCTTTAAACAAGTTGGTCTCCTGTGAAATTCCTTGAATGGCCACCAGAGGGCGCGACGACTCAGGAGTTAGAGCTCGAGCCTTGCATGGCGTTGTTTTCAGTGTGTTTCTTGTTGAATAGGTCATCTTTAACTATCATGGTTAGACAAATACATATGTTTTAATCAGTTTATTCATTTTATTTTATTTACCGACAGTTGCAATTTTTCATTTTAGAAACAAACAACAAACAAACCTGTAAAGTTTACATTATGAGTAAATCATCTATTTAGCCTACATGAAACTGAAAAATGTAATCATGACAAAAAAAAAATATGCTGTACATCACTGGTTCTCTACTGGTCTAGCCTCAGTACACACTATCAACTCCTTCATGAAAAATCTTTTTAACCACTGAGATTTACTTAATAGAAAATTATGCCGTTTGAGCCTCAGGTTGTAAAAACATGTGACAGAACGAAACAAACATGTTTAAAAAAGGGCTTGATAAACTTTATGACGCCACTTTTCTTTTCTTTTTTTTCCAGGCACACATTCATCTCCCACTGAAAACATCTTCATGACCCACTTTTGGGTCAAAACCCACCAGTTGAGAATCACTTGCTTTAGATGATGTAACCACCACCAGATTTTAACAAAAAAAAAAAAAAGTCAAATATTTTGTCATTGTGAGAAGCAAACAGTATAGACGTGCTGAAAGAGTCACTCTTTCACACAAGAAACTTTAACTACTTTAACAAGAAGCTTTCTTGATTCTGAATGAGCGGATAGATTGAAAAGTTGTATAGCTGTAGTGTGGCTAATAATAAGTAATAAGCCATATTAATTTCATAAATCCTTGTTATTTGTTATATAACCACTCGTTTAACTGCAAAAACAGAGAGCGTTATTGTTGCTTAAAGGCTTTATATGCGATTTTTTGATCCAGCAGATGTCGCCCTTGAGCACCAGCATGAAACCAAAACAACTTGCGGTGCATTGTTGTGTTAGCATGCTAATGCTAGCGATCTTTATTATGCTCGTATCTTCACACTGCATGTAAATTTACCTGAAATGAGCGTGATCTAGAAACACAGTTAAGCAGTGAGTACAGTATGTTATTCTTCTTTTCTCTAGTCCCTCAATTAAACAACTTTTATACACGAGGGGAGGAGTCAGCCGGCCGTCCCGGCGATGTAAACAAACTGAAGATAGGACTCTGAAAACTCTGAAAACATCACAGACAGTGGGACTCGGGTGTTACACTCATTGTAGACAGTCATGACTCACAGAGTTATTTTCAGAGGATATACTTGATTTCTATTATATTTAAGTACGAAAAATTGCATATAAAGCCTTTAAGGAAAATCCAGCAGAAATATAAAGGGATTAGGTTGGGTGTTTACTTTAAAGCACAGATAAAATTAAACTTCTCAGTATCAGCCTTTTTGACCCATTTTCCACTTTTGGTCATGGCTGCAGCATGGTAACATTTGTCACACTCTCCGTCTGAGCGATCCCAATTCTCGTAGCTGACCAGATGGTCATTGAGCCAGAACCACAGATCCATAACACAGGTGTAGCGCAGTCCCAGCCAAACATGGTCGGTTGAAGCATTTTTGGCTCTGGCTTCAACCCATCTCTGCTGGTTAAGGTCGGTGATGGAGACCAAGTCACGGTGGTGCTCTCTGCAGTAATTGACAGCGTCCTGCCACATCATTACTTTCTGGATCAGGATCACTTTGTCTGTTGTGGAAAAAAAGAAATGACACAGCACAAATGCAAAATGTTGAAAACGCTGTTTGCCATTGTTTAAGACCAACAGATATCCTCAGAATCTATCATTCTATGTTCAAAAGTTAGTGAACGGGACAGAGAAATTTCGATCCGTGAGTTTTGGCGCCCACCGACGGTCTCTGAGTGCAACTGCCCTGTCGTAAAACACTCATAGTGAAGTGACATAGCCAGCTTGGCACCAGACTTGCAGCTTACTGTATACTGCAACGTGTAGAATCATGTCCAATATTTACTCTAGGCTAGCTTGTTGCTCAGAGGTACTCTATTTTTTTTTCTCCTCTCAGCTTCATCCGCCATCGCCCTTTTTCCATTTCTTAGCCTCTGCCATTGTATCAAACAGAACAGAGACGGGCTAACTGGCTGTTTTTCTAAGTTAATGCTGGTGTGTGAACTAGTGTCGTAAAGCCCAATGCACATTTTTATGCCAAAGTGACACAGTGATGTAAACAGGAAATGGGGTCGCCCTGTGGACATGGGACTGAAACAATTCTCCCTGTTGAAAGTTATTTTTCTATTAGACCGACTCTGAAACTTCTATTTCAAAACAGTCGCTTAAAGCTCCCGTGAGGAACGTTGATTTTGGCGCCCCCTGTGGACAAACTCCTATTTGTTTGTTGAACTTGTGCTATTCATCTGTAAGCAGCATTCTCTGATTAAAACTCAGTCTTCCTTTTGATTTCTTTTAAAAGTCAAATGTATCACTCAATGATGAATTCTTTGCTGTGTAAAAACTAAACATAGGCTGTTTTGGCACTTTTGGCACCCCACCGTGGCCACATGCATTGAAAATCACAATATGTAAATAATGAATCTTCTTGCTGCTGGTCTTTTTTGCTTTCATGTGTACCATAGAGGCCTCAATAATCACTCCAGTTCGTTTTAATAGCACTTTGTGACGTCTGCTCTTGAAAGGTGTTATAAATAAACTTCACTTAATTACTTATTTACTAAAAATCCTCACAGGAGCTCTGGGTTCATGTAGGTGTGACATGGAGTTTAAGGTATTCCCATGTTTTATGTTTTGGTCTAACTGATATTCGATTAACTATACTCAATAAATTAATTTGTTATGCTGATGACATTTAAGTCTACTTGCCTGATAACACACTTTGTTTGTAAATTTGTCTGACTCTCCTTAAATATTCAAAGACTGGTGTTCTTTTTATTGTATCTGATAGAATTGCTTCCAAGGTTTCTAATGGTTTTTATTGACTTCCCTCAGCAATTAAGTCAAATTCTCGTATTATAATATATACATTATATTTCTAAAACATTCTCTGTCAAAGGTGCTCTACCTTTGAAAATTAAACTTCACCAAAACATATATAAACTAGAAATATAAATACTGCAGATTCTGGTGGCTCTTTTGACTGATTCACTGCTTGGAGAAAACAATCGAGGCAGACCTTTGCTAAACGTACCTTTATAGCAGACAAAGTGTTTTCTTTCATTACAGGCAGCAGAGTCCCATTTTCCTTCTCCCTTTAACACAGTTGCACATTCCCCCGCGACGCCATCCTTCAGCAAACCCAGATTCCAGTGTCGGAAAGATGAGTTGCTCCCATCCGACCAATACCAGGTGTCTCTGAACAGGCCGATCCACCTACCAGTGCCATTAGGGTTATCAGCTAAATGAGCTAGTAGATCTGGTCCACTGACCAGGTCTGTGTATTCGGCTCTGCAGTAATTCTGAGCCTGTGTCCAGTTCATTGACTCGTTGATGCAAATTAAGCTTTTTCGGGGTTCCTCCGTTCCTGTAGATGTTCATAGGAAACATATATTTTACCACATTTCCTAACTTAACACACAAACCATAATTTCAGATACATGAGTATTACTTGACTCTGGGTTCAGATATTGCCTTAATTAAAGTATAGTGTAAAAATAATGTATGTATAACTTTCTTACCATTGAAGCATATAAATGATATGTTCATACCACAGGGGGTATCATGTATTTCTCCTTTCTCAAGCCGCGCACAGTTCTCAGGACAGTTTCCATTAGTTGGCTTAGGATCAGGAAAGTAAGCATTAAGCTCGTTTAATGCCACCCCTTGCGTCCCTGGCAAAGACCAGTGCCACATCCTTTTGTCTTGTCCTGGGTTGCTCTGAAGCCCGATCCACGCTTCCTGTGTATTCACAATCTTACGGAGGAGTCTCTTCATGTCTGTCATGTCAGACACTGTAGCCAGGTCTGTGTATCTCTCTTTGCAATAGCTCCGAGCTTCATCCCAGGTCTTTGCCGTATCATTGAGGTGGTACTCAATGTGGTGACAAGTGAAGAAGACACACTGACCTGAAACAAGAAAAGTAATACTAAGCACGTCATATTGTGACAACTTGGGGCCACTTAGCAGGG